>NW_009954020.1:1890546-1940813 GCF_000747805.2 Chaetura pelagica
AAGAGAAAGAGGTGGTGTGGGAAGGGGAGGGGCAGGAGAGAAAGAAGCAAGAAAGTGAGAAAGAGATAGAAAAAAAGAGAGAAAGTGAGGAAGAAAGAGAGAAAGTGAGTAAGACATAAAGCAAGAAAGCAAAAAAGAATTTTTAAAAATTGCTTTCAGGAGATGTCTCATCCTTTTGGTTTAACACAAGACCTTTCTGGATGCTGGAAGTCTCCAGCATCACCCACTAGCATTGCTGAAGTGAAGGTCATGCCTGTCTTCCCATTGTAAAACTCTCCTGCCCCCTCCCTTCTCTCTCTCCCAGCCTCTTTCTCTTCTCGGAGTTTTATAACTCAGCTGTAAGAAATTGCTTCTGGCTGAAACTTGGCAGCAAAAGTCTGTTTTCAGGCCAGGAATGGTCCCCCTCCCCTCCTGATTTTCAAAACCCTTTTCTTTCTGTCAGATTTAAGCCGCCGCGGAGAAGCGCGGAGGGGGAGGGCAGGGTGGGGGATTGGGCACAGGAGCTGGCTGGCTCTGCCTGCTCTCATCATGCTTCTGCAGCTCCATGCTTTTCCAGCTGAAATAAGGGTGATTTCTGCATAATGTGGAAGGGATATTTTTGTGTATGTGTTTGTGTGTAAACAGAAAATGGCTGAGTCATTTCTTCTTAAAAGCGATTTTGCTGTGTGAGCCGCTTTCTTTCTGTTTTTTCCTTCTTTTTCCTTTGTGTTAATATTTAAAAGGAAGGCCCAAAATAACATGTTCCTCTTCAGGCCAGCAAAAAAACGCCTTCAGAAATGCTTCTGTGTGCATCCACAGTGCTCCAGCAGCATTGGAGCTGAGCAGAAAAATTGAAATGACAGTACTGATAGAATAGTAACAGTGGTGACATATTAAAGACCTGGAAGTACCTTAGGTGGTTTTCCTTGGATTATGAGAGGGCTTAAAAACCCAGACTAAAATCACCTCTCATTGTGTGAAAAGGCAGTGAGGATAAGCCCCAATTTAAAAGCTACCAGCCTAAAAAAAAGAAGATGAGGAGATGCAGAGTCTCGGGTTGATGACCTCCATAAGGTCACCTGGTGGCTGTTGGCCTGTCTGAGCCCAGCAGCAGCAGCAAGAGGAGCCTGGTCACCCAGCCAGGGTCTCTCTGCTGCTGTGTGCTTTGTGCTAATGTTATATCCACACCTGCAGAGCTAAAGGAATGTCCCTGCTGCTAGGTGGTGCTCAGGAAAGCAGCTGTAATGCCAATGGTACATATGGCTGTGCAGCTTCTTCTGAAACACCCGTGCATATGTGGGTGAGAGTACTGAGCTGATTCTTTGACAAGCAGCGAGTTTATCTGCTCTGGGTGGTTTGTGACCCCAGTACTGAAGGTACAGCATCCAGCCTTCAAATGACATGGGTGCATTAAGAAGAGTGTAGCCAGTAGGTTACAAAGGAGGCTTTCCTCCCCCTCTGTTCTGCCTTGGTGAGGCTGCATCTGGAGAACTGTGTTCAGTTCTGGGCTCCCCAGTTTATAAAGGTTAAGGAGCTACTGGAAAGAGTCTAGCATATGGCCACAAAGATTATTAGAGGAATGGAGCGTCTGCCCTATGAAGAAAAGCTGAGAGAGCTGGGTCTGTTCAGTCTGGAGAAGAGGAGACTGGATGGAGGTCTTATAAATGCTTACAGATATCTAAAGGGTGGGTGTCAGGAGAATGGGTCCAGTCTCTTTTCTGCAGTGTCCAATGACAAGACAAGGGGCAATGGACACAAGAAATGTTCCTCCTGGAACATAGGAGGTTCAATTTAAACATAAGGAAAACCTTCTTTACCATGAGAGTAATAGAGCAATGGAACAGGCTTCTCAGAGAGATTGTGGACTCTTGAGACATTCAAAACCCATTTGGACACGTTCTTGTGTGGTCTGCTGTAGGTGATCCTGCTCTAGCAGAGAGGTTGAGCTAGATGATCTTCAGAGGTTCCTTCCAGCCCTGACAACTTTATGATACTATGGCTTGAAAAGACTACTTTGCTGTTTCTTTGAAGGTCTATTAGAAGGACATAATTGTCCAAAACCTGCTGTAACACAGAGAAGGGTTCTTGAGGACAAGAGAAAATGGCCCCAAGTTGCAGCAGTGGATATTTAGATTAGATATTAGAAGAAAATGCTTAATTGTAAAGGGTAAACACTGGAATAGGCTGCCCAGGGAGGCAGTTGAATCACTACCCCTGGAGGTGTTTAACAGACGTACTGATGTGGTGCTTAGGAGCATGGTTTGGGCACTCGACTTGGTAGTGTCAGGCTAATGGTTGGTAGAGTTAGGTTGTGCTTGGACTTGATGATCTTAAAGGTTTTTTTCCAACTAGAACAATTCTGTGACTCTGAGGAGCCTCAGCCCTTTGTGTCAGGTTGCTCCACAGTGTAGCACCCCCTGGCTTCAATCATGTATGTTCCTATTAAGCCACGTATCCAACGAAAAACAGTCAGTCCCTAATTGCTGTTTTTCATTGGATATGTGGCTTAATAGGCAAGCGAAGAGCCCTGCCTCACTGCATCCGAGTCTTTGCTTGCCTCAGCAGTGGGAACATCTTTGCTGCTCCTTGCAAAGCTCTGCCCTGTTGTCCCCACAGCTGTCCCCTCCCTTGTGAGCAGGACTGCTGGGGACAACAGCCTCTGTGCCTAGCACCACACCCAGTCCCTGCACTGAAAATGATCTTTAGGCCTTGTGGATAAAACAGTATGTGGTCATCTAATTAAAGACCATATAATAAAGCTTTTAAAGCGTGGGGCTAATTATGGTTGCCCTGGTAACTTTCATTCTGGTCTTTTTAAACTGCAGGCTTTGCAAAGTCTTTTCCCTCTTGGTTTTTGTTTGCTTAGATCTGTGTATTGCCCTCTGTTTCTGATCACACCACCCTCCTTCTCCTAAACATCACTGTGCTTCTGTAACCTCTTCTACTCTTCCTTTGAACTCCCACCTGCCCACATCCCATGTGGCTACCTCTACCTTCTCCTTCCCAACACTTGGGCATGGAGAAGTGTGTGGTTCTTCTTTCCAGTACTTGAAACCACAAATATTTGGGTTGGAAGTGGAGAGAATAGTTTGGTCAGCCTCTGCATCTGCTGCCCAGAACATGGCCTGTGTGGAAGGAACTGCTGGTAAACTTGTCTGACTCAGTAAGTCGGAGAAGAGGGGAAGAGGAAGAGAAAGAGGAAAGGGAAAGGGAAAGGGAAATGGAAAGGGAAAAGAGATGGTTGACTTCTGAGTTTCTTTCTGGTTTCTGAGGCTTTTAGGTCTGACTAAGATTCATGTTTTCCAAGCCTTGACTTGCAACAGTCAGGTCTGGAAGCTTAATTTTTTCAAGAGAAAGCTGAGATTCTTATACAACGCACGTTTCCAGGAGCAGGGTTTTTAAGAAAAAAGTGACATAATGTGAGATGCAATAAAAACAGTGAGACTGTCAGTCCTGCAGCAGGGGTGCTAGGTTGTGGCTCTGTGAGAACGGCAACGATGAGCAAAGCATAGAGCATTGGTCTGACCTTGAACTCTTGCGCTGATAGTGGACTGAGTTATGTATGTTAGGCCAGACTTGGTCCATAAGAACGTTGAATTTCCTCTCTTTCTGTATATGGAAACCCATTAATTTTCCTTTACATCCCAACCAGAAATTGTGACATTTTGATTTTTGATTATTTAAAGCAGAAAAAAAATAAATAAATCATTAAACCAGTTCTGGTCTATGTGGACAACTCAAAACTATTTCCTCTCCCAAATTAATTGACACTGGTATTGTATATATTGGATGTTTTTAGTATTCTTTCTCACTTTCTTTTTTTTCCAGTGAGGGTGGCCAAATCAGCTATCCTTAGCTCATGTGGCATTTGAAGGTGGAAATGTACAGCTTCTGAGGCTGAGTAGAGATGAGACAGTGGGAGAAAGAGTCAGGATGTAGATGGGAGATCACATCTGAGCCCTAGTGCAAAACCAGAAGTGATCTCTGAACTGCCTTGATCTCTAGCCTCCTGCAGGACAGATTTGCTGGGGGAGGGAGAAAAAAAGGAAGAAAAGGTAATGGTTTAATGGGATTTAATTTTTCCATCAGCAATGCTTGGTGCAGCCTGACGGGAGAGGCAGTGATGCTGCTCAGCCCCCATGAGGTTCGAGGTTGCATCCACCCCTACTGTGCAGTACATCTCTATAATCAGCTCTTCCCTGGTCTCTATCAAACAGTAACTGGTAAAGACCACCTGAAACCTGCTCCAACTGATAGTGAAATCCTACTTTTAAATTATTGGATGGGGTAGCTTATTTGTATGTTTTGCACAATACTGAGCGAGCAATTGTAGATGCTTTTGAAAAGAATTACATTGTGAAAAAGCCCCAGAGAGTCTCTTCATGACCATTAGGATTTAATTGTGGAAGGCAGAAGAGGGAAAAAACAAAGGACAGCAAGTAATGGATTGTTATGACTCATGTTGCCTCAGAGGCTTTTATTCTGCTACTGCTGTGTGTATGGTTATTAAGTTATTTTATTATTAAATTTGCTCTGACTTCTTATGGTAAATTTGGGATTAAAAATTACCAGCCTGTTACCCATGAGATGTGTGTAAATGGTGTAAAATGCAGATAAAAGGATCCACTAAGGTGAATAGAAGGGTTAAACTAGTGCAGAGGCAGTTTTTCACATGTTAAGCCTAAAGATAGAAAAACTTATTAAATAATGATCTAAAAACCAAAATATCCTACCAGAAAAGATGTAAAAATTAAAAAGAAACAAGGTTAGGGCTTCTACATTAAAAAAGACCCCAAACCATCAAAACAAAGCAAAATAAACCCACAAAAACCCACCCACAAACTGAACAAAAAAACTCCAAAACACACATACAAAAAAATCCTATCTGAAAACTGAAAGTCCTATTTCAGTCTAGATCTGCTCTTTTCAATCTTGCCACTTTTTACTGCCCCCCACCCCTGGCCCCATTTCTGATTTTACAGCAAAGTTTTTTTTTTCTCTCAATGTATCTCGTTTGGTGTCCTTGATTATTATTACCCAGCATGTATTTCCCATTCTTTGGCCTCCCTTCTGAAGCTTAGATTGCAAATTATTTTGAGGAAAGGGACTGTCTCTCATTATGTGCTATGCAGACTTGAGCACCACAGATCTCCAAAGGGTCTCATTCCCAGCGGAAGATGCTGCCAAATTCTTTGCTTGTGGCCCATTTCTGATTGCAGCTTGAGACATCATTCCTTGTTGCAAATCCAACTTCTGGAACTGTCCTCAGGCTTCCCAGGAGTTTTGTAAGCCCAGAAATGAGGAGTGGAGGTCAGTCAGGCTACAGGCAAATGTGGATGAGAGAAGACAAAAAATGAAACAGAGCTGTGGGAGATGCTGGAGAAGCTGCTCAAAGGAGATGAGAGGAATGAAAAATGGTAAATCTTTCTCCTGGGGTAAGATACTCCTCTCCAGCTTGCTCCCTGCATAGCAGCAACTAACATCTTAGCACCTCCCAGCTCCTTCTTGGCTGTTGTGGATAATATTAGTAATAGCAGTAGTAGTAGCAGCAGTAACAGAAGCAGCAGAAACAGTAATAATTAGTAATAAGAATAACAACAATTTATCTTCTTTTCCCAGAGGCAATCAGTCATCAGGTGAACCCAAGCGGACTCTCACTGTGGTGCCTTCTGAGAACCTTCTGTACAATGTCTTCATAACGAATCACTGTGGCCCATCTTATCTGTCACTCTCTCAAACGAAGGCTGCATTAGTGCTAATGCCAAGGTTAAAGTAAGGAAAGGAGCAATATCTCAATTATCATTCCAGGCACACGGTGTAACTGTGGGGCTGGCCGCCGGCCACGCGCCTCTCGCAGCAGCAAACACCACTTTCCCTCAGCAGTTGCAGCCACCCTGTTTTCATATGGGCTGGGAAGGTCAGAAAAATCAATTAGCAATATGGGATGTAAACGCAAGCCAAGTCTAAATGCAACTTCAGAAACACTTTTCTGAAAGATTAATGCATCTTTAAAAAAACCCAAATGGACATTTGCATAATTTTTCAGAGCTGCTTGTGTTTGCTGCTCCTACTAGGAAAAGACAGTGTTCGCTTTGTACAGCAACACTGTCACTCTGCTGCCATGCAACCATACCTCAGGTGGGGGTTGCTGAACTTGGTGTTCTCCATGCAAAACTTAAAAAATTTAGCTCATCTCCAGATGAAATGGGGTTTAGGAAGCAGACAGACACACCAAGGCAGCTGAAGACAAACACAGCAACAAGGATTGTAGGAGCCGGTCACTGTACACACCATGATGTGGGTAGGTTTACATTGGAAATTAGGAAGAAATTATTCATTGTGAGGGTGGTGAGACACTGACACAGGTTTCCCAGAGAAGTTGTGGAAGGCCCATCCCTGGAAGTGTTCAAGGCCAGGATGGATGGGGCTTGGAGCAACCTGGTCTAGTGGGAGGTGTCACTGCCAATGCAAAGGGGTTGGAACTAGATGATTTTTAAGGTCCCTTCCAAGCCAAACCATTCTATGATTCTATGTGCAGGTCTGACACTGCTGCCAAGCCCCAAGGTGAGGAACCAGGATTACATAGTTCAGGTTTTATTCATAGACCAGGGAATAAACCTCAGCCTTCGGAGGTTCATTGCCAGTATAGTGCTACCTTGAGCAAGCACTTTCCCTTTTGTGGTCTCTAGTAGCAGTACCTGGCAGGGGCATTGTAAACTTTAATGAAGTGCTTCACCATCCTATTGCTAGGATGACAGCTGAAGACTGTAAAAGTGTCCTTAAATTCATTGGTATCTAACACATCACTCTTCAAATGGCTTAATCTAAATTACACTTCTGCTTTCTAAAATAAATATTTTATTTCTCTCATGCAGGAATGTACAAAGTGAAATATAATCTTGCAGCCCAGAAACGTTATTTAAAGTCATATAGATATTAATGCTCTTTTCCTCATTATTTCTTTTTCTAATTATAAGGGAAATAATTCAGATCTGTGAAAGCTACTCATGTTGTCCCTGGGCTCATCTCTGAATATTCTCACCTAGCTGTATAATTCAATTAGAATTCTGCTCCTTAATAGGTGTTTTACGTTTTATGTGCTGAACAGTAACAAAACCACACTGGGCAAAATTACAGATTCTGATCACTCTCCAAAAATAAAGTGCTATGTTTCCTAGTCTGAGAACATGTTGGAAATACAAACCATATCCACTTTGATGACATCTGCATCACTTGCAGATGATGTTGTGTAAAGAAGACAATAGATACTGCCATCCAGCTGATGTGTTGCTTCTTTTTCCTGATCACCTGCAGATACAACAACACAAAATCACTCCAGCTGTTTCTGTAATTTATAGAACTAGGTGGGAATATGATCTCTGGTGAAATGAAAATGGAAAGATCAAGTAGGTCAATCATGAACTTGTGAGGACCTAACCACAACCTTTTAGACACCAGTCTACTGAGCAAGGTTGAACATGTCCACATAAGAATCATAGAACAGTTTGAGTTGGAAGGAACTTCTAAAGATCATCTAGTTCCAATGCCCCTGGCATGGGCAGGGGCACCTCCCACTAGACCAGATTGCTCAAAGCCCCATCCAAGACTGCCTTGAACACTTCCAGGGATGGGGTTTCCACAACATACCCAAATGTGGAATCACCAGCCACACAAGAATGGCCTAGAAGAAACTTGCATAGGGGACAGTTTCATATTTTAGAGCATTGAATCTCCTTGTCAGTATGCAAAAAATAACAAAACAACATCAAAACAACAAACCAAAAAAAGCCACAAACCCAAAAAGCCAACAAAACCCCACGAACCCCCTCAAAAACAACAACAAAAAAACAAGCACAAGTTTTTGAACCATTTCATTACCATTCTTCAAACAGATCACTGTCTCAAGATGCTCAGAAAGTGCAAAGCCTCTTCCTATCTCAAAGGCTGGAAAATTATCGTTAGGAACAGAGTTCATTTCTGCAAAGTAGAGCCAACCCTGATAATTTTTTATAAATTACATTGTCCTGGCTGTGGAATCAGCAAAAAATATATGCAACAGCTAATTACCTTACTAACATTTGAAGTTAAAATTTTTCCTTACCAATCATACATGTACAGGAGAGAGGATCAAACTAGGGAAAGGGAAAGAAATGCAGCAAAAACTGAAAAAAAGAAAAAAAAAAAAAGAAAAAAAGAAAGAGAAGGAAATAATGATCCTATTTTCATCCAGCAGGGTACAGATTGTCAGTCTACTTTGGCATCCCTGGTGCAATTTGGTTTTGGTCAGTCCAGTAAAACAATAGTTCCTTTAACTATAGCAAAGAGCAATTTACCGATTATCTGTTTCCTAAAAGCATTGAATGCTGAGTATCCTGTTCCATATCCTGTCAGATATTCACATGCAATTAGATACAGGCAGTGGGAATGCAATGTGAAATGAGTGTTTTGTTCTGAAACATGGCACTGTGCCTGTGCTCTTCCCCATCTCCTCGAGCAAAGTTCAAGTGCCAAAATGAAAGGCATGTGTAATGCCAAAGGTGATTCTAGTTCAGGCCAAAAATAATTCCAGACAACTCAATTCTGAATTATTTTCCTTCCAAACAATTTTTTTTTTTTTTTGAGAAATGGAAATACTGCTGGGTGTTTGAGGCTGGGATGCTAACAGCAAAACCTCTTGCAAGCTATTCAAATGTCAGCCACTATTGTGTGCAGAGTCCTCCATATCACTGTGGAATTTGGAAGAGGAAGAAGACAACAGAGCAGCCAGATTTACAATGGACTTGAAGAATTTTCCAGAAACTCTTCCTCCTTTTTTAAAAAATAAAAATGTTGTGAGAAGGTTTTCTTCCTATAACATTTTTGCCTGGCTTCCAGGTTGCCCACATAAAATGTCTTTACTGATACTCGGTTTTGTAAAATTGCACTTCAAGAAAGAGCCGAGATAGGTTAAACTTGAAGTTAAGAAATTATAGGTTAAATATTTTTGTGAAATACAGTACATAGAAAAATCCACTTTTGTTTATCTGAAGAATCTTGCTTTTCTTTTATACTGCCGCAGAACACCCTTAGCCTTTTGATCTTCTCTTTTTTTTGGTCTTGTGTAGCATCTAAGTCTAGGTACTTCAAATGATTCCTGAGGCAAAGCAGAGGGATTTGTTCATAACAATGAAGATATTTTGAACAACAGGCCCACTGAAGATGAAACATGAATCCATGGACTAGTTTCCCAGTCTCTTCAATACGAATTTTGTTGAAAAGTTCTTCCATCTGATAGGCTTTAAAGACAAATGGCTTTGGAGACAGGGATGTGGTGTGTGATACAAGCTAACCACGGTCCATGGAGGACCCTGAAAATTAGATTTGGGGTTTTGAATTAGAATACATTATACTATATTGGAGTCATGAGAAGGTCACACAAACCAGTGGCTTTGACATTAGCTGCTGAAGAAGGTTCCTGTTGAGTGTCATATATGTAAAGCTTTCTAACTAGTTTGTTCAGTCTCTGTGCCATGAACTATTTAAGCACAAAAGCGGTGGAGGGAAGGAAAAAACAAATACTTTTTTTTATCACGTTCTTCTTTGGCAGGGAAAGGTGAAACCTTCTCTCCACTTGAAAAGACTGCTACTTCTTTTGTCTGAAATGCAAGAATAGCTAGAATCCAAATACTTTGATTGCAGCGAAGTATGGGAACTAAAAGACAGAATCATAATGGGGCGATGACTCTTTTCAAGGACTTTGAATACAAATGCCCACACAAGCTTCCTGGGAAAGAACAAAACAAAGAGCCAGAGGTTAAAAAAAAATAAAATAACTAAATGAACTTAAACCAGAATCACAGAATTGTTTAGGTTGGAAAGGACCTTAAAGATCACCTAATTCTGACCCCCTTGACATGGGCAGGGACCAGAGCAGGTTGCTCAATGGCCTGTCCAACTCTTCCAGGGAGGGGACATCCACAGCCTCCCTGGTTGACCTGTGCCAGTGTCTCACCACCTTCACACTAAAGAATTTATTCTTAATGTCTGCTCTACATCTCCCCTCTTTCAGCTTGAAAATGCTCCCACTTGTCTTATCACTACATTCCCTTGAAAAAAGTCTCTCCTCAGCTTTCCTGTAGCCCCTTCAAGTACTGGAAGGCCACTATAAGGTCTTGGAGTCTTCTCTTCTCCAGGTTGAAGAACACCTACTGTCTCAGCCTGTCCTTGTAGGAGAGGTGCTCCAGCCCTCTGATCTTTGTGGCCCTCCTCTGGACTTGCTCCAAGAATTCCATGTCCTTCTTCTGTTGGGACACAGAACTGGACACAGTACTCGAGGTGTGGTGCAGGTGAAGATGTAGTATTGAGTGCTGAGGGTCCCAACAAGTAAAATGAAAACAGCCAGATTTTTGTGCTGGAACTGGCTCGTCTCTGGCCAGCTAATGTACATACTTCTACTTCTCCTAGACACTGTCAAAGAGTCTCAGTAGGGAGACATGTGAGAAAGCTTTAAAAATAATAATACATGAAAGAAAGATAGAAATCTATTCACAAAAAATGGAATAGTGAGCATGAAACAAAAATTCATTAAAAATGTATGACCAGAGTAATAAGACTAGCTTTGTGTGGGCATTGGCAGCCTGCAGGAAAAAAAAGAGGGGAAGAATTGTATTATGCAGATGAAAAGGAAGGAAGGCAGAAAAATGCATTAAATAGATAGCTCTACACTTTGGTTTCAGGATTGTCAGTGAAAACCATATAAATCTAAGAACATTAAAAATCAGGAGTGCTGATTGATGGTGCAGAATTAATTAAGGGAGGAGAAAGACAGAGGGTTAAAAAAAAATAAAATAACTAAATGAACTTAAACCAGAATCACAGAATTGTTTAGGTTGGAAAGGACCTTAAAGATCACCTAATTCTGACCCCCTTGACATGGGCAGGGACCAGAGCAGGTTGCTCAATGGCCTGTCCAACTCTTCCAGGGAGGGGACATCCACAGCCTCCCTGGTTGGCCTGTGCCAGTGTCTCACCACCTTCACACTAAAGAATTTATTCTTAATGTCTGCTCTACATCTCCCCTCTTTCAGCTTGAAAATGCTCCCACTTGTCTTATCACTACATTCCCTTGAAAAAAGTCTCTCCTCAGCTTTCCTGTAGCCCCTTCAAGTACTGGAAGGCCACTATAAGGTCTTGGAGTCTTCTCTTCTCCAGGTTGAAGAACACCTACTGTCTCAGCCTGTCCTTGTAGGAGAGGTGCTCCAGCCCTCTGATCTTTGTGGCCCTCCTCTGGACTTGCTCCAAGAATTCCATGTCCTTCTTCTGTTGGGACACAGAACTGGACACAGTACTCGAGGTGTGGTGCAGGTGAAGATGTAGTATTGAGTGCTGAGGGTCCCAACAAGTAAAATGAAAACAGCCAGATTTTTGTGCTGGAACTGGCTCGTCTCTGGCCAGCTAATGTACATACTTCTACTTCTCCTAGACACTGTCAAAGAGTCTCAGTAGGGAGACATGTGAGAAAGCTTTAAAAATAATAATACATGAAAGAAAGATAGAAATCTATTCACAAAAAATGGAATAGTGAGCATGAAACAAAAATTCATTAAAAATGTATGACCAGAGTAATAAGACTAGCTTTGTGTGGGCATTGGCAGCCTGCAGGAAAAAAAAGAGGGGAAGAATTGTATTATGCAGATGAAAAGGAAGGAAGGCAGAAAAATGCATTAAATAGATAGCTCTACACTTTGGTTTCAGGATTGTCAGTGAAAACCATATAAATCTAAGAACATTAAAAATCAGGAGTGCTGATTGATGGTGCAGAATTAATTAAGGGAGGAGAAAGACAGAGACAGAAACTGCACTTCAATGGAAACAGGGAAAGGATTGTGAAATCTGTTGACTTCAGTGAAATCAGCATCTGGATCTCCTTGCCAAGAGGACATGGAGAAGAGGTGTGAGCAGCTGTTTGGGGCTCTTCATAGACTATATTGCACTTATACTGTCAAACTACTCTCGCACAGTCCTGAGATATATTTCCAAGTCTTTTGAGAGATGAGGCCCTCTTCAGGAGGATGTAGCCACCCACATCTCCACCTTGTTGGCCTGCCAGGTGTTGTGCCAGATGTTTTCCTACTGACACCTGCCCTAATCACTCTTTACTTCCTGCTGTGAGGAGGGCTAGAGGACTGGTGAAGGTATCTGCAAATTGTGACACTTGCTCTGATATTTTTAGGACAAGTAAAGAACTAATATGTTTTCTAAGAAATAGCAAAATAATCATTCTTATTTCCTATATGAGAAGTCTTTAAGCCTGACCTGGGACATTCTACAGGCCATGAAACACAAACATTTCTGCACATCACATCTCTCAGTGCTAACTGGCATTTCCCATTAGCTCTATTACCAGGCTTTCTGGATCCTTTTTACTTCTGTCTATCAGTACAGTAAAGAAGACAAATCCATTTTATATGGCAAGAAGTCAGCTCAGTAGGAATTGGCCAGTACACCTGGATTATAGCTATTGGTGAAAAGTGCCAACTGGTGGCTTCTGCAGGGCTTTGTCAGCCACAGTCACTCTTAGATTGTCATGTTCACTAGTGCTTTGAATAAAGCAGAGGATTAGCAGATGGAATCTCTGAAGAACTTTATGCTGCCCACTTGGTTCATCTCTGAAAGACCCCAGAGCCCAACAGCCTCCCTTCCCTCTGGGTTGCCTCCCTGTTGCCCAAACTGGGAGCCCCCCCTGACAGGTTAACTGGCACCAAGGGCTGAAATGGCCAGACAGCACTGTGGGGAGATCCAACCTCTGCTCACTTGAGTAAGCCTGTGATATATGAGCCTGTGGTATTAAATGGTGTGGAAAACAGTGTCTATCCTTCTGTTTTTTTGGCTCAGCAGAATGTAGCACTGCTGTGCCCTTTGCTGTCCTCTCCTTCACACAGCTCCCTTCACTTCTGAGTTTTGTCAGGATGGTAAATGAATATTTTCTTAATTAAGCCAGAGCCAAAACCTGACTTTGTTCGCATGGACAGAGAAGATTAAAACAGAACAATTGAGGTTAATAATACATTACCTCAGTGTGAACTACAGAAATGAGCTAGCTTGATTCCAAAATATCTCTGGAATTCTTTGAATATATTACAGCTTTTCTTTAGGAAAGAAAACAAACCCAGAGCCTCCTTGGCTAGGTTCCTCTCTCTGTGTCACATTCTGCAATTTCACATAGAGCCATGAGCCCCAAGTTTGCTGTAGTCAGATTATAGAAACCTATTTGGATCTGAGAGCTGAAGTCACTGTGTGACTTTGAGCTGACACTGTGCTGCCTAAAGCAGCTGAAGGCTGGGGAGTGGTGAACAGAAGCAAAGCAGGTTTTAAAAGCTGCAGCAGAAGGGATTTGTGAATCCAAGGGTAACAGTGGCCATCCTCAGCTCTGCTCTTGCCAAGTCTTGTCCTGCTGCATCCGAGGCCAAAGTTACTGGTTGTCTGCTGAAGTATTCTCAAGGAAAGCTTTTCTGCCTCACAAGAAATATTTTTGGAGGCTGACAAAGAAACAGGGTATAAGATTTTACTGCAAAAATACAAGGTCCTAGAGTCTATGTCTAGACTGAGAAAATCAGGATCAGGCTGGATTTTAGGTTTTTAGATATCTAGGAACAACCATAGTAATCCTAGCATAGCCACCACATGCTCAGAGTGTCTGAGGAACAGCAGGTTCATTAAGGTCAACTCCAGTCCTCATCTCTATCCTTGAAACAGAGAAGCAGCATTCTGAGTCTTTGTGATGAAATTGCAGCCTGGTCTGGTTGGGGGATGTCTCCAGTCTCCACTCCATCAGTTGCCAGTCTGGCTCCTACAGCAGCAGAGACTCTTGTAGTCTCTCCATTGAATGCATCACGCACAATGTGGTCAGTGCCTGGAGAGCTGGTGGGCAACAGTTAGAAATAAATGCCCAAGAAATAAATTGTTTATTGTTTATTATATTATATTATTGTTTATAAAATAATACAGGTCAGAAGCTCCAATCTGAATCTGGATCTTGTTCTACTGCATACACAGGGACAAATGATATTTCTATTTTAGGAAGTTTATGGCCAAAATAATCAAGGCAGGCAAATGGTGGGGAACCAAGGCCGAGTTTTTGCTGTCACAGGTTAAGAAATACTGAATCTACTGGTTTTCACCTTTTATTCCACACTATTTCTCCAGCTATACTGCCTTAGAATATCCCTGTAATTGCTTTTGTTTCAGTTTTACCAATGTAAAGCCCCAAAAAATCACTAGGCCCCCTTGGTAAGGTTACATTTTGAGGTAATGATTTTTTTATTTTTTTTTTACAGCTATGAGAAAAACAAATGAACCAAAAAGCAGAACTCCTCAGTCATCTCTAGCTAATGCTCACTCTACACTGCAGCTTGAATTAGAAATGTTTCCTGGAACTTCTCCATTTCTGCTCTGCTCTCTGATCTGTGGTCTCTTGTGAGAAACATGTTTGTTTTCCAGGAAGTTTTAACTAAATCAGAGTAGGCAACTTTGAGGCAGGATTATGAAAAATGAGAGGATTTTTCAGTCTCTTTTTTCTTTTGGAGGAGGGAGGGGAAAAAGGAAGGAATTAAAATTCTAGTTCTCAGAACTAGTGTAAACTAGCCTAAATATTATATCTATACATATATAAAATATTTATTTAATTCCTGGCTAAAATCTTCAGCTGTTTACTCAAAAGGCCGATTTATTAATTTTGGTGCAATCTGAAGCAAATAACTGGACCTCTGAGAAGTTCTTAAAAACTCAGTAGTATTTACAAACTTTTTCATTTCTGGCATCTGTGGTGGAATCTGTACAATATGCCAGAAAAACTGCTTTGAGCTCTAATTTCCTCAAAGCTTACTAACACAGAAATTGAATTAACTGTACCTAAGGTTTGGTACTGTCGTCACCTATGTAAATTTCATAGCCACGTTTGAATACAAAAAAATTGATCCTGATTTATTTTCATACCTGTGAAATAATAACCAGACGTTTAAATGTGTAATCTTTGCAGCAATTAATTATTTCATCAGATCTTGCTTCTTCAAGAAGGAAGTCAAGGAATTGGTCAGAAATCTACTACACCACTCACACACACGCAAGTCCATGGGACCAGATGGGCTACATCCAAAGGTGCTGAAAGAGTTGGCAGACATGATCACCAGGCCACTTTCCATTATTTACCTGAAGTCCTGGCTAACTGGGGTGGTCCCAATGGACTGGAGGGTAGCAAATGTAACACTGATCTATAAGAAAGGCAGAAAGGAGGATCCGGGAAACTATAGACCTGTCAGTCTGACCCTGGTACCAGGGAAGGTCATGGAGCAGATCATCTTGAGTGTTATTGGAAGACATATAGAGGATAACCAGGGGATCAGGCCCCGTCAGCATGGGTTTATGAAAGGCAGGTCCTGCCTGCCGAACCTGATCTCCTTCTATGACCTGATGACCCGACTAGTGGACAAGGGAAGGGCTGTGGATATTGTCTATCTGGACCTCCAAAAAGCATTTGACACAGTTCCCCATAGAACTTTCATAAGAAACCTGGCTGCTCATGGCCTGGATGAGCACACGATCTGTTGGATCAAGCACTGGTGGACATTCAGGCCCAAAGAGTGTGGTCAATGGAGGCAAATCCAGCTGGGGTCAGTCACAAGTGGTTGTTCCTCAGGGTTCAGTGTTGGGACCATTTCTGTTTAACATCTTTACTGATGATCTTGATAAGGACATAGACTGTATCATCAGTAAGTTTGCAGATGACACCAAGCTAGGCAGGAGTGTTGATCTGCATGATGATAGGGAGGGTCTACAGAGAGACTTGGATAGATTGGATTGTTGGGCCAATGGTCTGGGCTTCAACAAGGCCAAGTGCCGGGTCCTGCACTTGGGCCACAACAACCCCAGGCAACGCTCCAGGCTTGGGGAAGTGTAGCTGGAAAGTGTCTGGCAGAAAAGAGCCTTCTAATTGTTAAGTGGCTGAATACAAGCCAGCAGTGTGCCCAGGTAGCCAAGAAAGCCAATGGCATCCTGGCTTCTCTTAGAAATAGTGTGACCAGCAGAAGTAGAGAGGTGATTGTCCCCCTGTACTCAGCACTGGTGAGGCCACACCTGGACTGTTGTGTCCAGTTTTGGGCACCTCAGTTCAAGAGAGGCATGGAGGTGCTGGAGTGAGTACAGAGGAGGGCAACGAAGCTGGTGAAGGGCCTAGAGAATAAATCTTATGAACAACACTTGAAGGTGCTGGACATTAGGAAATTTTTTTTCACAGAAAGAGTGGTTAGACACTGGAATAGGCTGCCCAGGGAGGTGGTTGCATCGCCATTCCTGGATGTGTTTAAGGGTCATTTGGATGTGGTGTTGGTGGATGTGGTTTAGGAGAGAACTTGGTAGAGTAGGGATGATAGTTGGACTCAGTGATCCCAAGGGTCTTTTCCAGCCTGAATTGTTCTATGATTTTATGAACCTATGAAGAAAGGACTGTGTTGCATTTTCTGTTAACTTGCAAACACAGCAATTAGTAGAGACAGTCTCATGAATAAATAATAATTTACTGATGGCCTCTCGTCTATAGATATTTAAGAACCTTTTATGATTTGATGGAAACAATTGATTGAAACAATTGATATAAACAATTGGAAACCTCATAGTTGCCTTCCAGTACCTGAAGGGGCTACAGGAAACCTGGGGAGGGGCTTTTCACTGCAGAGGGCAGTGATAGGACAAGGGGTAACGGTTTTAAACTAAGAAGGGAGATTTAGGTTAGACATCAGGAAGAAATTATTTACCAGGAGGGTAGGAAGGCACTGGCCCAGGGAGGTTGTGGAAGCCCCCTCCTTGAAATTGTTTAAGGCCAGGTTGGATGAGGCTTTGTGCCGCCTGGTCTAGTGTGATGTGTCCCTGCTCATAGCAGGGAGGTTGGAACCTGATGATCTTTTAAGATCTCTTTGAACTTTAACCATTCTATGATTCTATTACTCTATGATTTAGACCCAAGTAAGAGTCTGTGTAATGGCCACTTCTGAAATGTCTGCAATGGACTTCCAGCTCTATTCCAATGCGTATAGTCATTAACCACAATTTAAATGCTGTATTGCCTTCATTCCATACACTTGGGTAATCTAAAACACTTTTACCTTTGTGTTGTGACTTCTCAGAAGAAGAGACACACTCAGCTTTCTGAAGAAAAGCAGTGTGTGGAGATTAGTGCTTGCTGTGACAATAATCTGTGGCTGTTGCCCTTCCACAGAGCTGTCAAGATCCCAGGTGACATCTTGGGGCTCCAGGTGTGTCTGTAGCCTGCTGGGAAGAGATGAAAATGTTTTTGCTTGTGTTGCAGAGTAACGTGTAGGTCAGGCAAGATGTGGCAGCTAACAGTGTCTTGCAGCCACTCATCTATTTCAGCTGCTTGGCTGGTGAGAGACTCGAGGACACATTTAATTCTTTGCTGTTAAAAGTGCAACTTAGACATGTTCTTAGGTGTTTTCTTAATCAGGATTGGATTTCATTGTATACTTTGATAAACTAGTGGCTAAGGTCTTTTGATTGCTTTTGATAAGATGTTTTCTATAAGCTGTGCAGCTGAGGCCCAGTCCTTTGAAAGTCTTAACATGCTCCCTTACAAATGACTATAAGAAATAACAAATGTTCAGGTTTCTCTAGGTCTGGAATTTTAATGTATATTTTTGTTTATTAGACGTTTGTAAGTCTATGTACATGTAATAAAGCAGGGGACTATACCATAACGATCAAAATTAAAATATTTAATATGTTTGTATCTTAGAAAACATTTGCCGTGGTGGTGGAATTCCAGTCAATTTTTATTTCAGTACAGGTTGTCTATAAACTGATGGCATGCTGAGAACAGATGTTCATCTTATACTCCATAGGTTGCCCAAACTAATGCCTCAAAGTGAACTGTGTGCTGGATAAAACTTCTTTATCATCTATTTGTTTTTGCAATGTTACTGTTTTCATCTTCAAAGCTCCATCTGCCTGTCCTCTATTAAATTTGCCAGTAGACAAAAAAATCAATAATCTATTACTCTCCTGATGACCCCTTTGTCACATTTGGAGGACATACATGTAAGTGGATGAGGGGTGTGTGCATTTCAGAATCCAAAACTGCTGAGTGCCAGCTAAGGGTCACTTGCACCCTGTATGCAACCCATAATTCACCCCTTAAGGAAAGGCCAACATACTGATGACACTGTGAAAGTGAGAAATGACAGTGGTAGCAACCAGTGTCTTAGTTTATCTTTACCTGCAGGGCCATGGTGGGGTTTTTTTGGTAGCTGTTAGTAAAAGCAGCATAGAAGTTTTCCTACAAAGACTTTCCCTTCAGTTGTTTTCTGTCCCTTATCAGCAGCCTTTCCTCCCACAGCTTCCACTTTGACTAAGCAACCTCCAAAGCTCTGCCCACATCTCAGCCCTGCAGAAGCAGCTGCTCACTGCTGCGGAGCAGATGCAGCCGCTTTGCAGCTTTTTTCTCACCCTGTCACCTCTTGAATGGGGAGATGTCAAGTGGTGTAACTGGAAATGAGACTGAGGAACCAACTGTTGCAATCTTTACACTTCTCCTTCCTCCCCTGCTAACCCTATTCTTTGTGACTCAGCAACAGTGAGAGCCTGCCTGCCCCTCCCCATAACTGAGTATAGAAATGTATGTTTTCTGCCTTGATTCAACCTTCTGGGCAGTGAGATATAGAATGAAAACGTTTCAGATTCTGTAAGTTTCCTATGTACCCTTCCTTACATAATCCAAAGCACTGAGTCTGTAGATAAGAAAAGATGCTGCTTGGATCATGGTAAAAAAAAAAGTCATATTCATGCAGTTATTCCCTACTAGTAATTCAGAGAATCCTGATCTATCATGTGCTTGCAAAAAATGTTTGCTGCATGGAGAAAACTTTAAACATTTTTTTCTCTTATCATTGTCCACAGTGAGAATAATTCACTAGTTCTGGGTATAATGAAATGGTTCTTGGTTAAATTTAAAAAAAAAAAAAAAGAAAATATTTGCTGTTTTTATCCATTCAGATGACATTAAGGACAGAAAACTGTGGAAATTTACCAGCAAAAAAAAAGTCAGAAATTCACTCAGCTGGAGAGGTGAGATACAAGCCAAAGCAAAAGCTGATATTCAGCTCTCTTCACTGAATTCACATAAATAAGACTTCTCCTAATTTTAATTAATCCATTTAAGTATGTGGATCTAAACGGTCCTAACAGGCATCTTCCAATGTGCTCCATGTCTTTACCCCTGCTGAGGTTGATTTCTACATTTACTGTCTTTACTGGGATGTCCCTTGATCTACAGCCCAGACCAAACCCACCCTCTGGAACTTCACTTGGGTCCTCTGTTGGATTTAGGTGTAGCTGGGAGGTGCCCACTAGAGCTTGTGGGACCACCCAGGCTCACATGTTACTTCTCAGCACTATTTCACCAACATGTAAGCTGCAGGCTGTCTGCAGAGCTGCTGTGTGGGTGGAAGGCAAACTAGACATGAGCATAAACATGGACACCACGCTTCAGCATTGCATAGACACAGCTAATGACATCTGGGGGCACACACTAAGGCTAAATGAGGAATAGCTACTCATTCCAATGATTACATTTCTAATGAATAAATAATATTTGGCCAAGAAAGGAGAAAGAGCTTGGCTGAATCTCAAGCCTTGTTGTTTGGACTAAGGTTCAAATTCCTACACCAATAGTTAGTTATTCAGGGAATGCAGAATAGATCTTATGGGAGATGCTGAAATGCAGGCAGCTGAGAGCACTGGATGGGCTGCCTAGCTAGTCAACTAGGTAACTGGGCAGCGAGGTCCAAAGCTGTGGTATGGATTTGGGACTGGTGTCCTGACCTCAGCAGGTGCCCCAACAATAGCATATTTGCTTTCCTAGAGGTGGGAGAGGTTTCTCTCTTTCTCTGTGGCATTTTGATCAGAAATCCTATCCTACCATGGAAACCTTTCTTATGAAAATTTCATCAAAACTGGCATATTCCCAAGAAAAGTCTCCATTTCAACAAACTGGCATTTTCCAATGATAAACTATGTTTCTGGAAAATACTCTAATAACTCCACTGCTTGGCACCTGTTTAAGTTGCTAAATATTGAATCAAGTGTTTCACATTACCATGGAGGACCATAGCATTTTGCATTATATGATACTTGGGAAAAAAAGCAGCTATAGCAGAGGGGAATTTTTGCTGAGAGTCTTTTATTTTGTGTACTAACAAGCACTCTGAGCAGTGATGATCAGACAATTAAGCATGTGAGACTCCAAGTGGAAGATCAAAACCAGACTCTGGCTGCCCAGCATGAAGCACTGGCAGCAACACCTGCTCCAGGTATATCTGTCTCTTTCTGCTCTCACTCCCACATAATCTTTGACATATTTTTGCACCCACCCTCCCCTAACCCCCATGCTTTTTGATTAATTGTACTATAGAATTCAAACCGGTTTTAGAAAAAAGCCCAATGTTTTTCTGTGAAATAGGTCTTGGTTCACCACAGGTTGACAGACGCACACAGCCCAATGTATAACATTTGTTTGGCAAGGTTTTGGTAGTGGGTGGCTAGAGATGTAGCTTCTGCAAGAAGCTGAAGGAAGCTTCAATGCCAGATGACTCCAAGATAGACCCACCGCTGGCCAAGGCTGAGCCAATCAGTGGTGGTAGGGCCTCTGTGTTAACTTGTTTAAAAAGAAGGGGGGAGCCAAATACCAAAAACTGTGCAACACCAGCAGCAGTCAGAAGAGAGAAGAGTGAACATATGTGAGAGAAAGAACTTGGCAGACACCAAGGACAGTGAAGAAGGGGGAGGAGGTGCTCCAGACACCAGAGCAGAGACTCCCTTGCAGCCTGTGGTGAAGACTATGGTGAGGCAGGCTGTGTACCTGCAGCCCATGGAGGACCCTGTGCCCGAACAGTTGGATACCTGAAGCAGATTGTGACCCCATGGGAAGCCCACACTGGAGACACTTTTCTGGCAGGACTTGTGGCACCATGGGGGACCCACTCTGGAGTGACCTGTTCCTGAAGGACCACACCTTGTTGGAAGAACCCACACTAGGTTTCTCGTGAAGCTTGGGAAGGACTTGTCTCCTGTGGAAGGGATCCCACATTGCAACAGGGGAAGAGTGTGAGGAGTTCTCCCCCAAGAAGGAAGGGGCAGCAGAGACAATGTGTGGTAAACTGACCTCAACCTGCAATCCCTGTCACCCTGCACTGCTGTGGGTGGATGAGACAGAGAAAATTGGGAGTGAAGTTAAGCCTGGGAAGAAGGGAGTGTTTGGGGAATGATGTTTTAAGATTTAGTGTTTATTTTCTCATTATCCTACTCGGATTTTGATTGGTAATCAATGAAATTAATTTCCCTGAGTCTATTTTACTCGTGACAGTAATTAGTGAATAATCTCTCCCTGTCCTTATGTCAACCCATGAGCCTTTCATTATAAGACTGGTAGAGCAGCTTGGGAGGCACCTGGTGTCCAGTCAGGGTTAACCCACCACACCTACACAGCTGAGAAAGTCCAGAAACAGGTCAGGAGAAATGCAAGTGTGAAAAGGGGCAAAACAGCCTTACAAGGGCCTCCTGGCTGAAGGCAATCAGCACATCTGTGGGGCAGAAGACCAAAGAGAAAAAGTGTGACATTGCTTCTACTTTAACTAGGTACTTGATGTAAAGACTTGTTTCAGCCTCTTCTTGTTTGCTTGATTCAAACCCCACCAATGTCCACAGGAGTCCCTTTTACTGACTTTGGGAGTTCTGGTCCCTCAAGTTATTCTATTTTCTAACCTATCAGTAAGAGCCAAACCAAATTATGTTTATTTTTGGTAGGACAGAAATAGTAAATCCTTGAAGATATTCTTGTTTTCTTCAGGGATCATGAAGATTTCTTACTCAGAGGGAAAACTTAATGGTGAAGTTCTTCCTAATTTTATGCATCTAATGTCTTTACACAACTAATGATGAGTTACCTAAGATGTCTACTTTGGGATGAGATGAAAGGCATTGCAGGCAGCACTGACTGTTGATTATCTTCCCTCTGACCATTACAGATGAATCTTCTTCCAACAGTTGGAAGTAGAAAATAACACCTTTTCACAGTCATGTTAACATTCACCCATGGAGCCTGAACAAGTTTCATGATGACTCAGATGGAAGAGCTTCAAAAGGGTGAGGCCTGGCTAGTCTGAAATGCTTGCTTTCTGAAACTCTCTTCATGCACACATATACAGAGTTACTTAAAATATATACATGCAGAAGGTCCATTTTCTTCCATAATCTGCAGACTCTCCACTACAAAGACTTAACTCCTTGATATCTGGCACCTTGGGGTGTCACTTAAGTGACTGCAAAGCGGATTTTTACTCCAGATGTGAGTTTTATGTCTACTTAGCACAGCTGTGAATGGCAACATTTAGTGCAGGGTGCCAGAGAACCGAGTCTTCCAGAGCTTGACACTCTTTGACTGCAGATTTTTTCTCCTCTCAGTGCATGGCTACAGTGAGGAATTTCCACCAGTCAATAAAAATGTGTATTTAACCCTTTGAATATCTGAGGAGAGAAACTTTCCCGATGACAACAAAACTCAGGGCAGGTATGACAGAATCATCAAGAAATCATGAGATAAATGAATAAACACAGGTGAATTTCTTTCCTTCTCTCTTCCATTTCAGCAGCTACAAACTAAATGTAAATGGTTATATTAAAAAAACCACCACAAAAAACAAACACGTCCTGTGTGACTTTTATGGGCGTTATGGCACTTGGAGGGTAATGTTTTTTATTTATTCCTACAGCATCTGGAAGACAAGGAATTGTGCAGCAGGACATGGTGCTGTGGAAAGATCCCCTGCCATTTCCAGCTGGTACCCTGGATCAATGCAAATTCATTGACCTCTGCTAGGGCTGTTAATGAGAGTTCTTGTGATATGGGTTCCTATTCACTGGAAATGGGACTTTTCTTCAGGGTGCTGTATTCTGCAGTGTTAGGGTGCCCCACTGAGTAAGAAATAAATGAATGGCTCTTCCATAGTGTGTGTTCTTTCTCTCCCTGCTGGTGGGATAATTATAGTTTTAAATTATTGCTATTACCTTAATGGTTTGTTTCTTGTTGAAGGGAATAATGTGAAGAAATTTATATCAGTACTGGAAAACAGCAAGTAGCCAGTTCCCCTCAGATCTTGGAGGCTGCACAAAAATGGTTTGGCCATGGACAAAGCCTTCATACGGGTGGAATTTCATGGTGGGAAGGTTTCTCATTCTCTTGGAAGGTATCAGGGGCCTCCCAAAATGCAGAAGTTGAGGCCTTGTAGAAAATATAGACCTTTTCTGCTCAAGTAGGATAAACACTGAACAACCAAATTCATGCAAAGGAACTTCACCAAAAAAAACAACAGGATTTTTGGCTGTTGACAGGACAGAGATTTTAAAATATTATTTTTCAAAGCTTTGCCAATGTGTTTACATTCGGATCAATATTCAGTAGTGGGCTAATAAAGCAAGCCCAGAGTAACATGTCTGAAGAGACCTGTGCGGTTAATAAGATCCTTGTGCTCTTCTTTACCAAGGAATTACAAAGGGTTATTGAAGAGTAGGCAAGTTTGGAGTTGATGTCACCTGAATTTGAATATGGCACTTACCTTACACCACACACATCTACATCTGGGTTAGTCCTTGTGTCTTGAAGAGTTTACTTTCTAGATTTGGCATCTACTCCCATATGGAACAAAATGACCCATGGAAATTCTCATTTCTTTCCACTGACTCCAGAGAGAGATGACACAGTTCAGCTGCAGATATCTACACTGAAGCCCTGGTATAAGCCAAGGTGGCATTTGACACAACAGGAAGAAGGAGTTTATGGAGATGGGAACAGGATCTAAGTTAACAGTGTTAGTGCCAACCTATTGACAAGACCATGCTGCCCTTTCTGAAGGAAACATCACTTTTCACTGCAAGAACTTGATGCAGAAAAGTGCACCAGTCTTGCAGCTAAATCTCACGGGAGGTCCCTGGATTGGTGAGTGGAGAACACACCAATGCAGGAAAGGCTAGAGTCTGTGGGGCTCCCAGAGGCAAGTGCAAAGTTGTTTTCTGACCATTATTTTCTGCAGGGACCTCAGACCAGGTTAATTCTCGGCTTATTTCCAGTTAGGAATTTGTGGCAAGTGAGTCATTACTGCCAGAGGTAAGTCTCAACCTGATGGACATTTATTTTTTTTTTCCTAAGGAATTTCTTGTTAGTAACTACTGAAAAATCTCAGTTGTATTAAAAATAAAACCAAACTTCTGTGAGGGGAACAAGGGTTAAACTCACATGTGGATATTTCTTTGTCACACTGCTTTCTTTGGGATTTTTAAGTTCTCCTGCTCTTTGCAAAGCTCCCTTGGGAAGGTCTGGATGCATTTTCCTTGGAAGTCATGGTAGAAATATGAAAGTATGAGCATAAAATGAGAAGCTATTCAGTCAAAAGATTAGTTCACAAAAAGAGTAAGGGGAGTACATCCTATATGTATAAATATCAATGGGATCTCTCTAATATGCCTCGATATGCAGTTGTCTGCCTTCTATCAAAGGTGTTAAAGAGACAGCTAAAGTGAGAAGAAAAGCCCTTAAGTAGAATAAAGTAAAAGTCGCAGATCAAACCTTATTAACACCTGTCACTTACAACACCCACATCAGAGGAAGAAATTAGCACCTCCTGACACAAATTCCACCTGTACAAAAGCAAGTAATGCACACGAAAAGGCACAAAAAGGGATGAATATTAAAGCAGTCACTCAAAGGGAGGATTTATCTCCTGCTCCTAGCTACACATGAAGCAAAAAATAAAATGCCTATGGAGCAATTTTACAGGCAGAAAACCAGCTGGGTACACCAGGGACCAGAGTCAAAGCGTGGAAGTTGTGAAGAGCAGATGAAGAAGAACTCAGTTGAATCAAAAGAACTATCAGTGAACTGAGAATTAATGAATACTTAGATGAGTAATGGGTCTAAACACTGATGTAAAACTAAGTGTCTGTTTAGAAGAAAAAGCAGTCCTTTTAAAGAACCAACAAAAAGCAAGAGGCTGAAGCCAGAGCAGTGACACATATGCTGTAACTACATGCCCTACAGTACTCTGGTTGGATAGAGATAACAGAAGCAAATAACTTTAAAGTAATTAATTTCAGGAATGTGTGTGTTTGATTTTCTCTCTTCTTCAGTACAGATGAAAAGGACTGGCAATCATGTTGATGGATATTAAAAAAACAGAGGAGAGCAAGGGAAAAGGAGAATTGCTCTGTGTCTAATTTACTGTGAGGTGAGGGAAAACATAGTGATGAACCACATAGCCTTTTTTTTCCTGTTTTGCAGCTCTATACAGCTGCACTAGCTGATGCTTGATCATGCCTTCATTTGTGGTGTCTATAAAGATACCACTGGCCCCTTGCTGGCAGCAATGATCAAGTTTCTACAATTGTCTTGATCTCTAAGAGACTATCCCAGGGACATCCTACGTCTAGTGGACAGCCCACTTTGATTGGCTTTATAGCCCCCAAAGTAAGTACAAATCAACAACCTTTCATTGAGCCTGGGGACCTGGCAGCTGTTGGGAATCTGCTTTTCCAGCTTATCATGGCTGTGTTTTCTGGCAGCCTCCCTCTTCCAGAGCTCAGCTGCTCCTGGCCATGTGAGGCCAAGCATGTATGTGTGTCTATAAAGGGAAGGCTGGGACTGTACTTTTTTACTGAGGGAGTTACAGATGCCACAGCCTACTCATTTGCTCTCTCTTCCCCTCTTATACTCCTACCCCCATCAGAGCTAGAAATACTCCAGAGACTGCAGTAACCTACACTGGCTGGGAATGGTGCCAAAGTGGCTGTTGGCAGAGAGTTGCTGGAGTCTGCTTGAGCGTGGCCTTTCATACCCTCTGCACAACCCTCCTGAACCCTGGGGGATTAGTACCCCTCTGAGCCCCATTATACCACTCTTCAAAGAGCTCCCCACATGAGGGGAAATCTCAGCTGGCCAAGGAGAGCTGTAGGCTGGGCAGAACAAGACCTACGTTCACTCCCCAGTGGAGGCTTTTAATTTTTAGGCATATCTGCGCTGTGAAATGCTTCAAGTGACTACTTCCTGGGATTAGGAATTCAACCAAACAAGTAAACAGAGAGGCAATGTTAGCCTGCTTCTGCCCTACTATTAAAAACAGTTTTATGACCTGAAAATTATATGCCAACTGATTTTGGCAGTGCTCTCAACTAATCTACTCTGCACATGCATGCATCTGTCTTCTTACTTACAGCATTAGCTGTCACCACGGGACTCAGTCTTTATTTTCTTCAACAGATTTCTTGTGGGTTCCTCAGCCCTAAAAATAAACAAGCTCTCCTAGGATCTGTGTTTGTGTCCTCAGCTCCCTGTGCCAGTTGCTGCATGATTCCTGCTGGCTGTGTGGAGATTTATATCCCAGAGCTCTGTGCAGACCTGCCATGTGGCAGAATGTGAGTGGAAACCAACAGATGAATTATGAAAATTACTGGGTATTTGAGGCAAAGGAAACACTATCTTCCACAGAAACATGGGACTGGTTTTGCTTATACTTTTGCATTTGATACTGACATGGTAAGTCTATTTTGGAGTACAGAGCCTGCTACATTGGGACCCCACCAACAGCTGGGGCCTCAGGACCAGTTTTATTGCAAATCATGGTAAAAAATAACCTGACCTGAGTCACTTTCTGTACGTGTCTTAAACTTCTTCCTTTTTGCATGCACCTTCAGTTCTCTCAGACTGTCAAACCTGCAGAACTCGGAGCATGAGGAAACAGGCCCCAGCCTACTTCACCATTTGAGCTCAGCTGATGGATAAAGGAGATGTACTTTTTAATTGCTGCACTTGGATAGTTGGTCTACATGAAGAACTCTGAATCACAGGCTCATAAACAAGTTTAGGCTGGAAGAGATGTCTGTTGAAAGCAGGCTTTAGAATAGGATATTCAGGGCCTTGCCAAACCAAGCCTTGAGTATTTTGAGTCCCCAATATAAGAAGGACATGGAGCTCCTGGATTGAGTCCAAAGGAGGGGCACAAAGATGATCAGAGGGCTGGAGCACCTTTGCTATGAAGACAGACTGAGAGAGTTGGGGATGTTCAGCCTGGAGAAGAGAAGGCTCCAGCAAGACCTCACAGCAGTCTTCCCATATCTGAAAGGAGCCTACAAGACAGCTGGGGGAGGACTTTTTGCAAGGGCTTGTAGTGAGACGACAAGGAGAAATGGATTAATACTTGGAGAGGGGAGATTTAGACATTAGGAGAAGTTCTTTAGTGTGAGGGTGGTGAGACACTGGGACAGGCTGCCCAGGGAAGTTGTAGAAGCACCATCCCTGGAGTTATTTGAGGCCAGGTTTGATGGGGTTTTGAGCAACCTGATCTAGTTTCAGGAGATGACCCTGCCAATGCAGTGGGGTTGGAACTAGGTGACCTTTGAAGTACCTTCCAACTCAAACCATTCTATGATTCTGTGATGATCTTTTCTATACCTCTAAGCATAGAAGGAAAGTTGTAACTGTATTCTCCCTAACTTTCCCTTCTTGAGGCTGACCAAAATCTGTTCTTTCAGCCTTGGTGGCCTGGACTGTCTCAGATTTTTTATTGGCTTCAAGACAAATTGCATTTGTCTTCATTTTTATAATAATCTTGGGACTTACTGGCCCTGTTGGGTCAGGCACAAAATGCAGCCACGTACGATTATGCCTCAGAAAATGGCCTGTCTCTTCCTTCATAGAGCCCAAGGCACCTTTGTGATGTTGCTGTAGGGAAGTTCTTTGGCCCTAAAGCCCACTCCAATTGATCCTGCAGTGGATCAATTCTGCACTTATGTCTCGGGGTCTGCCAGGCTAGTCTGTGCTGAGCAGCCTTACAGCCACACACACACAAAGTCCTTCTCTCAGAAAGCTGGTTTAACTGATCTGTTTGGAATGCTTAGGCCATATGGTTCTGATTATTTATATAGATAAGCTTGTGTATTTTTCTCTGCCTAAAAATAACCAGACTTAGGGAAGGAAGATGCTTTTGTGTAAATTATTTAAAAAAATGGAAGCTGACAATCTCTTGAGAAAACCCTTGCTGGTGTTGCACGTGGTGTCAGAAAGCCCATGAGATGACATGGCACAGGGCTTGCCTGCTCAACCACATTTCAGTCACATCCTTATACACCCTCAGTGTGACCACCCCAGCTGCTCCCTCTTGAGTTAGTGCACGTTCCTGCAGAACAGCTGAGGAAAGGCAGCTGCAAGACGAATGTAACCTGTGGCCTTCTGTGTTGTGCCTTCTTTTCTCCCTCTATACTCTGTGTTTTCAATAACCATCCCCTAAACTCTCATCGAATGAGGCTCCAATAAGACTGGAAGGCTGAACACTAACATCTGTGACTGCTCATGGTCCAAGTTGCCATGGTGGGGGTTGCTCTGCACTGCCTAGCATCCTCAGGCTGGATGAGCAAGTGGATATACATGGTGTAGAATTTCAGGTCTAGGATGGGTGGGTCTATCTAAGGCTTAAACTGGGTTGGATAAAGAGCCCCCAGGTATGGCTGAAGAACATGCATATGCTGGTTTGATTCTTGCATGGTTTCAGTAGTGAGGGAGGGCCCCAGGGATGGCTCCTATAAGAAGCTACTAAAAGCTCTCCTGGCTGAGGTGGCCGAGGCCAGAGTCATTAGAGAGACACCTCTGCAGTTAATACATGAACACTACTACAATTAATATATGAACAAACTACTATAAGATCTGAGCAGAGAGAGCAGAGGCTGAAGAGCTGAGCTGGAGTGGAGCAAGCAGTGCCAATGTGGAGATCCCAAGGTGGTGAGGAAGAAAGGGGAAGAAGGGGACCAAGCAGATGTTCCCCTGCAGCACACAGCAAGATTGCAGCTGTCCCCCTGCATTCATGGAGGAACGTGGCGAAGCATCCCCTGAAGGTACCAGAAGGGGTGACTGTCCGTGGACTTGGATCTGTAGCAGTGAAGAACCCCACACCAGGGGATGTGACTGTTCCCAAAGCAGCCCACAACTCTGTGGGAAGCCAAGGCTGGAGTAGTTTGCTCCTGAGGGACTGCACCTTATGGGAAGGACTCATGAAGGAGAGGTTCATGGAGGACTCTCTCCCATGGCAGGGACCCCATGAGGAAGCAGGGAAGGCCTGTGAGGAATCCTTCTTCCTGAGGAGGAAGGAGCAGCAGGAACCACCAGCCTGTGAACTGACTCTAAACCCCATCCCCATCTCCCTGTGCCGCTGGAGGGAAGGAGGGAGAGAAACCGGGAACAAAGGGATTTGGGCCCAGGAAGAAGGGAGGGGTGGGGTAACATATGCAAGCTCTGCTCTGAGTGTGTCTGTGTCCTGTGTGTGTTTGATTAGTGTGAAATTAAATTGTTATTTTTCCCCAAGTTGAGTCTGTTTTGCCCATGACCCTAATCAGTGAAGAACCTTCCTTGCCCTTTGTCTTGACTCACAAGCTTCTAGTTGGCCTCTGTCCTCACCATCCCAGTGTGTAAATGCGTGGGGGGGAGGTGGTGAATGAGTGGCCACGTGGCTGGTTCTTTGTTGTCGGGTTAGACCCAAACCATGACAGTGCACCATCCTCCTCTTCTGCTCCTCCTTCTTTGTGTGCTCTGAGGTTGGTGCCTTAAGCAGGGCAAATTATTGCCCATAGTTCCTTGCAACCACCATGTTCCCCCTCTGCCTGTCCCATCCTTTGTTAGCCAAGCTGTGTCTTGGCATAAGCACAGAAGGCAGTGAGGCTATGGTTGTCTTTTAACTGGGATGTTTGTTGTTCTTGGCTGTTGACTGTCCTAGAAACTGTGTTCTCCAACTGTACCTATGCTGACTGAAGAGTTTCAGAGGTTAAACACAGTAACGCTTTGCAAGGTCTTAGATGCAAGTGTGAGAATGATGGAAAATGTACATACTGCTCATTATAGCACAAGTAAACAAACAATCGAACTTTGAATTTCTCTCAGTTATGGCATCATTGCCTATGACATTCTTCATGGAATAATGTTGCCTTTTTGCTGATGCTGAGAAAAAAAGTCCTCTCTAGAAGATTTATACTTATATATAGAAAGAGCTCTCTCTAACAAGAACTTTCTATGGTACAATTCATAACCTGCATTCACCTTCTTCCATCTCCAGTCTCATCCTGTAAGAAAGAGTTTCTTGAAGGTGAAATTGTGAGGGGGACCAGCTGTTTCTGTCTCCCTGACATTTGTAATTACAATCTTCGTCATTCCCCTAAATGGTTTGTTTCTGACTGTCAGCATTTCACAGTCTCTTTCATGAGAGTGGAAGAAATCTGACATTTAGCTGAGCTTTGCATTGGTTATTTGGGTGTGGAAGTGCAGTGAATGGTTATTATTAATATTATTATGATTTTCCGAAGTTACTCTGGGAATGTAAAAAGTCATCACTGCATTCCTGTTCCTCTCCCGTGGAAAGTATTGGCCTGGCAGACTGCTGACTCATGCCAGCTCCCCCCAGTTTCACAGAAGATCCAGACTAGTGTTCCATTCAGGGTCTGAGATCCTGTTTTTGTGGCTGTCACTGCTGTGTTATAGGAGCACCTCCCCATTTCATCCCCCCAAAACTTCAGTGACGCAGGGAAAATAGAATTACATTATGCTGTACACAGGGACCTAAACCAGAAGTACACCATATCGTTTGTCATTGATTCCACTCTGTATGTCTGTGGGAGGGCAAGAGCTTAGCTCAAATTCCCCCATTGGAAGCAAGCGGTCTCACCGCTGGATGACCTCTTCATCTCTACAGCTACCTCCTGCAAGCCTATGGGGACTTCATCTTTTGCTTCTGTTTCTCAATCAGTGTTTCACAACAGAGCTCAGGCTGGGAGCTTTGCTTTGGGTTGCATTACAGAGCACTGATCTGGCACTCAGGTAAGGAGATGACTGCTAAGCAAGCAGGGTCCAAAGCCCCTCATCAGCTCAGTGGATGCCAGCCAAGCCCAGACACGTGGCATCTTCTTCCTGCACTTTGGGAGCAAGGAGAGGGGATTAGTCTTCCCACCTTGTTTCTACATGGCTGGAAGTATAGAACTGATCTCACTTGTTTCTCATGTGAGATCCCCTTGTGCATCCCATCAAGGCTTCCTGGGTTCAGGTCCACCCAGCTGCACCCTTCCACTGGGGTACATCCATGCATAATAATGATTCATTTGGTACACAGAAATTTTGAGAGAAAAATCCCACACTGGCTTGAACTATGGAAGAAGATACCCAGATCTATTGAGTCAGGATCCCCTGCTCATTCAAAGCAGGGTGAACTCTTCCTCTTGATACTTTCTTGTCCTCTGAAAGGCACTGTGACTAATTACAGATAGGTAATCAGAGATTTCTTCTCTGCTGAACATCAGCTAGACTGTTTTCATGCTGGTGGAAGAACTGGTGTATTGTTTTAAATCTTCCAAGTATATATATACTAATTAGTATCAACAGTGAAGTCCAGATATTTAGTGCTCATCCCTGACCCATTTCTCCAACACAAGGACTGCCACTGGAAGTTGTCCTGGGAGAACTTAAAAAGACCCAAAAAAACCCAAGCCTTTTAAACAACGCGTTTCACAGACATGTTCAATTTCACAAGGGACAAGTATTGTTTTTATGGAGGTCTAACTGAGAGTCATTCTGGAGCTGAGAGAGCATCACAAAAATAATTAGAGATATTCCTTTGAGATGACCTCCTAGCTACCTTCTTCCATCACAAGGAACTCCTAATTGTCAGAAATAATCCTTTTTTTTGTTGTTGTTGCAGTTGATTTGAAGGGCTGAGAAGAGTAAAGAATTTTCCTCCAGGCAATGAAAGGTAGCTGGAGATTTACACACGTTTTCAGTGGAAGTACACTAAATCCGTATGTCCACATTTGGAATCATTCTCTGTTGGTTTTGGACTCAAAAATAATGAAGTTAAGGTTTCTGTTTCACAAAAAAAATAAAGTCTAATGGAAGGAAATCAGTCCATAGGGCCAATTTTGGATTTTCTCCTACATTTTATTTTTTTTAGATTAAAAAAAACTCTGAAAGGTAGGTGAGCTCCAGCCCAGAGATGAAAAACCTTAAAAATTCTTATTTCACTTGCAACTAATGAGGAGAAAATAGGGCTGCCTTGTTTCAGGTTTATTCCCAGTACATTTCCCAAATTCTTTTTTCCTCATATATTTTGGGATATTTTTCTTGCTTGAATTTATTTCTTTGTAGAAGTGTAAAAACTCACTAGGTTCAAAAGCAGTTTGGGCTCATGCTGTCTCCAGACAAGCCTCAATAACTTTGCTAAAAACCGTCTGCTTAAGGATTAGTCAATTGCAGGGTCTGCAGGCTAGGAAGAAAATATATGCAGGAGGGTTTTTCAGAAAGTACACCAGCAAGTCAGGTTAGAGCTGAATTTAAGTTCTATGAGATGAAGATTCAAACCAATATAATTTTTTCCGTATTTAAGCATTCCAATGAAAACAATTTTGATTGGAATTATTCCCTTGCTGAGTTGGTAAGCCAAACACTGCATCATTTTGCTAGAAAAGAAGAGCCAGATTTGTTAGCTTCCAGTAAGTTTCACTGTCTGTTTTCATTTTTTATGTGAAGTGAAATACAGAAAGTAAGTATGAAATGACAAAAATTGAAATGCAAATTAAGTTTTTAAAATTATTTGCTGTGAGTGACATAGAAATGTAAATGCACTGAAAAATATTATCTCAGGGTTGCACATTTCCCCTGCTTAATTTCAAAGTAGAGAGGCATTTCTGTACTTTTAAAATGCACTTTATGGCTGATGTTTGCAATGATCTCTCAGGTGTATAATACAAAGGAGTATTAATTATTTAGCGATGTGTACAGGCAGTCCATGGGAATGGAGAGAGTGGGAAATAAGCAAGATGAGTGGAAGGAAACAAAGTCAGCAACTTAATGTAAATAATGAAACTTGTAAAGCTCAGTCCTGGAAAAAAACACAATAACTTTAGGATTACCATAACAACAGAAGACAGGATCATGGCATGGGCAGCACCTACACCCCCCTCAAAGACAGATGCTGCTGAAGGGAAGTGAGCTTCTGAGATGAGCTTGGCAGAGGTGGGAGGTTTTTTTGGGATTCTTTGCGTAAAAGGTTGGAATCTGTTCCTTAGATGAAGATGTCTTCCAGGAGATGCATAGATGTCCCTACTGGCACTCTCTCCTTTGCTTTGGCAGGCTTGGACATTTCCCAAACACTTCCTGGAAGACTGTCTATGCCATTGAGGAATGATCTTTCATACCTGACATGGCCTGGATTTAATAACCCAAGAAGGTTAGAACTGGACCCCCTTGCTTTCTAAGCTCCTGCTGCAGTAGAAGAGCCTGGGTTTGGCTGGATCCAGTCCTGTACATGTCACAGCTCAGACTGGGCAGCCCAGGGACATTAGGACTGAACCCCCTTCCTTTCTAGACTTCCTTCAGAGAGGAGCCCAGGTGCAGCTGGGCCCAAAATCCTTGTCTCAGACCTGGTCATTTCCCAGAGAGAGTTAATGTTTGACGGTCCAAGTCACAGCTTGACCGTCCAATCCCCCTTGATCAGATTAAGGTGCAGTGACACACAAGGTCTGTTTATAACAAATAACACATTTATTACACTAGTAGGAGTTAATAGGGAACAACCTAAGCAAAACACCCGCATATATATATAAAGTAAGGAAAAGGGGATGAGAAGAAAAAGGTGAGGGGGGGGAGAGAGAGATAAGGAGGACAGGAAAATCACCAGTCCTGGATCCAGCGTCGCTGGTGCAGCCAACGGGGGAGGGTTGATGTCAATGGTCAGTGTTGATGGAACCCCCCAAGCCCACCATTGCAGCCCCCTATTTTATAGGCCTAGAAACTAGATTTCACAACAAGTACATGTGATTGAGCCATACATGTGTGAGCAGCTGGAGTGGACCTCCACCCCCTCCACCCCTGGATCATGTCTTTAGTTATCTCAATCATCATCTATGCAGGCCTGAGGCCTATGCAGGCCATTACTGCAGTTTCCATCCTTCCAGGCAGGCCTTTTGGGATGCATATGAGCAGAGGCTACAACGAGGTTTCAATACCATTTCCCAAAGTAAGTCTGGAGGGCTGGTCCCTCACAATACCTACTCCAGGCTTAAAGTTAAAACAGACCTTCAAGTCTTAAACTTAGATCATAAGTATCATGCCAATGCCTTCTCTCAGGGCTTAGGCTACAGCTAAGATGGAGTTTGGAGGAGCAAATCAGAGAGGGATGGAGAAGGTGAGGTTCCAGCAATGCTACATGATCCTACAGTGGCAGGCATTGATTTTAGGAGTTGCACCAGGATGTTATTTATGTGTCTACACAGGTCTTGAAAGACAAGTCTGCAGATAACACAGAAAGTTGCCATGGTAATGAAGTGATTTCCATTTAAACAATCCTACAGTTTAATTCAGATTCCATTGAAATTGCCAGAGGCTGGGGTTTTGTCTTCAATGGAAGGAAATCTAGATCTTTATTGCTTCATAACATTTTTTCATACATGCTAGAGCTTGGCAGAATTCAACAATTCATATATCAAGTTGAAATAATAAATAATCAGTGAAGGGGACTTAGAAGTCACAGTGCATAAGAAAAGATGGATCATTATATCTTATTATAAAGCTCACCTCATAGCCAAGCCTTGGGGTTCAGTGCCATAGCATAATAAAGCCACTGAAACTGTAATTAAATTCTTCTTCCGCAGCCCCTTGAAATTCAGATGGGAAAAATGCAGGAAGGGGATATGATTCAAATGATGATGGGAGGGAATGGTAATAACATCGAGTCAAAGAGAGGTCATTCTGAAACACACCTTGGGGACAGCAGGTGTGCTAATAAATTAGCTGTATATACTTCTTCAAGGCAGGGCAAAAGAGACACAGAGGAATTCCAAGGAAAAGTAAATTGCACATGGCAGAGCCTACCAAGCAATAACCTGCTGATTTAGGGTCCATTCTTGGAGGTGCTCCATGCTCAAAACATCTACAGACAACTGAACAAACAGGGCCAGACTTGTTCTTGCACTGCAGCCCCTTTCCTATGCTGGCACCTTTCCAGCATAGTGCATTGGTCTATCAGTGACTGAGGTGTCTCACCTCGGGAGGAATTTTAGATCCATCTCTCCCACCATATGTACACTGAAATAATTACATTGCCATCTAACCTAGTTAGTGGCCCATGGCTGTGGACTTGACCTCCTATTCTAACAAATGGCTTTTGGGGAGCTGCAGCAGCCTGCCCTCCCCAGCTAATCCACTCAGGAGGGGATTACCTCCCTTTCTCTCCCTTATCATGGAGAGTAACTCAAGGGATCAAGGTTTTGAGGTACAGTAAAACCTCACTCTGCCCTCCTGTGTACTCCAACCCTGACAGAGAGGAGCACAGAAACCTGATGGTGCAGCCACTTACAAAGACCTAAGAGAGCAGTAGCCTGATGTCTTCACCCAGGGCTCAGATAAACCCAATGATGCACACAAATAGGCTCATTACTGCTCATTTCATCCTCCCCCAACGATTTATAAAGTAGGTATTGAAAATCATTGTATGAATTGCACCATTTTGAAAACTGTGTGGAGAACTCCCCAAACAATCAGGAGAAACCCAATCCAGAGTCAATAATTGCTGAACAGACAGTTTTATAGTTACAGCCTAAAGGCTTTGGAACAAAAGAAAAGATTTTTCTTGTAGCAGTTGCTGCAGTTGAATGTTAATCACCCCAGCCTATGAAGTTTTGTTGACATTTGCAGCCTCTGAAATTACGTGACCTAGATTCTCATTTCAGAAGTTGGGATTTGTGGCATTTAATGTTCTGCAGTTTACACCAAGAGAATGGGAGACTCAATAAACCACTTTTGACATTACATTTTTTTGGTTGAGAGTTTTACTGTGTGCTCCCTCTTTTGATTCTGTATCCATATACTGAAAATATATGAAGTTTTGTGTATGTAAGGAGGGTAGTATTGAATCTTAAAAGGTAATCTGAGAGCTTTTGCATCTCTTGTCCTACAGTATATGTTGTTTATATTGATGCCATGGTGTGCTCAAACATAGTCTTCAACTACGTGACATTTACAAAATACATCTCAGCTGAACTGATGGAAAGTGGGTAATTTACCTATGTGGATTTCTGGAAATAATAAATTTTATAGAGAAGCAAAAACAGCTAATCTTCTCAAATAACTATATTCTCCCTGAAGTCTGAAACATCAGTAGTTTTCTTCAGTTCTCTTTGAAAGAGACAATTTAATGCTTTTGTCCAATCTCTCCCTGCTGAAGGATATAAGGGGCTATGGAAAGAAATAAGCTCTCTTTATTTAACGTTTTTTACATTGGAATTAATGGAAGAAAGATTTGTGGTCTTGCTTTCTAAGTGCAAGTTTAGTTCTTTATCAAGAATTGGCAGAGAAATCAATGGTCATGACATGCCTTGGATATTCCTGCCTGAACAGCAAGGTCTTTGGTTATAATGTATAGCAGAAGGAACAGCTGAGTACCTTTGCATGTGTCAGGAGCAGAGATTATTTTCTTGATATCCAGGTCCAAGCAGTAGCACAAGGCATCCTATCACTGAAATGGAGGTTGTATCACAAGTACAGGGAATAAGAAACAGCTTGGAAAAGGAGAGAAAAAGAAATCATGTTTCTGTGTGGTTAGACAGAGGAAAACAATATGTAAGAGCTAACTGCACTGCATGTTCAAAAAAAATGGGAAAGTAAATAACCTCTGTCCAATTCAAACTGGGCAACTCAGAAATTGTCCATAAGAGGAGAAAAGTCTTAGGAAACCTTAGCACATCTCCTCCAGGGAGAACAGAAATATGCAACTATTTTCCAGGAGAAGGAGAGGAATCTTTATTAACTATAGATGAGATCCTGAGTTATGGAGGGAAAATCCCCCGGCAGTGATCTGCACTGGAACTGGGAACATCATAGGAAACTTCATTGAACAGATCCTGGGATACATTGCAAATGGTTGAAGACATCTCTCTCAGTAGCAGAGAAAGAAGATTCCAGGGAAGATGGGAAGATGCTTTTGGTTCTATAACAATAGAACAGAAAGGAAAAAGAGGAGTTACTTTTTTATCACAGCTCATGTAACCATTATGGAGCCATATGTTATTTCTGGTCATAGAGAATGCTTGAATACTTACATATTTGAAATACTAAAGTGTAAGATGTTTATCAGTTACCACTTCTGTCAGGCTTTCGCTGAACAACACAACTGTCTTCTTCTTAAACATCTGTCTGCAATGTGGGAACATAAGTGGCAAGTCTTAATGAACACCATAAATTGGTTATCTGAATACTCCTGAAGGTCAGTATAATCATGATACTCCAAACTAAAAAAACTATTTTATTTTTTAGGAAAAAATGGTATCCTGTAGGAAAAAGCACCAGTGAAACATAAACATTTCCCAAATGTTAAGAACAGGAAATAAATGACAGTTAACAACCGTGAATGTAAGTTAAAAGTTTTAAAATACAAGTGGTTGATAGAAAAAGCTAAAGAATCAGTGGAACAGCAACAACTGCTGGGAGTGCAGAAGTAAGAAGTAACATTTTAGAGGAGTTAAAAAGATGAAGTCAGGAACAGATTCATCCAGTAATATACTGGATACAGACGTAAAGTTGTGTAATTGGTAAATCATTAAAAGTAATGCAAAAATATACAGTAGAGATTTCTATTCTGAATTTGAAGGGCACAGAATGAAAAATACTCCAGCCCAAGTGATGTTGTGGATGAAAAATAAGCCTTACCACCTGTATCAAAGGAAGCTATGAACCAGCATTTAATACCAGACTCATTCAAATAAACCAATCAAGTAAATCATTTGTACTTACAAGTCACAAAGGGCTGAGGCAAGAATTATCCTAACCCTCTGTAGTTAGATGGTAACTTTTCTGGGTAAGTAAGGCAGTGCCATATCATTAGAGAATCCTCTTGTGATTCCCGTAGTTACAGATAAACCAGAGACGATCACTGCACTTGGTTTTTCTTACAGGCCAGACAGTGGGGCAGTGAAATCAATGAACAGTTGTAGCTAAAGAAGGTAATTGATAACAGGCAAAATGGTTTTAATCGAAGAGACATCTTGTTAAGCAAGTCTGTTTTCTCTTTTTGATAAGATTTTAGATTTGAATAATTAAGACAGCTGTGCTGAGGTGGTACCATTTGGTTTCTCCAAGACTCTTCACTTAATATTGCCTGACACACTGACTAAAATCTTGCATTAAAAGGAATCAACAGAGCACAAAATAGATGGATGAAGAACTGGATCACCAACAGACCTTGAAATCGAATTGTTAATGTAGCTGTTCCTGAGTGATATTATTAGTATAGGACTTGCTTGGACATTGGCTCTTGGTCTGATACCATATGATGTTTTCATCAGTGATGTAGCAGGTTGGTTAACGTATGTTGTGAGAAAGATGATTGGAAATGTCTGCTTTTTTGGTTTCAGTCCAGAAAATTAACTCTCATAGAATCATAGAATGTCTTGGGTTGGAAAGGACCTCTAAAGGTCATCCAGTCCAGACCCCTGACAATAAGCAGGGACATCTCACACTAGGAGAGATTGCTCAGAGCCCCATCAGGCCTGATGGAAGTTGTTTATACATCAGCAGCTTAGGCAAAGCTGATCCCTTCCTGGAACAAGATGGACCCAGAGATCTCTTAGAGCTCCTTCCAGCCTTGCCCTCTAGCGTATTGTGACATGATGGATTATAAATTATAGAATTGTGGTGATGTCCTAGCTGTGAGACTAATAAGCATTGGAGCAGCTGCCAGCAAAGGTGCTGAATTCACTCTTACTTGAAGTCTTTATAAAAAAACCCTAGCTATCTCCATTAAACACATTTGGTCCAGGTTTCTTTGGAAGAATGGAATGGCCTGTGCCACCCTGCAGGAGCTTGGTGGCTCACCACCTCCTGACCCTGCAAGCTGACTGTTAATCTACAGAACGGGAAGATTTCTGTCAAACCATCTGTGCTACTTACACCTTCATGCATCTTCTTCCCTGTCTGACTCAGATAGTACCTGAGCATCTCACTCTTCTCAATTAATTTAATCTTCACAATCCTGCAATTAAGTCTCTTCATGATGCTTCTTCAATATACAACACCAGCTGGACAGAATTGCCTTTGAAACAATAAAACTGGACTTTTCTGCGTGCTGAGGCAATTTGAAAAGACTGATGGGGTGGCAAAATTTTCAGGCTACTCTGTTTATGCCCTGAGGTCTTGGACACATCTTAACTACTTCGCTGTCACCCCTGGTGTCTGTCTTGGGGGTTCTTTTAAGGTAGTATTGGAGTTTTCTTCCAAAATGCTTGTGTTAGGGAAATCTAGCTACAGATGGGTAGTTTAAAGTATATTGGCCCTTTTGCTTGGTAAAATAAAGAACATAATGTTATAATGGAGTCCTCCTTAGTTAATCAAAGGGTGAATGGAGCTGTGGTTTGGGTGCAGACCCAGGGCTCAGTGTTGTATGCTGAGGTGGAGATAACAGCCAAACTACGGCTCTGCACGTTGCAGCCTCTCCCTGGCCCTGCAAGGGGGTCCAAAGGGAACCATTCCCAGTGGTTCTGGTTTCCCATGTCTCATACCTGTTTCTGCAACAAGGGCTTATCTCTGACATACGAAGAAATGCCAGTCATCTTTGGTAAAATTCCAGGAAACAAAGTGCCTTGGAAGAAAATTAATATTCCTTTGCTTCCAAGCAGTCATGTAATTACTATAATACAAACTTGTTTCATAGTTACAGTTGGCTATATTATTTAATGTTTATAATGTGGGTAGGAACACATTATATAATGTGGGTAGGAACACATAGGTTCATAGTTTATTACTTTGCAGAACCCAATGATCAGAACTATTCTTACAGGTTAGTTCCAAGAACTAATTGTCTGGTTTAAGCTTGTTTGAAAATAACTTAATCCTAAATTATTGTTATTTTTGCAACAAATAATTTTATTTTCTTTTTGTTCTTTCTTTCTTCAGGTAATATCCCAAGCAGTGCCATTCTGCAATAATTTAGCAATGTGGCAAGGCTAGGCTGTAGCAGAAAAATGTGTGGTAGGTTTGGAGAATGTCACAAATCGTGGTGCAGAGAATACAATCAACAAAATTCACTGTCCAAAGGCTCTTTTGCAAGTTTTCCTCATAGGAAGTCCTGAGCCTGAAATGTTGCTGTGGGTGCCAATACAGTAGTGTAGTGAAAGGAAAATGAAAGGAACAGGTTTCCTTTCTGACTCAGTGAGGAAAGCTAGAACTGTTGCATCATTATCTCTGTTTTGCTTTTTTGTCTCTGTATCAACACCTTTCCCCCTAAAGAGGAGATACAGCACCGGGCTGTTCAGTTAGTGAAGCTTTTTTAAAAGGGTTAAAAGGGTTGCTGACAAGTTGGTCCTCATGCTCATTTTGTTTTCTGAATTCATTACTAGGTCTCTAAAGACAATTTCTGATTTATTACTTCAGGAGTAATTGTTAAAACTATTAAGGCTCATGGTGTCTGGTCTCCTGCTGATAATGTTTCTGTTGTAAACATCTTAGAGAGAAGCTGATTACTTAGTCTATTGTGTAGTACAAAGCCTTATTCCCACTGATTTCAGTGGGTGCAGGGTAACATCAGCTGATTCCTCCTGATATCAGCGGGATGTCAGAAGCCATCTAAATAGGAATTAAAGACCTAAATACTTTATTGTAGCAGGAGCTTAGGGAGTAATAAGATGGATTTCTGTTATAAGCTGGGAGATCATCAGCAGGAAATAACTAAGGAGAAGAAAGCCTTGTGTGTAACAGTCATGTGAGCTCAACATCAGCCACAGAAATGAAGCAAGTGTGAGGAAGGCAAAGGTAGTCCTGGAGTGTCTCACAGAAAATATTTCCAGCAGCAAAGCATTAGGTTGTGCCTCATACTGCACAGTTTTCAGCACCCATTTGAAAAGAAAGATGAGTTTATACTGCAGCAGTCACTGGGAGGTCACTGTGGTCATCAGGGAAGGGAGAGTTCATAATTTGAGAAGAGTCTAACTGAGTTGGGAGCTTGTCTGCTCTTGCAGAAGCAAGAAGTGACAATGGATATGGCTGTTGGCTATAAATACATCAACGGGTGAATGCCAGGGAAAGATCAGAATGAATTAATTTGAAGGCTGCAACTAGAAGAGTATTTAGGAATCAACTGCTTATGGATAAATCTGGTTGGAAGTTAGAAGGTTGCTTCTAGTTTTTGCAGAGGTGATATTCTGGAAGACCCCCTGGTAGTGATTCTGAGGACAAAAATCCCTTCTCCTCTGTTTATTTTTTAAATTGTTTTTATTTATTTTATTGTATTCCTGTTTTGTTAATTTGAGATGTCATCAGCTTATAAACTTAATGATATGTGGCAGATGGGGATGAGATCCTTCCAGTCCCCTATTCTTATGGGTATTTCAGGACATTTTTAACACAAGATTGTCCTCTGTGTCTCAAGAAGGTAGGGATTTCTAGTAGGGGCTAATTCCTGCCAATATTTTGTAGGTGACAATAAGAGCCTGGGTCACAACAAAGCCTGCCACCATCTCCAGTATATGGGAGATCTTCTGTTTTTCTGGGGTTTGCAGTCAACCCTAAGGATGACTGAGGAAAGCTCAGGAATGTAACTATAGGTCAGTGCCATTATTTAAACTATCAACAAAGATGCTGATGCAAGAAGTAGGACAAATGAACAAAGAATAAGGATGAAGCCACTTCTTTTGCAAGAGATGGGAAAAAAAAGAGAAGTTTGTCCTGCATGTCCCTTTGGGACTATTTATCTTGTAAAAACCTGGTGCTTCCTCTCAATATTTTCATGACTAGTTCCTGAAATACACAATGCTGAGTCTGGAGCCCAAGGTTATATAAAACTTTGTGTGCATTGAAGCAGTCTCATGGCTATCATTGTGCTGGGTTTTTTTCTGTCGTTTTGGGAACATGTCACAGAGTGGTCAAGTCAGTCCTGGCTCCAGGGCTAGCTTGCTCAGCTTGAGAGATCTGTGTGTTCCGAGGGAGGCTGCTTATATCTTAACAAGCTGAATATAGCTTGTGAAACCTCATCATTTCCACTGAGCCTTACAGTGCTTAGACTGTACAACTTAGGTGCCTGTCAAATGAGGCTTTAGGCAGATTTGCTAATGACGTTGAGAGATGGACAATAGTAGAGCAGGGCAGAATGAACATTTTCCATTTCAATGTTTCATCTTGCAGAGCACAGCTCTGCTACAATGTCTGAGTTAAGGAGAGGGAGGTTGAGGCACAGTGGTAGCTTACAAGAACCTTCTTTAAGGTGTGAACCTTCTTCAGACGTGAAGCTATTGTGGTACTTTGCTTGTTGGACACATCTACCCACTCTCTTCAGTCCCTCTTATCATCCTGACAGCAGCTCAGGCTGTCCAGCTTCCAGAAGCTTTTGCCTTTAGGAAAGATGGCCAACTAAATTCTTCAATATTCATTGCAGAAAATATATTTAGAGAAGGTTTTCACAGTTGATCATACAATCAGACAAGTATCCACTAGGGGCAATGTGCCTGACCACTTGGGTTATATTTATAAAAAACAAAAATCTAATTTTATTCTAGAATTATTTCCTAAGTCACACCCAGGAGGTCATTAGGCAAACTGGGTGCTAGATTCTGTACATTTGTGATTTAGGAAGCAGGAGTCTGGCTCAAAGCAATAAAAATGTGGAAGTGGGCCAGAGCTGGTGGTAATTAGTCTATTATGTGAGCCTTGCTTAGGTGGTGTAAGAATTCCCTTCTGTCTGTGCAGATCCTTGGAAATTAGTCCTGATCAGACTCATTTATCACCTCCTTCTGTTTTAGATGCCTGAATAGCTGCTGGGGCTGAAATCAGGTGTTTATTGCACTGTATGTGACTCTGATGGGGCTGCAACTGGAGAGACACAAAATGGGGTTCATCCCACCCTGCATTAGGCACCTACACTGCAGAGCACTGCCCACAAGAGGGGCAACCTCTTCTCCTTTCTGTCATTGAAGAGGTGCTGCATCTTTAGGGCATGTCCTGCCAAAACAGATGCTTAAAGCAGACCAGACAGAACTCTCCCTGAAAGTGCCCGTTTATTTCTGTTCACTTTAAAGGGAGTCCAGATGTCACTGCCTGTGTGTGGCTGTCCTCCTTCTCTTCAGGTGAACTCAGTGCTGTTGCAGTGATGTATCCAAATTTGGGTGGCTCCTTGATGGTAGATGCATTTTGCCTTAATTCCTTATAATTAACAGGTTTTTGTAGCAAGGAGATCACTCCCATGACCTGGAGCAGACAAATACAATTCTTAAATGGACTAGAGCTTCTGTGCATGCTAAGGAAACCAGAAAAATTAATTAATTAATTAATTAATTAATAAGGCTGAAAGTAAAGAGCAAAAAGTAACACTGTGTCAGAAAAATGCTCTCATGCAGTGTTTGGAGAACAGAGGAATTATGCTCATGATAGGGGACATATAATTTGTCATTTTTATATTTTCAGCAAATAAAGCAAAGCAGAACTGCAAAGACCAAAGAGGTAATTTAAGCTCTTTGTAACTCTTAGAGGCTTAGCTATAACTGCACTGGGCATATTGTAGTAAGTGATAACTACTGGAAATTAGGAGGCATTCAGGGGCCTGAAATTACTGACCTAGCAAGAAAAGATGAGGTAGGTTAGAGTTTACTCTTGAAAAAATGAAATTATTAGCTAATTGTTCCACGAAATCTCTCCACATGTGGTTTTCCACACCACCCAGAGCTTCAAAGAACCAGTGCGGGTGAATGCCAGTTCTGATACGTTGGTTAGAGATGTATAAATCCAGTTTAATCCAGAAACACAAGCTTTATTAATTTCTGATGCCTTCTGACCCTGAAATGCTGTTTCTATAACCACAAACCCAAGGGCTGGTAAATCCCTTTGAATTTCTTCCTTCAGCCTCTTTTTTTCCAAGTACTCAGCGCCTTTCTCTTAGGAAAGAAACTCAGATCACATTGGTGAAACACAATGCTTTTAAAATCTTTATGCAATACTGGCACAAATCATTCATCTCTCTTCTAAGGCCCTTGGGCAAAGTTCCTGTATATGTCAATAGAAATTCAGTGAATAGATGGAAGTGAAAATATTGTCCAGAGCAAATAAACTTTTTTCACAAGTCCAAATTTGTCAGTGCTCTATTTTGAGGTTTAATTGCCACCTAGAGCATTTGAATGCCAAGAGAAGTCAAATAATTCATCTGTAAATATTTCACCAATGCCAAAGGCAAGAGCCTCTAAAAATATGCAGTAGAGGACAAAAGGCTTGGGCTACACATCAAACTTGAAACTGAAAATATTGACAATACAGGGAACTAATTTCCTGATTAATGGTATTGTCCTGAGCATTGAGCAACTCGCAGTGAATGAAAACTGGAGGACTAGGTATTGTCATTGTGCACTCTCCCTCCATGGGTGGCAGAAAAGCACACTGATAAACAGACTGTTTTTCTGGACAGTGAGTAGTGTAGGGCCAAGAACTTGAAGCTGGCTATGAGCTCTTTGAAGCAGGAATTACTATTCACAAGAGCTAGCTGTTATAAATAAACTAAACCACATCAAAGCTGCTGAGGTTATGTAAGGATCCTAACATACTCTTAGCTTTGCAGAATCCACAGGATCTGGACTAGAGCAGATCTGAGGCAATGTTACAAGTGCAAACTCAGGCTGCTCTTCCTGGTCACGTGATCTTTTAACGTTGCTGCAGGAAAAGGAAAGAAATTAGGATCCAGTTCACTGACATGGTGAATGATACTTTTAATGTAAATCCAGTTCTAATTAACTTCTGTGCATGTACTTGTGTCACTTTGGAGTTACACAGAATCACAGAATCACCAAGGCTGGAAAAGACCTTTAAGATCATCAAGTCCAGCCGATGAACTACCACCACATAGGTTTTCACAGGATTTAAGCAGAGTAACTTTGCAGAGTAAGCATGTGGCCAAGTGCTCACTGAAATAGAGATGATTTCCTGGAATATGATTGAAATCAGAATGAGAAAACACTAAGACCAAAAAGAAACATATGATATCACCTATGGGATCCTGCATCACATATATACTTCTGTGGAGAGCTGAAACATAATTTTTTTCTTTATTTAAAGATCTGCTGTTATGGAGCCTTGTCCTTGAGTTAGTTATGCCACTGATTACTTATGCTACTAGAGCATTATTTCAGCAGTTGTTCATCAGTCTGTTTTTTAAAAAAAAAGAGCCTGTCACTAAACCCCAATGCCCTTTAGGGACAAATATGTAGGTTAAGAGGAATTCCTTCAACAGAGCCCATTAACCTAGTCCTCTCTCCCTCTCTGGTCATGCCTTTTAAAATTTTAACTCCTTAGGCCTGGGTTTATTCCTCTTGCTTTGAATCTTAACCAAAGTGCTTGGGTTGTTATATTAGTGATAGTTGATATCAAAGTCCAAAGCTCAGTGTCATAGCTCTAAATCAGGAAAGCACCTTAGGAGAGGAAAGATAAAAGAATTATAAGTAGTAAAAATAGTAAAAGTATTCTGAGCTCCCAAGAACACCTACCAAACATTTGACTCAAATGGGATCCACATTGTTCCTGTTCCATGTGTCTGCTGTGTAGAAATCATGGGGTGCCAGGCTTATCCTGGGTAGTGAAAATTCAAAATAATTCCATAAATATTGAGTCATATCAAAGAATTTAAAGCTATCCAAGGAATGTGCTGCACTATGTACTTAGTACCCACAGGTTTTCACAACCTGCCACCTGGGTATCTTTTACTTGTGCAGACATACACAGAAGGTAGTGAGTCACTAAGGAGGCCAGTGGAGAGATAATTCTCCACCAGATAATTAATTAATTCTCCAGGGGTTGACAAATGTGCAGGTAGTGTTCTGCAGTATCCAGACCTGAGAATATCAACAGTGGTCAAAACACCAGCACATCACTGCAATTCAACATCTTTAAAATACCTGCCCTGCAGTCCTATGGCACTGAATAGCAATAAATTCCTATAGAACAGATAATGTTACCCTTCATCAGTCTGTTCTGCACTGCATTAGCAAGATGGATCTACTCCTATCCCTTCCATGGAGGCATCAGCAGAGAATCTGTCTGCTTTTTCCCTTTCGAAAAGGACATGGTGAAATCTTGGCACCTGTGAAGCCAGTGGGGATTTTGCCAGGATACTCTACAAGGCTTTGGGACTGGGTGAAACAATAACCCAATTCTATTAGCTGTGTCTTTGCAGGTTCACTTCTGAAAGAGGTTAGCTTAAACAAGCGTATGAGCCATCAAAGAGAACCTACCAATATCAAATGTGTGTGAAAAGTGACCTTTACCACTTCATCAGCTGGGGTAGTAGAAAATGGCCTGGGTGGCTCATGTGGTGCTTTGGGAAAGCACAGCAACTAATTTTTAAGATGACAGAGTGGCTAATGTTCACAGATCACCTGAGCCCCCTTAATGTGTCCCCAGAAAATGAATTTTTTTTTAAAAATAGATATAGTTTTCCTAGATTAACAACTTTTATCTTCAAATATAGAAGAAATCTTTAAACTGAATGTGATAAAATGTGACTGTCAGTTACTGAGATGTTATTCAACATGACACTCAATTCCATCTCCTCTGTTGCTTTCCTGCACTGTCCTTTCTTTTCACTTCAATTTCTCACTGGATTTCTCCTTTGATTCTTCCCCTGTTCCTCTTTAAATGCTTCCCAAAGTAAAGACTGAACACAAAGAGTCCAAACTCAAATTCAACACTTAAAATCACCAAGTTAACAAGAAAATGTTCTGTGAATATATTAGAAATATAAAGAAGTAAAAGAGGCTGCATGGCTGCCCACCATTTAATGAGAACAAAAATAGGGGGTTATTGCACAGAAGGTTGAAAATAATTGCCATTTTTCCTTTATTTTTCTCCCCAAAATAGATTTCTTATGCCTAGAGACATGACAAAATTAATTTTAATAAAGAGACTGAAATGCAAATGAGATCGAGGAGTGAACCAGGAGTCAATGGTTATTTATATAAAATAGATGTGCTCAGCTCAGCGGTGCCTGAAAAAATTCAGTGGATTTAAAGAACTAGCCCAGGCAGCTCTGAATTGTTGGTGATTATCTCCAAGAACTCAGCAAGGACACTGAGGTCCCAGAGGGCTGTAGGAAGAAAAATGTACATGATATCAGGGATTTCGAGATCAGTTGGTTTAACTTTGTTACCCAGGTAAGTATCAGAAAAGATTACTAGATAATCAGTTTCTGCAGGTTTGTAGAATACTAGAAAGAAGCTTAAAAAGCAATGAGTATAGATGTTTCAATAACAAATTGGGTCAAACTGATTTAATTTCCTTGTTTTAAAGAGAATTGGAAAATCATGTGGACACAGAAGGTAACATCTGCTTAGAAAATGATAGGTTTAGTGATGCTGTTGTGCTACCGACAGTAGCACGTAAACTAGGAGAATGCAGTTCATTGGCACAAGAGTGAGGCAGGACAAATAATGGGTTGTGTTATACTGTTTTCCTTCATTCCCACCACATTTTCCATTAAGAAGGTCCAAGGTTAGAGACCAGGGACTAAATGATGTCTCTGGATGTAAATATGGATTGAGGAGCCATGGACAAAGAATGGATTTTCACAGTGAAAGAGGGGTTTGGTGGGGCCCAGTTTGGGGTCCTATGCTCATCATTACTTTTGTGAGTGATTTTGATGATGAAGAGGCAACATGCTCATGACAGTTAAAAAAACCCCTGGATGGAATTAGGCTCTATCGTAGGAGATCAGCTTTGAAAACAGTCTTGATGACTTGGAAGTGGTGTGTGAAACCCATCAGAGGTAGTTAAGTGAAAGGGATGAAGTGCTGCACTTTGGAAAGAAAAATGGAGAAACACAAAGTGGCTAATATTTCCCTTAGTACAGAGTGCCAAAAAGAGTATTGTGGATCACCAACTGAATCTACTCTAATATAAGATAGTGTTGCAGGATGGAAAAGTTTTCTTCTGAGAGGGACTGAGCAAGGATTTGGATGTAAGACTGAAAAACTGTGAATTGCAGAACAATTTATAAATATGATAGAAGCAACAACAACAAAAAATTCAGATGAAATCCACAGGGAAAAAAAAAAAAAAAAAAAAAGAAGTTTGAAGTGGCTGCAGAAAGTGTGTTTGTTCATCTAGAAAAGAACAGGTTAAAACATGGTCAGTCGGTGTCCAACACGGTGTGATGAGGCCAACAATAATGCCATCATTTGTGCTTGTGGTAGAATAGGAAGAAAGCATTTAATTTTAATCAATTTAATCAGCTAGGAAAAGATAAACTACATACTAGGAAAATATTTCAAAATATGAAAGATGCAAAGCACAGACAGTGTGCAGATGTTGTGGGGTTTTCTTCCCTGACAATCTCTAAGAATAGCAGGACATAATTTTTCAGATACAATGTAAACATAAATAGCTTGTCCTTAGGGTAAAATTGTCCATTATATTTTCTTCTGGTCCTATACTTGTGGTGATAAGAACCACAGAGCCCCATTTCTTGAGACTTTTTAGATAGGGCTTGCACAGTGCAACTGTCCTGTCTGTAAACATCTTCATGAGGCCATTGAGTTGAGACTGAAAAAAGTAGTGTTAGAAGATGTTAAACTGAATGTCCAAAAGAGAGAATAGAGAATACAGAGAAATCCAAGTGATAATTTGCAGTAAGTCTTGAAGAATGAAGAAAATGGGACTGTAAAGTAGAGAGAGAATGAAAACAGTGGCCTTGTGGCCATGAGCTGGCAATCAGGAAAGGTACAAAAGAAGTCACACGCGATGCCTATTGTTCTGTTTTGGTCTGGTGGGTTTTTTGGTAGTGGGGGAAAGGCTCCAGGAGTGGCTCCAAGAAACTGAAAAGCTCCCCCTGCTCCAAAACAGGTCAAGGAGCCATTAGAGGGACAATAGATACGCTTCAGAGATTAAAATATGAAAGAACTGCTATAACACCTGGGCAGAGGAGCACATATAGAAGAAGAGCTGTGCTGGAGAAGGAGAGCAGTGCTGGTGGTTGGTGAGGAAGAAGAGGAAGAAAGTGCCCAAGCAGAAGTTTCCTTGCAATCCATGGCGAGGTGGCACCTGTGCCCCTGCACTCATGGGGAAACATGGTGGAACATTCTCTGAAGGCACCAGGAGGGGTGAACTTGGCCACTGGACTTGGATTTTTTTTCTGACCAGTGGATTTGCTGCCTGTGGACTCTGATTATGCAGCTTTGGAAGACCCTGTGCCAGGGGAGTGTGATCCCGAAACAGCCGTGACTCTGTGGGAAGCCCAGGCTGGAGCAGATCCGGACCTCATGGGAAGGACTCATGAAGGAGAGGTTCGTGGAGGACTCTCTCCCATGGGAGGGACCCCATGGGGAAGCAGGGAAGGCCTGTGAGGAATCTTTCTTCCTGAGGAGGAAAGAGCAGCAGGAACCACCAGCCTGTCAACTGACTCTAAATCCATCCCCATTCCCCTATTCTCTCTGGTATCCAGATTTACCCTGCACCCACACCTAATGTTTGAGTTCCTGATCCTCTGTATGTCTTTACTATCAAGACCTCGTTGTAGTAAATACTAAAATAAACTTGGAAATACTTGTCAAATGTAGCATCATAGAATGGTTAAGGTTGGAAGAGACCATAAAGATCATCAGGTTCCAACCTCCCTGCTATGAGCAGGGACACCTCACAGTACATCAGGTTGCACAAAGCTTCATCTAACCTGGCCTTGAACACCTCAAGGATGGGGGCAACCACAATCTCCCTGGGAAAATAGTTGCCTATGCTAATAGCAAGACACAAATGCTATAGTAATTTCTTGAGTTCAACATCCCAGGCAAAAAGAGTGCAGTGCTCACGCTCTTCTGAGGGATGAAGACCCCAGTAAATATCATCATTCAGCCTCACTGATAGCACCTAAGGTCTTGGGATGGAGATGTCATAAGTATAGAGACATGAAGGTTTTAAGTAATTTGTCACCTGACAGTCTAGAGCAGAATTTGTATCTCCTTACTCAGAGGTTTAGCTCTGGTTTTACATTTTAAACTGCTGTGAAATTGACCACATCTATTTTTGATATTTTTATAATGACTTCCCACTCTAGCACAGCATAAACAAAAATCCTTCACAACTACACTCTATTGACCTAAACATATTAAAATGCTATTTCTATTTAATTAATTCTGAAAATATTATAACACTTGTACTGGCTCTTTCC
>NW_009954020.1:1940883-1956609 GCF_000747805.2 Chaetura pelagica
CTTTCCCTGTAAGACTTGTTTCAAGGCAATTTTTGAAAGCAACTTATAATCCACTCTCTTCCATTTAGAATATTTTTTTTTACTTTTCTCTAATGAATACTAATGCTGGCAAAGAGCATGAGGCTTGACCCAGAAATAAATTTATGCAAAAACCAGCTTGTACACTCTTGCTTTAAACCTAAGGGGAAAACAGTCCAAGTTGCTTCACTTCTATTTCCACTGTGCAGATGAATTCATTCATGTTCATGAAGTGCTCTGAAAATTTTGGCTAGCAGAGCTCATGTAAGTGCTAATATGAATATTGTGAAGGGTTTTTTTTTTCCTTAATCTATTTCAATAGACATCTGTGTCAGGAGGGAAACCCACTGAACTCATTGGTTAGCTCCTGATATTCTGGGTCAGCTGATTATTATTGGAGGTTGTTGGGCAGGAAGGTTAGATGAAGTTTTGTGAAACATTTTTATTGTTTAATTGTGTTTGAGATGTGACTGCCACAGACATAATAAAGGTCAGAGAAAGTGCAGCATATCTCAGGGTTTCATGTATGCCGGTGTCTCATGTAGGTAGTGTTTGGGGTAGAGCTATTATCTTCACCTACCATTCTGAGGTGCTGTTGAGTAACATAAGAGTTTTCTTCCCTTATTCATCTTTTCCTATCCAGAAACACTGCACAAAGGGCCAAACTATGTTTTTATCAGTCCCAGACAATGGCAATGAATTGCTAGGTTATGCTTGTTGGGTCAAAGGATAAGAGACACTCCACCAGGATGCCTTCATTAAGGACACTTTGAGAGAATGTTGGAGGAGCTGGGAGGTTTCTAATGCCTGTCTTTACTTAGGAATATTCTCGTTCCTTTCTCCAAGCTATAGCAAATTTTAATGAGCAATATATTTTAAGTCTACTTAGAGCTTCAGTGTCCAGCTCTTGCAATGGTCAGCTTCAACGACCACCCAGGCTGTAGAGCAGTGTTGGAAACACCAACCCCTTGGCCTCTCATTAATGCAGGGCTGACTTGAGCAGTTCTGATAGAAAAAAAAACCAAAACAAAAAAACCCAAAATAAAACAACCAAAAATCTTCAATGTACAACATAGCTGAAAAAACCCCAATGTTTTATAAACAGACATAGCTCATTTATCAGACCTCATTCATGTCTCTGAGAGCACCAGGACTTATACACTGGGTCATGGGACTTGGACAATATACTGGGTTACATGATGCTTGGCCTGGACTGCCTTCTAGTGGCATACGTTCAGCAAGGCTCCATGGTCTGTTTCAGTCAGGGGCTTTGACCCTTCTCACTAGGATATCTGTGTTTGTATGTTGTCTGTTTTTAATTTAAACTGCCTGACAAGCAACACAGCTGGTCAGGAACCACCCATGAAGCAGCCACAAGACAACACACCAGACCACAAAAACTATCAGCTCTGACTTCTCCTCACTGAGCATTTCAATGTCTTGTGTTACAAATTGACATTATAGTTTGTTCCCTCCCTTAAAAATGCAAGTCACAATTCTGGTAGATGGATGCATGCAAGGGTTCTTACTGTTGTTTCAAAAAGCACATAACAAGGTCATTTGAACTCCAGGTGTTCTGTTTCTGCTAAGCCCCAAATTGTGGGTTAAGTCCTGTCCATGTTGGACTTCTCAAACCTTAGCATCATACACAAGATCTGTGTAACCAACTCTTCTGTTTGGGCATTTCCCCTGATAAATAGGTTTGCTCATTGCCAGAACTCAACCCTATTGCCAGTTTCACAGCCAGGGCTTCTTCTAACCCAGCTTTCCATTTTCATGGCACATCAGCAGCTGTGACACAGACCTGTGCCCCTCTTCCACACTGCGATGAAGGACCACGTTCTGCATGGTCCTGTCAGAGGAAGAAATGAACCTGGGAGACCTGATGAAGATGGTGGCTGGGAAGTCCTGGCTGTGATGTTGTCTCTAGGATAACATGAGGCAAAGGACAATTTTGAGCCTTATGTTTAGTATTTGAGGCTCTGCAGGTCTGCTGTCAAGGTGTGTGCTTGGTAGTAGCTGTGCTATTGTGTCTGCAACAATTGCCACCTGGTTTAAGCAAGCTGTGAAAGCTCGTCTCCTATTCTAACCTTATCAGCTGGTCTGACAGAAGACATCCTCATCCCCAAACCTTGCTTCCTTTTATGTACTTATATAAAAAAACTGCTGTCTTATTTTTAAACCTAAGTGCGGCACTGCTGAAGAGCTTCATAGACAATTTTGGCTTATATTTTCTTTGGATGTAAGTGTGATCTCCCTCATGTTGTGTCTCCAGGAAGCTCTTTCATATACAACATGGAACTCAAAGAAAGATCATTCTACTGCTGCTATTTATCATCTAGATATAGACATAAAAAAGTTATAAAATATCAGCTTTAAACTGGCCCAGTGATTATTCTATTACTGTAAACCAGCAGTGGGGAACAAGGGACTGAAAGGAAGGAAACCATTAGAAAAAAAATAACAGAATAACTCAGTATTTCTTTATATAAAGAAAAATGGACTCAGGCTTGCCAGTGTGCCATTTATTAAACACTATCATACCTTTGTTTTGCTATTTACTTCAAATGCCAAAGAAGCTCTGAACTGGCAGCAATGAATGGAAGTTTTCTGGCATGAAGCACCACTGAGTTCAAAAGGACAAATGTGATCAGGCCCAGTAAAACATGTTCCCCTTTTCATTGTATGCAGCCTCTCTTGTGTGTTTCTTTGCCTTTCCTTTAGTCATACAAGACACAAATGATGAGATGCAAGGCTACCTGGTTGCCTTCTTGCAAAAACATTTCTATTTTCACCCATCTTAGCAACAATAATGTCTTCAAAGCAGATCTTTGTCTTAATACAATCCTTGCTTTCAAGATAAGCCAAGGTTATAATAGCAATGTTTAAATCTTATATGGTGAATTATCTCCAATCTTGAAAGCACTTTGAAAAAGAAAGGTTCTTAATATTGGAAAATCTGTTTTCAGATGGGGACAATGAAGCAAAAGTGAAATGAGTTTCTTTGGTAAGCAAGTCAGAGTCTGGAGTAAAAATTATCAGCATAACAATTTCAGAGATCTTAACCAACATTAAACTATAAACTATGGAAAAGGGAATTGAAGTTTAATTTCAGTAGAGCTACAAGGTTTTATAAGAGCAGAAGAATGAGGCACTTTGCACAAAGGAACAGCTGGTTAAATGAAACCTTTTGTGCCTGTTTGTATTCAGTCATAGAAGAGTTGTTAAATCTTACCTGTTCTTGAATCTCAGCAAACCTACAAATAGGTGTTCTGGAGTAGCTTGGAGATGATCTGGTGGGCAGACCAGGCAATCAGAAGTCTCTTGTTTGCTGTTATAAATAAAATTATTGCAAGATGTTGTTTGTGTTGTTTATGCACGAAGGTCATGCTGCTAGGATAGCAGCCCTACTCTGGGAAAGCCTTTTGTAAGTGTATGGGTGTTACAGAGTAACACCCCAAATGTACGTGCACCTACTGAATTTTTTGGAAAGGAGCTAAAATACCAGCTTTCACCTGAAGAAATAAGTATATGGCCTTTTTTATGGGACCAGTATCTAGTCTGTATAGTCTATTGAGAAATGAAAATTTCTGGTCTGATATTAAGCACTTCCTATATAAGAAGGTAGTGTTGAGAGCCTTGAGCTCTGAAAACAGCTTCCTCTTTTCTCCTGAACTGTCCAAAATAACTCATTCTTTAGGGACAGTGTTATGTCCTTGACAGTTTAAAGCTAAAATTAATTGGCAACTGAGAGGCAATTCCCTACTTGTTCCCCCACTTCCAGCCAAAAATTTGGTGGAAAACATGAATGACTGTGATGTCATCCTATGATGCTCATACCACAGATACATGGCACTTGGCCACATGATGGATAATTCCAGCCTTAAGCAGTGTTTGACAGACAAATATGGTTGAGTCTTTTCATTCCATCTGTCATAAAACAGGTTGCATAAAATACAATCCATGTCTTAAAAGGGCCATTTTTTATATTTCAGAGGAAAGTTTAGCTCTGCAATTGTCACTTGAAGTCCCTGCCCTCCATCAGCTGTCACCCTGGTCTCTAATAACCAAATTGTTTCAAATTCTTAAACAGAGGTTAATTGGCTTTTCCAAAGCCTTTGTCTTTAGTTAGTTTAGGGTAACTTGGTTCTCGAGATTGTACCAGGCAATTGCTTGTGCACTTTACTGTCTTGTGTAGAATCACAGAATGGTTTGGCTTGGAAGGGACCTCAAAGATCACTTAGTTTCAGTCTCCTTTCATGGGCAGGGACAAGTTTTCTAGACCAGGTAGCACAAAGTCCCATCCAACCTGGCCTTGAACACTTCCAGGAAGGGAGCATCCACAGTTTCCCTGGGCAACCTGTGCCAGTGTCTCATCACTCTCATAGTGAAGAATTTCTTCCTAACATCTCCTCTAAATCTACCCTCTTCCACTTTGAAACCACTTCATGCCATTGCAAAAAGTCCTTCTCCAGCTTTCCTGTAATCCCTTCAGGTACTGGAAACCCACTATGAGGTCTCCCTCGAGCCTTCTCTTCTCCAAGCTGAATAACTATATGCACATGTGATGCATGAACACCTTACTGGTTTTTAACTTTCAGATTTCAGTTTTGGTGAAGGCCTCCTTGTTTCTGAATGAGAACTGGCATTTCTCAGTGCAACCAGACAGAACTCACCCCCTCCAGCCTCGAGGTTCTTCAGGTGAACAGTCTCCATCTCTTCAGCATCTTTCTAGCTTGTCCCTGGTTTGTCTGCAGGGGCTCTGTGTGGTAGCCCTCCAGCAGACCTGGGGGGGGGGAAGCTGGGGGTAGAAATGACCCTGGCTAACAGTGAGGAAGAAACAGAAGCACTTGTGGTTGCCTTTCATCACAGCAGGAGGGCAAAAACTTATTTCTGAGAAGTCTCAGTTGGCCCCAGCCAGTTCTAACAACAAAGATGGTCTATTTGTCTTTATTTTTCAGTCCTTAGGAAAACTGAATGACTGTCACCAGAGATGCTCTAAAAATATCCAGGCAGATCTCCAGACTACTCCAGGGAGCCTGTGAGCTCCCTGTGGGAGATGACAAACCAGGCTCAGATCACAGCAGATCCCAGGTCAGGGCAGTCAGGCTCTGGCTCCCGCATTGCTGGCAGTGTCCTAGCAATTCAGACATCCTAATCAAAACCATGGAACAGTAACTTGTCCTTCAGCTAGGTGGAAGGACATGAAATGAAGAAAATATTTTCTCAACTTCTTGCTTTTATATAGGCAAACTTTGATCTTTTGTTGATATTCCAAAAATATCACCTAAATGAACAGTGACTTGTGGTCACTGTGGCTTTGTCCTGCCCTATTTTTCTCTTGTCCTGCCTTGTCACTCTTACTTTCCTTGCATAAACAGAGGAAGTTGGCCTTTAAAGGAACTCAAATGTCAGCCTGTACCTATACTTCTTTGTATTGATTAATTCTGACTGGTAAATTGATCTGCTTTTCTAATGGCTAGATTTAATTATTATACATTAAATCAGTTTGTAAAGACAACATTTTTCTGTACTATTCACTCTACTGGGAGTTTTGGTTTACTTTCCATATTGTCAGTTATTCTTTTTAACCATGATACATTTATGCATGCAGAAAAACACATGAAAATTAGCATACAACCTGTGAGAAAAAGGGATGAAGGAGAGAGGGATCTTTTTCCAGGCAACAAGACAAGAGGGCCTGGCCTGAAGCTGCTCCAGGGGAGGTTTGGGTTGAATATTAGGAAGCACTTCCTCATGATGAGGGTGATTAGACATTGGAATGGACTTTCCAGGGAAGTGGTGGAGGCACCATCCCTGGATGTGTTCACAGAAAGGCTGGATGTGGCACTTAGTGCCATGGTCTGTCTGATGTGGTGGTGTTGGTCATAGACGGGACTAGATGATCTTAAAGGTCTTTTCTAGCCTTGGTAATTCTGCGATTCTGTGATTTTGAGGTGATGAGTTACTGGCTTAGGAAAGTGAGAACTCTCAGAGCCAGCTGACAGCTCCCAGTGAGGTGGCAAACGTTGGGCTCCCTCTGGAATCAGTAGAGAAGAGCATGCCTGGGAAGGAATAATGGAAACCAGTTTTCAGTCTGGTGCCTGGTACCACTTTTCCACTGATTGGAGGGAACCTGGAGTTTCAGATGTATGAAATTATGTGAGCTGAACTTCACCCTTGGCACTAAGGTTGAAAGAACCTTCATGTCTGCCCTCTATCCCAGCCTTCTGCTTGGGAAAGCAAGTCCCCAGTGCCCCAGGGCTGAAACATACTTTATCAATGCATTGAACCTTGCCTCTCCTACAAGCTGCACCTGCTCTCTACTGTTTTCATGAGCAGAGTTCAGAGATCACATCATAATCCAAAAAAGCAGCACATTCTGTATTATGGACTCAGGCTTGATTTGCTTTATGGAGGTTACTTTTTCATGGCTATCTTGTCAGTGTGCATCAGCCTGGCAAACACAAAGTTTGTTGAAGGGAATAACAGTGCATATATATTTAGAAGGAGGCACCTAGATAGATGGCTCTGACTTGAAGTGAGTAATTGCTACTGATAAAGGACTGGGAGATATTTGCACCAGTGGTTTCTGAAATTCTGCTGTTTCCAGTGTTGTGCTGACAGGTAATTAATGAGGATGTTGCTGAAAAGGGATGTAAACAAAAAAGATGGCAAGTTAAACTTCATCATGGTGAAAAAACATGAGAGAAAACAGAGAGCAGTGCTTCAGAAATGTAAAAGGACAAAATTCACAGATACCATGTCATTAATATGAGGTTCCAAGTGCTCTAGAAGCTTTTTAATTAATACTTCACAGAATCATTGTAAACCAGAAATGCAGCATCATCCTTTCATAACCCACATGGACAGGAGAATTCTTACTGCTGTTTGTCCCTTTAAGGAGGAGAGAGACAATAGAAACAAATCTTTGATTTTTGTTTGTTAGGTTGGTTGGTTGTTTTAATGTACAAAATCTTGGTTACACAGAATAAATTAAAGAAGTAATCACCACCCCAGCTCTTAACACTAAAGTTTTTAATTTTCTCTCCAGGATGAGCTCTTAGACTCATTCAGGATAATCTTTTACTTTTTTATGCACCCAGATTTCTTCCCTTGACCCCTTGGTCCACTCTGCCTCATGCTTAAACAGTTCTGGTATGAGAGTCAGTCAAACAATTTCAGTGCACCTATTTTTCTTTCATACAGTGGTATACTTGAATTGTTACTGTTATTTATGTATTTATTTATTTGGTTGGTTGGTTGGTTTTTGTTTATTATTTATTTGTATAAAAACTTAGGGGTTCCTATCAGTAGCCTACAAATGGAAAGGTGATAGAAGACCTATATTTCTTACCTGGGTCAACTGATTCCCTAAATGCACAAATTACCTGCAAGCTTCCTGGTTTTTTGGGTGCCTTGAATAGACACCCCAGAAATCAGGATATCAGCCTTTGGAAGACCCTGCTTTTTCTTCAGCTTTCCAAATCATTGTGGCTCAGATTGCAGCCACACAGCTGCAGCAAATCCTGGATTCTGCTGGGTGTTTTCTGCTTTTCCACATCCCTTCCAGAGTGATCCTTTTCACAGGAGCCATCAGATACAGCTCTGCCAGACTTTTCTTGTGGTTTCTGCCTCCCCTGGAAAGTGGTGTTGTGAGGCCTTACAGATGCTACCCGACAGGTTTCAAAAGCCCAAAGTGCATTTACATCTTCCTTCAATTATTAACTCAGAAGGCCAGGTTAAGATAACTAAAATGGAGGCCAAGAAGTTCTTGGCTCCCACAAACCTCGGTGTAAAGGCCTTCGACGTCAGCAAGAAGCCTCCTTCCAACAGGGCTTCAGGGCTGTTGCCTTGCCCCTTTCTTTAAGGCTGTCTTGATCTCAGATTGACTTTATACTAGTGAATCATCTCTGTGCCCCAAAAGGGCAATTTCAACTACATCATATGTGATGAACAATTTTTAGGAAAGACAAAAACTGTGCATTTCCTAGGGGCAATGTACTCATCTGAACAACGGAGTCACAAGGAGTCTCAAAACAGGAGCAAGATGCTGCTATGTCCCTCTTCCACCAAATACTGCTCAGACTTTCTCCTCACAGATAGAAAGGCACTCAGGATTCAGGGGGATAAACCATGTCTTTGCCCCTCTCAAGCCACTCCCATAGCCAGTAAACCACAAAACTTCCCAGCGTGTGGGTCTCAGTGTTATCACTTGTTTGGCTTCGTAACAGGCAAATTTAATGTTTGCCCAAATACTGTTTTCAGGGCCCTCCATATCTCAGAGTTGCACATTTTGGAAGGGGAGCTGAGCAGCTGCCTAGCTAAATACAAATGAAATGTTAATTAAGTGAGGGTAGGTAGGTGAATTTTTTTTCCCCTCTTCTTATAAATCCAGGAGAAGGATGACCCACTTTTCCTTCGTGATGCCATGGCAGCTCCCCTTCTTTTTCCTTGGACTGTATCTGCAGTGAAATGACTGGGATCACACAAGCTCAGCACCTGTAAAAATATGAACCCCTTATTTTTAAAAGCCAAAAGTGAGTGCCTATCAAAGAGCTTTCTGACAGTAGCTGTGTTGTTTAGAGAAAGATTTGTGTGGCACAATAATTATGTCAAGTTGTCTCAGCCCTGTAGAGACAGAGCATACAGAAATGGCTTTGAATGTGCTTCAGAAACGCAGCTGGTCCCGTTCCCCTTCCTGGCAGTGCTCTCAGGGATGCTGGAATGGGAGGGAGGTGACAGTGAAATGCCAATGCTGATGCAAAGGCACAATCCACGCTTGGTTGATGCCAGCAGTGGTGCTATGCACCATGTCAGGAGAAGCCACATGATTAAATATGAAATGATCAAAGGGCATTTCACTGCTCAGAGGTGTTTGCTAGGGTGGGTCAGGACGGTTGATTTGGAAAAATCCTTTTCTTGCTCTATCAGGGCTTGCATGGGAATGAGACTTAAGAAAAAGATGTCATACCAGTGTTTGCCTGGTAAGGGCTCACAAACAGCACAGAAGGGGTGGCAGCACACCCAGAGATTAGGGCAGGGCCCCATCCCCTGATGGATCTGCTTCCCCAGGCACAGCTGGCAGCATCCCCTGAGCTAGGGTCCTTTGAGTACTGAGGCATCCCCTCAGTTCTGGTGGTGTGGTCTGACAGCATCCCGCTGTACAGACTGTCTCCCCAAGATCTCCACCTCTCCCTGGCAGCAGGCAGAGACAGCCAGCTGCCTTACAGCCTGGATTTAGCAGAGGAGCTGCAATTCTTGCAGGGAAGCAGGGCTGGCTCCAGCAGCTCTCTTGCGAGCTCTAGTGATAGCAAGACCTGCCTGCAGACAAACGGGGCCTCTGAAATGCAAACCTGTTCTAGCAGCCAGCCCTTGCTTGGAAAAAAAGGGGAAATGTTTCATTCCTATGCTAAGTAGGTTTATTTTTCCATCCTGCTCTTCTCCCCCTCTTCCCCTGAGATGGCTGAAATGCCAATGGACATCACTGACCTCCACAAAGATCTGTGGAGCATAGAGACTCACACTGCATTCATCCCCAAGAAAGAGATAAGAAAGGATAAGAAACAAAAATAAAAAAGGGAAGACAGAACTATTTGAAATAAAATAAATATTTCTTCCTATGTCATCCAAAATCCCAAGACGTTTGCATTCAGGAGGTTGTGGACCTAGTAACACAGTTATTTATTCCCCTTTCCACTAAGCAGGGAAGCACAGGCTCTCATCCCATTGGAAACAGTAGTGTGGAACTAAGATGGGCACTCAACTGCTGTCCTGGAAGGGGCTGCAGATCCCAGACAAAACCTGGCTTTCTACTAGACCCCAGAATGGAAAAATCCTAATGTTTTTGTGAGTTCTATTCATTTCAGAGGCCTTTTCTTTTGCATTTTACTATGTTTACTGTAGGCCTTAGAAACTGGGAGGCTGAGTATTGATGCATGCACACAAGTAGCTCAGGTGGCTTCTTTCTCAAGTAGGAATTTTATAACTGCAGTTTTGCTTTACAGGGAAGTCTGATTCACTGGAAAAATCAAACATCCAGTGATTAATATCCAAGTTTGTATCCCCAGGCAAATGGTGGGGGGAAAGGCAGAATATGTAACATGTTTCATAGGTCAGGGAAGATCTAGTTTACCATTCCTGGACTAAAGCAGAATAATTTTTTAACCTGCAAACTGGAATTAGCAACTGGCAAATACAGTTAAGGACGATATCTTCCCCATGTGTACCCCAAGTGAATGTTCCTCTGTCCCACACAGGTCAGATCAAAAACCACTTTCTGCATCCAAATCCAGCAGTTGTCTCTTAAGTGAAATGCTGAGAGCTGCCAGGATATTGTTTCTGGAGTTTCTGAACAGCTGACATTTAATTCAGGCTTTTTCTCTACCATTTGATAAAATTAGAATGAATATAGCAAAACCCAGATTCAGACAAGAGTTTGAAAGCATGTTGTATGCATATATACACAGCTAATTTTTATATTCACCATCAGTAGTTATTTTAAATCTTCTCATTTTCTTGACACGAAATGGGTAAATTTGCTCTTGGTGGGACAAGTTCTGTTCTTTCTTAGTATTTACCACTACATTTATAGTTATGCCACAATAAAACAAAAATATTAATTTTATACTTCTATTTATACCATGCTAAGTAAGATCAGCATTTTGCAAAAAAAAACCCCAAAACCCTGTACTCCGAATATGATGAAATAAACCTCTGAGTTGTCTTTAAATAAATAGATACTTTCCATCTGGCTAGTACTAGGTCTGAAAGTGCAGTTTTTTTCATAAGCAACTTCCAGAACTGGTAAGTCTAAAAGTTCAGAGTTTCTATCTTGTTCTCAGCCAGATTCTTTTGTTATTGACAGTGTCTGGGCAACTATACGAACAGAGCAATAATTCTGTTCTTCCTGGATTTTTAATTGCCACAGCCTTCTAAAAAGCTGTCTGGCACGGATGCTGGATTTATCTTCAAGAGTGAAATTTAAGTAGTTTGGAGACATAACAGTTGAACACAGGCCTCATTTTTCTTTCAGTACAGGCAGCAAGAAGTTTCCCACTGATTTAAAAACAAGGAAAGCTGGATCTATGTAGACCTCTGGATATACTTTATCTGGGCTTAGACACAAGTGTCCAGACAACTCATCATTCCAGGAAAAATCACCCAGTTTACTCCAAACTGAATGTGAAATGGAAACTAAAGACACAAAAATGTCAACTCCACCCTGTGCAAATATGATCCTCTTTATTGCTGTGACCACACTGTACCTTACTCGGTGATAAGTGAGTGAGGTGAGTGTTTGGTGAGACACTGGCACAGGTTGCCCGAAGAATCTGTGGATGGCCCATTACTGGAAGGTCAGGCCAGGTTGGATGGGGCTTGAAACAGCCTGGTCTACTTGGAGGTGTCCCTGCCCATGGGAGGGGAATTGGAATTAGATAATCTTTAAGGTCCCTTCCTAGTCAAAATATTCTATGATTCTATAATCCAGCTCCTGGTTCAAATCACTCACGTGGGATGCTCAAAAGAATTTATAGACAGCCCAGCTTGCAGGGCTGAACTGGGCCTCTGATCAGCACGTGGAGAAGTAGCTGTTCACTTGATGGCCCAGTCTGAGTGACCATGGAGCACAAGATTTGTGGGTCCTTCTCAAAACACAGTCTTGTCTTTTAGGTTTTTTTCAGGTTTAGGTTTATTTTAAGGTAAGAAAATGAAAACAGTGAAACATTAAGACACTGGAATAGGCTGCCCAGGGAGCTGGTTGAGTCACCATCCCTGGATGTGTTTAAGGGTTGTTTGCACGTGGCGTTGGTGGGTATGGTTTAGGGAAGAACTTTGTAGAGTAGGGATGATGGTTGGACTTGGTGATCCCAAGGGTCTTTTCCAACCTGAATGGTTCTATGGTTCTATGATTCTCAAGAAATCTCTTTTTCTTGCTCTGGTTAAAGTATAATAATGAAACAATACATAACAGGACTGAAATTGCCTACTAGATAGCTGGTGGCATTTAAAGTTCAACCAAAGCCATAGATGGATAAGTAATAATGCAAATCATATTTAGCATCTAATGTTGCATTTTTTGCTTTCCCTGTACTTTCATCACGTTGACTCATTAATCCTTATAACTACCAAAAAATTGTTTAGTAGCTGAGAAAACACTTGAATAGGATCTGCTAAGAGGCCAGACTAAGGTCATAAAGTTATTTTTGTCTGTTTCAAAAGAACATAAAATACTCAAGTTACTGTGACAAAAATCTGCAATTATGCCATAAATAAAACCCTTTTATATACAAGTACAAATATTCTCTTATATATGTGGATGTAAAAGAAGAAAAAGTCCAAGGAGGAGGAACAACATATAGCAACTTGTAAATCTCTTACAGAGATGTATAGTGCTTGCTGCCTGCCTGGTGGCTGGTCTGAAGGTGAGAGGTACAAGTCCATGTCCTATCTTCCTTTCTCCAAGTCAAACCTAGAAACTGCTGTGAAATAGCAATAAAATGGGCATTAGCAGGTAGCATGAAGATAAATTCATAAAATTAGCCTGTAGTTTTAAAGTAGTTTTTGGCTCTGCTCCTCCTATGGGATTCATACTTCTACTAAATTGAGACACAGGCACCCTGATATATTAAGCCATGGTTAATTATAACAATCTCATTGCCTCTTCCGAAATAAATAATATTATCTCAACTCCACCTGTTATCGTCCATTATTTTGGATATTCATTAACATGAGGTTTTATGTGTTTTGGCTAAGCTATATCACAAACTTCCAAGGTGCTTTGCTATGCAGCTTTAGGCCTAGATAAACTTCTCAAGATACTGTATTTCACCCAGCAGTTTTAGGACATTGTTAGACTGCTAACTCAGAGCTTCCTTTTATTATTATTTCTTTACTTTTCCACAAATATGAGTTTTTTTAGAGTTCTGCATTTTTTCTTATTTTTCATCTGAGCCAGGTTTTCTCTGACAGCCAGATGGCTGCTAGGAAACAGGAAGGCCTGTAGGTGGTCCTTATGATTAATATTTTAGTAGATTGGTACAACCCCTTAGTAGATGGTTAAATAGAAATTATATCAGGCTGCAGAAAACATGCAATTAACTAATAAACAATGACTGGAAATACAACTATGCGTTTTAAAATTTGTATTTATTTTGATCAGCTGCTTAATAGCAGGAACAAGAGCAAAGGACTTAATAATGCTTATCATTTCCAAGCTGATGTTTATGGTCTTTTAGAGCTTTGTTCAATAGACTGAACCAAGCCAGTCTTCTGAAGTCTTAATTAGAAATTAATTACTAATACTCAGCAAGCTGTGAATCACTTTGAGTTTTAAGAAGTACTGCATGAATCCACTGACAGAATGAACAAGAGAAGGATTATTTGATTATTTGACAAGTGGGTATTTACAAATTGCTATGAAGGTTGCAAATCAGTTTAGTATCCCCCCCTAGCACAGGTACTGCCCCTCTGAGCACCTAACAGCTGGCTGCATTGGATCTGTGGCCAGCTGGCCAATCTCTTAAGTGGGCAAAGCAACAGCAAAAAGTACTGAAGTGCTACAAGGAGAGAAGCTAGTGCAAAATTAAACAGATGGGATGATACAATATTTTCACCTCATTGGAACATTCAAGACAGAATCAAATCAAGAAACTAAACCAAATTGCTCTTTGGAGCTCTAAGCAAATCTTATTCTGTTAGATTGCAAAACATAAAGCCTGGACTCTTCCTCCTCTCCTCAACACCTTCTTTTTTATCTTTTTAAGTCAGAATTTGGAATGGGTAATCTTAATTTGTCTAGTTAATACTAACATATAAGCAATTTTTTTAATATAAAAAACCCATGTATTTAATTTAGGATGACATACTGTCATGGTTTGGGCCCAACACGACAACAAAGAAAAGCCCCAAGGCCGCTTACTCTGATCCCCCCTCACACACACTCTGGGATGAGGAGGACAAAGCTCATGGGCTGAGACAAAGGACAAGGAAGGTTCTTCACCAATTAAGGTCCCGGGCAAAACAGACTCAACTTGAGGAAAAATAATAATTTAATTTCACACTCATCAAACACACACAGGACACAGACACACCCAGAGCAGGGCTTGCATATGTTATCCCCACCCCTCCCTTCTTCCCGGGTCCAATTCCCTTTGTTCCCGGTTTCTCTCCCTCCTTCCCCTCAGCGGCACAGGGGGATGGGGTTTAGAGTCAGTTCACAGGCTGGTGGTTCCTGCTGCTCCTTCCTCCTCAGGAAGAAGGATTCCTCACAGGCCTTCCCTGCCTTCCCATGGGGTCCCTCCCATGGGAAGAGTCCTCCACAAACTTCTCCTTCATGAGTCCTTCCCACCAGGTCTGGAGCTGCTCCAGCCTGGGCTTCCCACAGAGTCACAGATGCTTTGGGAACAAACTCCCCTGGCCCCAGGGTCTTCCAAAGCTGCATCATCAGAGTCCACAGGCAGCAAATCCTCTGGCCACAAAATCCAAGTCCACTGGCCAAGTTCACCCTTTCTGGTGCCTTCAGGGAATGTTCTACCACGTTCCTCCATGAGTGGTGACAGCTGCCATCTTGCCATGGGTTGCAGGGAAACTTCTTCCTGGGCACCTTCTTCCCCTTCTTCCTTACCAACCACCAGCACTGCTCTTCTTCCCTCAAGTGCTTATCTGCTCAGGTATTACAGATGTTCTTCCCAATGTTAATCATTGAGGTGTTTCTACTGTCCCTCAAATGGCTCCTTGGCTGGGTTTTGGGAGCAGGGGGAACTCCTCAGCTTCTTATGAGAGCCCCTCCTGTGGCCCTTCCCCCGCTACCAGAAAAACACCAAACCAAACCAGAACACATACATCCCCAGTAATTTAAAAATAACATTTATGAAGGTATTTTCAGGGGGAAAAATGTACAATTAATATTTGTGCTGAAAGACATTGAGGTGTAGCAAAGCATAGCAACAGGCAGAAAATGTCCACAAACTCCATTATGACCATTAAATATGTAATTGTGGTCTGTGAACACCACTGTTCATAAGACTTAATTAGAACTGATTTTAAAGGGTTGTGTCTCCTCATATATGCAGTTTCACACCCTCAATGTGTGACTACAACTTAGTCACACATTAGTTAGATGACAACTAAGATTAGCCTGTGATTAAGTTAAATCCTAACTGTTAATCAATTGCTATGCTGGCTGTGGACTGTATCTAAACAGGAATGTCAAATACCCAGCAGCTGTAAGAAGAACAGTCTCACTGAAGCCAGTGAAAGGACCTGTTTGATGAAGCAGGCATCTTTGTGAGTCTGAACTATGTCTGTACCTAAATATGACATATGTTTTGTTCTGCAGGTTGATCATGTTTCTGCCGAGGCCTAAGGTATTGACAACGTGGAGATGCCATCGGGCTTTGGTGCGTTGATGACTGCTCGGCACCCACTCAGTTGATCTCTCACTCCCCCATAGGACAGAGGAAGAAGATGAAAAAGCCTATTGGTTGATTTAAGGACAAGCTTGTGAGCCTTGAAGGACAGAGAGATTGCTTACCAGTTATCTTCAAGGGCAAAACTGACTCAACTTGGGGAAGATTAGTTTAATTTATTGCCAATTAAATAGAGTAGGATAGTGAGAAGCAAACAAAATTAAAAACACCTGCCCTGCCCTCCTTCTTCCCAGGTTCAACTTCACTCTTATTTTCCAAACTCTTCTACCTCTTTCCC
>NW_009954020.1:1957039-1974888 GCF_000747805.2 Chaetura pelagica
GGTCTCGGCAGGGTCTGTGCTGTCCCTGAGTAGGACAAGGAAATGGGGATTGTGGTCAGTCTATAGTGATTCAGGTCTGCTGCTCCATTCTTCGAGAACTGCTCCAGTGTGGGTGCTTTTTATGGGGTGTAGTCCTTCAGGAATGAACTACTCCATCATGAGTCCTCCATGGGCAACAGGTCCTGCCAGAAGACTTGCTCCACTGTGGGCTCCTCTCCATGGCCCAGAGTTCTTGCCAGGAGGTGCTTCAGCACAGGACTCCATGGGGTCACAAATTCCTATAGAGCATATCCACATGCTCCAGTGTGGAGTTCCCCATGGGCTGCAGGTAGATATCTGCTCCACTGTGGATCTTCACTCCACCATAGACCTCCATGGGCTGTAGAGGGACAACTTGCATTGCCAGTTTTATCCACAAGCTGCAGGTAAATGTCTGCTGTGGCTTCTGGAGCACCACTTCTTCCACTGACCTTGGCGTCTGCAGGGTTGTTTCTCTCTCCTCTCTCACAACTGTTACCCAGTGGATTTTCCCCTTACTTAAATATGTTATCTCAGAGACAACACCAGTGTTGCTGGTGGGTTTGGCTTAGGACAGCAGTGAGTCTGTCTTGGAGCCAGCTGGAGCTGTCTTTGTCTGATATGGGGGCAAGTTGCTGGTCTCAACCCACGTATTCCTCCACCCTCCATCCCTGCTGCCAAAACTGTGCCACATAAACCAGATAAAAAGAGAGCACTCTGGAGACATCACCTTTGACTGCCCTTCGGATGTTTTCTCAATCTTCTGGAAGAAAAGGCTATCTGTCTAGTTGCCATTTGGGAGATCTCTGCAATTTCAGTGCCATGCAGATGTGCTAGAACTGAGATTAAGAGAGGCTTCTTCAAGTGAAGCGTGCGCAGATTTCATGTCAAAAAGAAGCAAGTGGCCCTCTGTGCAGACTGAAAGCTTGCAAGAGTTATACTTGTAAACGTGCTTCACCACACAACATTTTGGCATGGGATTCCTGTTGTTTTTCAGATGTATGCAAACCTCTTTCCTACCCTGAAAGAATGAATTGTGCGGTGGTAAGATATTGCTCTGCTGTGTCATTGCCCTCTCGTATGGTCCAAATCCTCAACAAAGTTGCCCACTAAATGTCAGGCTGGATCAACTCCTCAGAAGTTTAGGTCTCTTCAGGATAACAGTCCAGGTGCACCACAAGCCAGCAAACATTGATTTAGAGAAATCCTTCACAGTGTAGGCACATCTCATCTAGTCATAAACCAAATGATGAGTGAGAAAACAGTCCTCAGCCCTTTCTGAGGCAGCCACATCAAGGCAGAGCTCTCCTTGATTGCACCTGCTCTGGGATAAAATCTGGAGAATAAACTTCGACACTGATACCACATGTCCTTGCATGGCTGGGTTATGGAAGCACGATTAAGAAACCACTGAATCAGAGCCCTTGGGTGGCTGCTGTATGAACTGGAAGTTTCAATTGAATATGACAGCATGGATCTCACTCTGAAATCCAGTATTTTTTTAAGCTATGGCTGTTTCAGCTCAAATTTGCAAGCTGTCAGCTTTGCTTGAGGAGTCCCTTTCTTGGATGTTCTTTAGCTTATCATTTTCCATGATGTGTTGCACTGTAAAAGTGTTATCCCAAGAACAGTGTTCTGTGGGTGCTCTCCTGAAAAGTGAATTTTCCTCGTCCTCAATTCTGCTGTCACTTAGCAACCAAGAGAATAACCAGTGAAATTCTAAATATTACCTTGTCAAAGAGATCAAAACACAAAATGCACACTGAAATTGTTGGGGAAACTACTGATTTTTTTATTATTTTTTTTCCTTTGCTGCAGCACTTCTCAGTGGCAGATGCACAAAAAATTGCCAGTCATAGTCTATTTTTATTGCAGCCTAAGGATCTTGAAGATAACTCCAGAGATTAATGCCTTTCAATACTCTTTAAGTCAATAGAGGTTCAAGGAGACATGAAGATGAATCTGCTGAAGGCAGGACTATGACTTAGCATAATGTCACTAGTAACAACCCTTACCTCCTGGTGTTGTGATATGATCAAACATTTGTTCACAGAGATGAATGAAATTTCACCTGCTAAAAGGGTTATGTGTAAAACACAGAAAGATTAGGTCTATGCAAGAGTTTTAGAGAATACTAGTCCCTAATACTAGTGCCTCTCTAATGTTAGGGCTGGAAGAATTTGGTCCCACTCTCTTTACTCATCATTACTGCTCTGTGATTTGACTTCCTGGATTTAAGTCAGTGATTCTGTTTCAAATTCATGATCAAGTTAAAAAAAACAAAATTGTTTTAGACAGAGAAAGTGGCACCAATTATGAATTTAAAGGGTGTTGGTTATTTAATTGCATTGCAAAGAAGGTTTTTCATTGATTAATTATCCCTTAAATCATGCTATTTCCTTTCCAGTCTGAATTTGCCTAGCTTTAAAATAGATTGTATTCTGTCCTTTTCTGTTATAGTACAGAATCTTTATAATGGTCATCTTTTCCTCATGGAAGCATTTATGCTCTGTCATTAAATGATCTGCTCACTTTCCATTTTGTTAAGCTTCTCTATTGACCTTCTTTAGTCTTCCTTCTGTGTGTTATCTCTAGCCTTTCCTTAGACCATTCTGGAACCTTTACTTCTTAGAAACCGAAGAAAATTAACAAAAAAATCCTGTAAATTTTACAGTTGGTGGAATCTGTCGTTCTCCAGGGACAAACCTTAGTACTGGGCTCAGTATCCTACCACTGAGCTCCTCAGGCAAATGTAATACTGTCTTCCTGATTAGCATTTCCTTCCCACAGTTGGGTATGGGGCTTGGTCTCTTTAGTTATTTGCTACAAACAGGGTTTGTGTTCAATCTTGTTACCCTCAGGGAAACCTGAGCTGTCTTTTTTAAGAACATGTTCCTTTATTACGAAAATGCATTTTAGTGACTATGATGAACCTTAATGTGGCTCGTGTTAAATGACATATTGCATGAGTCCATCTTACATATGCTCTAGATCACACTGTATAATTCATCTTCCTTTAGATAAACTTCCCATTTTTTATGTCATTCTACATCTTTACTCCTCCCTGTTTCATCATTTCTTCTGGCTAATAACTGGCAGTCAGAGACAATAATGTTGGAATGGACTTCAGTAGGTCACCTAATCCATCTTGCTGAACACAGGCACATAGTATCTAAGAAAAGGCCCAATCGGATGAGGTTCACTGGCTGTCTGACTGAAGACACTGTTGTTTCACAGCTAGTGGTGCACAAGAGCTGGGAACTGTATGTCCAGCATTTCCATCTGTCCACCTTGAATTCATGTTGTGAATGATCAGGTACCGGCTTATAACTGGATCACTGGCAGGCAGCCTTTGGTGCTTGTCCCCAGCGAAGCCCCAGCTCATGCTTTTGCAGCTGGAGGCCTCTGGTGACCTAACAGCAGCACAGTTGTCCCCTGACATTCCACTGGGGTGGCTGGCAGAATTTAAGACAGACAAACAGCTACCTCAAGATGTGGCCCCTAGTTTTCAGAAAGCAGTGGCCCAAGCAGGCAAGGCTTTCCATGAGGAGAGAGAGTTAAAAAGCTGTAGCGAGTGCTGCTGTAGAAGACTACATTGGAATCACAGCATTGCAGCCTTAGGCCATACAACTGAAGTTGATGATCTTAATGTTTCCTACTCAAGTTCATGTGGCTAAGCTTAACTGTTTCTGATGGAATTGTTTCTTACTAAGCAGACAGGAAATGAACAGTCAAAACCACTTTGAAGTGTGTTTGCTGTTCAGAATGTCATTAAAGTAAACAAAACAAAACAACACAACAACAAAAAAAGTAATTTCTCCCCAATTTTAATTTCTTTAATAGCAGTTTTGCTGCCTTTGAAGGCTCTGAGACCTCCAGGAAGAAAACATTACTGTCACCTTTCTGCAGGCTAGGAACCAAAAGGCAGAGAGATAAGCTGACCTGGGAAAGGTGACACATTAATCATTGAGTATGTGAATTGCAAAAACCCACACAAGTGTCTGACTTTCATTTCTATGCATGGCTTAATAGATAACTCCTCCATTTACTGAGGAGACAAACAGGATTACTGTCATTGACAAGTGATTTACTTTGGCTCCCCTTTGTATTCATATGAATGATAAAAATAATCTGTCTGCAAGAACTCACAGGACAATGTCAACTCACTTGTAAGATAATCTTATTGAGGAAAACAGGCTTCCAGTACATTTTCCTGACCACTTGCCACAAAAGATCTGTTTGATCACTTATTCTCTGCTTATTTTCTAATCCTAACTTTGAGGGTCTTACATCTTACATACAGTGTCAGAGCACTGGAACCGGCTGCCCAGAGAGGTTGTGGAGTCTCCTTCACTGGAGACGTTCCAAACCCACCTGGACACGTTCCTGTGTGATGTGCTCTAGGTGATCCTGCTCTGGCAGTGGGGTTGGACTAGATGATCTTTCCCCCAAAGATTCTATGATTCTGTGATCTGTTAGCAGGGAAGAAGACCATGTTGTCAAATTGCCAGGATTTCTGGCTAAAATCCTGATGGTTATTCTAAACTGATACTTATCACATGTCAACCTGGATTCTTCATGGGAAGCTCTACAACTAATCTGGCCATTCTCCCTTTTGTTTTAGTGTTTTCCTATTTTCCCCCTCTCCCCTCATTTCTCATTCTGCCACTCTCCAATTCTCTCCACTATTCTTTCCCTTTGATTTTCTCTCCTTTGTTTGCTCCCTCTGTCCTGAGGGATGGAACTCCATTACACTATTTGATCAATTCCTTATAAGATCAGCTGAGCAAAAGGTTTATTCCAAATGACAATTCAGTCCCTCTGTGTGGGATAATTGCATTAAGCAGGGGACTGCTCAGCTTCCCAGCCCATGACCCTTAGGCTGTTGCCGTGAGGATGTTCTTAGCTCTGGGGATGAAATAATTTCCTGGAGATCAGTGGTTCTGGCAAGCAGGATAGAACATGAACCACCGGGAAGAGCTGGAGAAGGAAATCAGTAGTGAAAAATAAATGCATCAGAGTATTACAAGATAGCAATAGACCTATTTAAAACCTTTGTCCATTTCTGTCCTCCCACAGTTTACTGACTAATGGGCTCAGGTCCTTTGTGTGCAGTTTTATCTCCTTGTATTCTTCATAGCTCTTGTGTGCTCCTTGTAGCTCCCTAAATCCTAGGAAACCATGGTTAGCCTAGAGAAGCTAAATACTTACATAACCACAAAAAAAAGCCAACTCCCATAATCCTTACTCACATAAAACCCCCTCCTACTGATTGCCTAAATTGAGTCTTACAGTGAAGCAACAGGAGAAAATTCTGCAGCTGCTCTCCTTTTCACAGCATGACAAGTGCATACAGAAATAGTAAAACAGAAGCAAATATCAATAATATTCCAGATAAAAGGGCACAGCAAGCGTTGAGAGGTCCATGTGCAGGGATGATCCTTATTCCTGTTGTTTATATGGCAGCCCCACTTTCCCCAGGGTGACCCACATTCCCATCAACCAGAACTTCCTAAACTTGGTGGGAGGCAGAACCTTCCCTCCTGAGATGATAATTTGATGCCTTTGTCTTTCCCTGTAGTCTGTCCTCCTGTAGCTCTTGTGATGTTGAAAGACAGGGTGGGAATTTTAACATTCCCTGTGTGTGCATTTATGAACTACAAAAGAAATTGAAATTGGCACTTCTGTGTCACTGGCTGGGGGCCACGTTTTGGCTGAATGGTGCCCTCATTTGTAACAACATCAGTGACAGGAGCCCATATGAAAGCTTATAAACTGTTTCCATCCCTTTTGATAGTGGTTGAATAACAAAGAGCAACTGCTGTTCTCACATTAAACACTTTGTTCAATATTTAAACATCAAGGCCTAAATTTTTAACATGGTGCAGAAAGCTTCAGCTCTGTGCTTCCCATGAAAGGTAATAGCAGGCGTGGAGCTAAATCCCACCACATCACATTTAATATTTATCCCTAAAGGCTTCTGCTATTGCTGAAGAGATCTGAGCACATGGCATTTGCTGAGGCTTTTGGAGACATTCCAGTATCACCTAGCTGATCATGGTGTTTGCAAAGAGCATATTAACTCTTTGCCTTGCAGTGTATATGGGGGGGGAGGGGGGGGGGGGGGGGGGGAAGAAAAACAGTTGTGCCAGGCTGCAGGCAATGAAAAAATTCTGTAAGATTTAAAGGAAAAAGAGAGATTTTAGTTAATCAATCCAGCCTAAATAATTTATTATACCAACCCAACAAAATTAACTAAGAGATAAAGGAAGACCAAGCAGAGCCCATATTTTTAGTATCCTGTATTTTTAGATATTGGCAGCAAAACATGTTTCTATTTAGGTTACCTTGACAGGCACCAGCTCGAACATAAGAAGTTCCATTTAATTATGAGAAAAAACTTCTTTACTCTGAGAGTGACAGAGCACTGGAACAGGCTGCCCTGTTCCAGTTGGGAGGTTGTAGAGACTCCTTCTCTGCAGATATTCAAGACCCACCTGGATGCAGTCCTGAATAGTGTGCTCCAGGAGATCCTGCTTTAGCAGGGCTGTTGGACTCGATGATCTCCAGAGGTCCCTTCCAACTCTGACAAGTCTATAATTCTGTGATTATCCTTTATTTAAGCTAGTTGTGCCCATGCAACTTCAGATCTCAGATTTTCATCAAATGGCACATAGGTAGTTTTCATCAGTTTTACAGCATGGTCCTTGGTTCCCACTTGTGTCTGGGGAAAGCTGTGCCAGTTTTTTATTCATCAATGTGCTTTTCCTTCCACACTTCCTGAACTGTGCAATTCACTTTGGTGGGGGAAAATCTATATCCATTGCCATTCCCCAGACTGCTGAGATAGAGGGAAAGCAGCCTAGTGTGCTCCATAATGGCTTTTCACCCTCTGAGGTAGTGTTGGACCATGGACCATTTGTCTGAGGATGCAGAGGACCATAGAGAAAGATGAAGGGCTGTCCCAAAGCCTGTGGGCTTTCCCACTTTAATTTCTTTTAGCTTACAGATACACTGTGTAAGAAGTGTGGCTGTACCACAGTGCTTTTCTTCCCCAAACTGCTGAGTGAATAACCTACATGGTGATGGGATAATTGCCTGGGCACACCTCAGTTGTGAGTTCACAGTATGGACTGTTTACGAGTCTGGTCTTGAAGCTGCATTCAATAGTGCAGGTGTAGCCTGTTTTCCTTGTATTGTGAAAGATCCCAAGTAAAGTCTTGCCTAGCTCTTTCTCTGCTTGGAGGTAAATGATCAGGGTTACCTTCATTCAGACAATTCTTGGCCTGTGCTGTTGAGACCAGTCCCAGAAGTAATCAGATGACATTGAAGAAACCATTACATGGCTACAGCTTATTAATAATATATATAAATAAAACCAGTTTATGGACTATTATCTAGTTACTAGCTGAGCTAGTGATATATCAACTAAGAGAATTCAGGAGTTACAAATTTGTATAATCTGATTAAAGTTATCTGTGGTTTGTTAAGTGACAGTAAATGGAAACTGAGATAGTTTGTAATTATGACGAATCTTCAGTATAGCAATACAAAAGTAAAAAAACCCAGTAAGGTATGTGAGGAAGTGAGAGAGGATATTTAGTGGGGCTATTCACCATCCAGTATTTAACCAGAATATTTCAGAGTTTAGTTACAGTTTTTCCACTATGGTTATGATTTTTAAGACATGTGTGGAAATGCACATATGATTCCTATGTGTTCCTAAAATGTAATTTTAAACTCAAGGAAAAGTTTTTTCATAAGTATATAAGTAAGTTCTCCTGTTGAAATGTCCAGGTCACAAAGCCTATGAAATACTACAAATGCAATGCCAGGCACTGGGTGTTTTTTTCCACAAAAGAGAGTCTGTGGGGCTTGTCCCCCAGTGCAGGATTGGTACATGAGACTAAGGTGGCAAGAGTAGGGCTCTTTCCACATGCAGGATTTCCAGGAGAAGACTTTCTTCCTCCTCCCTGACTTACTCTGTCCACAGGTTGGTTATGTCTCTGAGCCACGTCAGGTTCTCTTTTTTTTTTAAATGGAGACAAAACACCACTGAAACACATCACTAATCTTGGAGTCTGACACCATTCTGTATAGAATCTTACAAAATAATAATATAATTATCTTTATGGCAATGCTTGCAGCAATGAATTGAGAAGGATATGAGCTATAGTCTGCTGCTATAGTAAAGACTTTATATGGGATCTATCAAATAACAGCTAAAAAGCAGTGGGAATCACATTATACCTCAGCAGCTGCAATTTTTCAGTTGCCTCTCATAACTGCAATGCACTTTATTACATTTTGCATATTATTTCCCTTATATTCTCCTCTTAGCAGCTGGCAGTATGAATAGAATAGGACTCTATATATCCTACTGTGTTAGAGCTTTACCAGGCACTTGCAGATATATGAGAGCATCACTTTGTTTTGAGTCAGCACAATGCACAGTACTCCCGCAAAACCTTTCAAGAACCTGCATGAAGGCAGCGAAGTGTGTGCTGCTGTGGAGCAAAGGAGCTAATTGAAGCTGTAACATTTTTATAGATGATGTTGCCAAATTTCCATTGTTCTGCAGTTGCCTCCCTGCAATGACCAAAGGCTGAGGAATTGCAATGGCAGCAAAAGAAAAAACACAGGCTGCCTCTGAAAAAAAGCATGTGTGAAAGTGGAGGGCAAAATCCCCTGCTAAGCCCATTAAAAATTGTTTATTTGAATTTTGCTTGCTGAGGTTGGATTTTGGCTCAGCCCTGTGCACTGAGGGTGGTTTACTGGAACTCCTCAAAAGTGCTCTGAGGATCATACTGTAATTTCTCCTTCGCTGCTGCCTTGCTCTGCAAAAGAAATAAGTTGTCACATTCCTTTCTAGCATTCAGCATTTCATAGGGGTGGAGAATCAGTATCAGATGGAAAAATGTATTCCTTTTGATCCCAAAAGTCCCAAAAATGACCACACAAAGTGAAGTTCCTTGTGGTCTCGTGAAATCAGAATTGAAAGTGATTTTAAAAGATCATACAGTGATATGCAGATGTTATTTTTCTGCATTGCTTATCACTTATTACTATCACCTAAGATCAGTCACATAATTAATCAGTCATCCTTGAGAATAACATAATAATTTCCCCCACAAGCTGAAAAGGTGTCTTCTTCCACAGGAAGTGTTCTGAAACAAAGCTACCAGAAACTGGAAGGATAACAGAAAGCTTGACCCACATTTTAGTATATAAGGTGGTGAGCTCTGTTAACCAGATGTGACACCCACAGAAGACAGGTAAACCATCAAACACAAGAGAGGAAGCAGCCCTGACATGTGATGAAGAGCTATTGACCAAAAGTAGAACATCAGTCAGAGATGGTAGCAAAGATTAGGAAAACCTCTAGTTGCAATATCTTATGGCTCCTGATTGGAGAGGTGGAAAATTACATTAGGGAGGCAATGAACAACTCAACCCTTAAGGGAATAAGAAAACTAAATTGTAAAGCTAGTTTAGTCATAGCCTTGGTGAAAGTTCATTCCTGGGGCTCGGTAACTATCTCATAAGAGCCACTGTCCATTTTAAATCCGTTTGATTTATTTTGATTTGTTTTACATGAGTTGTTAAAAAGAAATCATCATAACTTTGATCTACAGCAATAAAAGTAGTACTCCTGCAATTACTTGCTGGAATTGTCCTACAATTTTAACTTTTTTTTTTTTTTCACTGAAGGTATTTACATTATTAAAATAACCTGCTATTATTGCCACAAAGTGTAAATATTTCAAGGTACTTGTCTGTCTTTCTCTATGTCACTGGAGAAATGTCACAAAAATATTAGGCTGGAAATACTTTGGTAATAAAACAAGAGCAAGAGTATCCAGACCATCCCTGGCAGGAAGTTCTGTAGGAGCAGAGAATGTGAGCGAAGCTGTGATGGATATAATGGAAGGAGATAAGCTGTAACTCTGAGGGGCTAAACTTTGACTAGCTCATGTAAAATTATTTTTTGCCCAGCCAGGCTTTGAAAACCCCATGGAAGGAGAGTCTATGGATTTGAGTCTTCTTCCTGCATTGTGGAAGGGTTTTCCTCAGATTTAACTAGATCTCTCATGCTGGAAATTAAACTCAGTATTTCATGTGGAAACGTGGAAATGGGAATTAAGAGCAATGTTAGCAAACAGTTAATCACGACTCCTTTTATTGCCAACTGTCATTTATTAAGTCTCATCAGGTCTTGTTTATTCCCACACCTTCCTATTTTTTCCACTTCTCTTTCTTCAGCATTGATTTTTTCTATTCAGGACTAAGCACAATAATTCCTGAAAATATTCTCAGAGACCATATTTTGCAGAGTGTTTATCTTTGCTGTTCCTCCCTTTTAGACTTCCACTAGTATCCCTAAGCTTGTTTCTGTAACTGATGCTTCAGTGATGAGAAGTTTAGAAGAGTGCTGATGTCCCTCAGCCTACACACATCACACCTGTGCATTCCTTATGGAAGGAGATATTTCTGTTTGGAATAGAGCAGCAAGCACTGCCCAGGTGTGTCTTCCAAAGTCAATTTTTATCGAATCACAGAATCATAGAATGGTTAAGGTTGGAAGGGACCTTAAAGATCATCAGGTTCCAACCTCCCTGCTATGAGCAGGGACACCTCACACTAGACCAGATTGCACAAGCCTCATCCAACCTGGCCTTGAACACCTCCAGAGAGGTGTTCAACATCAACATCAACATCAACATCAACATCAACATCAACATCAACATCAACATCAACAACCTTCCTGGGCAACCTATTCCAGTGCCTTACTACCCTCATGGTGAAGAATTTCTTCCTGATGTCTAACCTTAATCTCCCCTCTTTCAGTTTAAAACCATTACCTATCACCTCCCTTTGTAGTTATTGCTAAGTCTGTTGTCCTTCATGTCGTATTTGTTATTTTCTTTCTCCTTCAGAAATGCAAATTGACACTTCTGATTACTGTATATATAGAGAGAGAGACAGAGATCACATGTACTCTGTCCCTCATCTAAAGTGCTTTTACATGGCATTTCAGCAGCCAAGCTGTTAAGGAGAATCCTGACTAGGAGAGGGCAGAAAAGACCATTTTAAACCTCCATGTGGAATGTTTCTACATTATAGCCACCTATTTATATGAGTTTTCACAAGGCAGTTCTTGACTGATGGTTCAGACAACTTAAGGTGGATTAATAGAGATTATATTTCATTTGTTTATGAGAATGTAATGTGAGAAAGTTCAAATAACTTCCTAATTTTCATGAATTACACTTATGTGTGCTCTTCTTAGGTGCTAATTCAGCTGACCACCTACATAGCTGGTAAAAAAGCGAGTCCTTTTCCAACTCCAGTACTTAGCCCCCTCCAGTTGTTTGCACTGGATATCTGGTGGGTTCATTTTCCAAGGACATAGAAAACTCCTCCCTTTTGCTTAAAATATTTTATTTCTCTTTATTCCTCAGCTTGTGTAAAATAATTTAGCTCAGCAATTATATTAATTTTATACTCTCCTTTTTTCTACATTTGAGGCATCATTAGCCAAACAGAGTTAGGGAACTGTTTCCAAAATTTAATCTCATAAATTTCACTCTGCATAAAATATAAACTTAAAGTAGGTTTTCAAGGTGCTAATCTTCTGGATAAAACTGACATTTCATGGTAAGGAGTGATATTTGTGTACTAGAAGCAGATATGTATGTGTATGTGATATGTGAGGAGAGATTCCAATATAATGTCATGTAAGTCATTGCCTCTTCATAAATTAACAAGAAGAAAACTTAATCTCCTTCATCTGAAGACACAGCAATGTCAATCACAGTTATCTTGATTAGATGAAAAGAAGTATAATTGCTGTTCAAGTGAAATGTCTTCACTGATTGCTGACTATGTAATTCTGAGGGGTTGATAAAACACCCCAGCAACACAGACTTAACTGATACTTAGTATTTTTAGGATTTTAAAGAAGGTATAAGTATATGACTGGTAAAGAATGGTATAGAAGACAGGTATCTATTTGCCATACTGCACTTCCAGGAGCTTATAGAAGGTAACGGAACTGTTATTAAAAGACAAATTTATAAATCCCAATCTGTATGGGTTGAAAGAACAATCAGATAAATTGATTTGGAAGGACTGGACATCAGATCTTTCCTCCTTGTATAGGTCAAAACTGACATTGTAAAAGGTCAGAGGAAGACTTCCATGGGCCAGAGCTGTTGAATATATATCAGAGTATGATCCTCTGAGTAAGACGACTTCTCAGGTCTCAGGTCAGTTATGACTTTTACTACATTCTCTGTGATCTTTTCGTACATTAGCTCTCCTGAAGTGATACAGATACAACACTTCTCCAATAGTTTACAGTAAAAGCACTGCATGGCCTCAAAAGGAAAGAAGGCAAAGGAGACTTTTCTCATTTGAGGGTTCACATCCTGATGTTTATGAAAAAAGCCCCCCAGCTGAAGTTTCCCTCTAACATACATGTACAACTTATTGTCCTTGACGAGGCTTTGACAGATGCCACAAACTAAAATCTTTCCTTCCTAAGGATGACCTGATTAACTTCAGTTTGAGAAGCAGGATATTTTTAAACCTTATTTTACATCCCTTCTTGTCAGTAGTGACACTTCATTATGATAATGAAGGATAATAGAGGAACTTTTCTGCAGCAGCCATGGCAGATCATCTTTAATTTTCTGTAGAGCAGCCTTAGGAAAAAACTGATTTTTGCTTGAACAATAGACATGATATTAGTAACAATGGTAAAAAGAGAGTTTCTGAAGAGAAACATGTTAATATCAGTTTCAACATTAGCCAGAGAATTAAACACACAATTTCCTTGGTCAAAAGCAAAATGGAAAGATAATGTAACATCAAGTCTTGAAAAATAAAATCATAGAAGGATTTTATCATTAGCTTTTATTGAGCCAATTAAAGAGTGAGGGGAGGTAGAATGTCTTTGGAAGATCTCATTTATGGACAGTAAGTTCTGACATGCTGACCCAGCTCCCTGTGCACAAGTTGGAGCCAGACCTTGCAGTTCACTTTCTCTTTGCACAGAAGAGCTGAGCTTCCCTCCAGGACCTTAATTCAGCTTTCATTACATAACCAGCAACTCTGCATGGCACCCCACTGCCCCCAAATGCTAGATGGAGGTGTTTGTAGAAAGATTTTCCTTGCATAATTTTAGGTGTTTATAATACAAACTCCTTTATGGAGCCAAGAGTTCCCTTTATAACCAGCAGAGATCTGCCCAGCAGAGTCAATGGTCTGTGCCATATGATTCTTCTCATTGCAGAACAGGTGCCCATATTTGACTGGAGAAGTCACAAACCACACTCTACTGACTCCATTGACTAGAATGATCAAGGTAGGGGCTGACAGATGGGATGAATTTCTTTTTGGGGTCTTGCTCACAAGGTGCCAGTCCATGAATGTGCAGACAGGTGACACTGAGGATTTAACTCTGGTTTTAGTGTTTCACTGTGCTCTCCCATAGCTTTTTGTGCCCACTTACCTCATAACACTTATTCCAAGTCTGGACGTTTAGTGTTTTGGCAGAGTGGACCTCCATCATCATATGCATGGTTTGACATAGAAACAAACTAGGCCCAGATGTATTCAAAATTTAATTTCAACTGGCTGCTTGTGGCATTAGAAACTCTCAGTCAGTTACCATCAATGCTGCCATTTGTATTGAATTTACCAATGTTAAACATTAATCACAATCTTTTTGTAGCTGACTGGGCCCTAGTCCAGCTCCAGAAAGGCTCCAGCTGATTTTAATGAGATAGGAGAGAAACCTTTAGTTAAGCTTGAAGTGTGAGACTTTGTTACGAGCTGACAAGGGAGTCATGGTTTATAGCTCTGCCATGGAAAGCCTCCTGTTGGAATAAAAATGAGTCCTCTTCAGGGACAGTCAATTACTCTCTAGAAAATGTCTGATTTACCAGTTCTGTAGAACATACAGTGTTCTAGTTCAGATCTTGTTAGAAACTGCTCTTAGACTTGAGGTGCAAAAAATGGGAGCTTGTGTGTGGAGACATCTCAGAAAGTTTTCTGAAGAAGTATATGCAAGTTCTTGCAGAAGACTTGCAGTCTTTGTGCAAGGTTGACTGAATTCTCTGTGAACGTCTGTTGAGGTCTAGTTCTGAGCAGATAAGAATGAATGTCTGATATATTTTTAGGAAAGCATTATTTTTGCTAATATTTCCCATGCAACAACAAAATAATAAAATGTGAAGTTGTCAAGAGTGTTAGAAGTCACTGTTAAAGAGTATAAAAACAACTCCTGGATATAAAAAGGCCATTCAAATATCCTTAACGTTTGAATTTGACCAGTGGCCCATTCCTCCTGTAAACGTGTGTCTCAAGGTAGTGATTCAATGTTAATTACATTGTCTCCTAATTAGAGCAGGTGGTTGGTTTAGGGGTCTATTATACAGATCATTTCCTGTTCTATGACTGATAAATGTATAATTATGCTACTGTTCTTCAAGCCATCTAACCACAGGTTTGGAATATTTCTTCCCCACTCACAAAGCTGGGCATAGACCTGTGCAGCCTTGTATTCCTGTGAATAAATCGTTTCTGTGTTATCAAAAAATCTCTCACAGTCTAAATTTCCTAAAATAAAAAAATCAATTAGCAGCATAGAAGAAAAAAATAATTAGCTTTTCTCAGCAAAGCTTTTAGCCCATCCAAGTTGAAGCTGGTGAGTCACCTGAAGGCAAAGATATCTGCCAGGTCTGTGTAGCCATTAGCATCCAGCTTTGTGTCCCAGGTAATGCAGACATCAGCTAGAAAGCAATAGTCTTGAATCTACATTCACTTTACTATAATAAGCTGACACTGAGGTGTTCTGGCCTCATGCAACAGTGAGTGAAGGTCTGGGGAGAACCTAATCCCAGAGGCACCCAAGGCAAGCAAGTATCTCCTGTGGTTCAGCTGCTGAAGCATGAGACCTCAGGTTCCCAGGTGTGCCACACTTATGAGAGCCATGGATCATCAATCACCCACCTAAAAGTCATGGAATCTTCTACAGCATCTAAGCAAGTGGAAAGGAGAAGAACAGAGCCATTGCATTGTTTTGCTGAATGGTGCATCTCAGAGCTGTGGCTGCCTTCAGCTCCCACAGCTCAGATGGAGAGTCAATCTGCCCCATCAAGTATGATGAAAGAGGCTCTTCTTCTCACCTCCTTTGGTCTGAATGACAAAGAAATACATTCATTCAGGCAAATGACATTGTAACTCAAAAAGCATTAAACAACCAAGGTAGCTCTGAAAATCTAGAGAAGAGTGTTCAGAAGATGAAGGGAAAATGATTCTGACAGTTGCTATTCCCTTAACTGCAAATAAAGGAATGGGAGTGTCCTGAAATGAAGAAAATACTGGCAGTGTTTGCAAAAGAGAACAGGACATCTTTCAAAGATTTTACTTTTGACAGAATTACACTGCAAAAGTTTGTCATCTGCAGCTCTCTGTAAACATCAGGATCTAGACGGAAGGAAGAAATGTGAGAATTGGCTTTGGATTTCAAGGAGATATTGTGAATAGTGTGTGAATAACCAAAACATTAGTTCAAAATGTCTTTGCAGGCAAGATGGCTAAAAACCACTGAAAGTGCAGCATTTTTAAAGACGTGGCTCATGGGCTTCCATTAAAGTCAGTCTTGTTTAACACCCATGTTAATGGTCTAAGAATGCTGAGTAGGCAGCTTGTTAATGGGATTCTTTGACTATTAAATTGAAGGGAAAATTGAACACCAGGCAGGAGAAAGTAATAAAGATAAAAGGACACAAAGCTGCTAGCAAATAACAAAATGAAATTTCAGTAGAGGAAAAGAGGCAAAATGATCCAGTGAAAATTATTTTTGTTTTAGGCAGTGGGTAGGGGAATATTAAAATTTAATGATTCTGAATAAAATGCAGTGACAGAAATGCATCTGTGGGAATGTTATAGGTAGAGCTGACTGGGTTTGGATCAAGAGGATGGTCCAGAGGTTTTCTTCCTTCCTGTCCTATTTTCTAGAACTCTGAGAAAAAAAAAAACAAACAACACAAAAACCCCAAAACTAACAAAAAAACACAACAGAAAACTACTGAAACTTTTGATATGCATAAAAAAACTGAGGAAAGTGGTGGTTTAACTGAGAGGAGTCAGTCTTATCTAGGTATCCAGAGCACCACTGAACAGGTTTGGATCAGAGGATGGTCCAGAGGTTTTTTCCCTTCCTGCCCTATTTTCTAGAACTCTGAGAAAAAAAAAAACAAACAACACAAAAACCCCAAAACTAACAAAAAAACACAACAGAAAACTACTGAAACTTTTGATATGCATAAAAAAACTGAGGAAAGTGGTGGTTTAACTGAGAGGAGTCAGTCTTATCTAGGTATCCAGAGCACCACTGAACATAGTGCTGTGCATTCAGAATGGTGAAGATTCAAAGAATAAGAAATGAGGTATTTGGGAAGCTGAAGGAATTTAATAAAAAAGATTAAATGGTAAATTATTCTAGCTAAGAAAAAAGGTCTTGTAACCAGGGCTGGATGGAGTTGCAGAGCTGACTGACAAGAAATGCTATTCCATACCCTGGCATCAGTTGCTGCACATGAAAGGTGCAGGGCCTCCAACCCCCCCACGCAGGTCTCTTCAACACAGTGAGCAGATGGTGGGGGGGTTGGAGGCCCTGCACCTTTCATGTGCAGCAACTGATGCCTGGATGGGATAACCCTGGGATCAAAAATGGCACTCTAGGTACCTGCATTGCCCTCAGAGTATTTGGGTATCAAATAAAACGGGACATCAATTCCTGTCACTGGAGTAGAGCCAGCTCAAAAGCAAGTCTCTAGATTAGAAACCTCACAGGTCAGAGATGAAAAGATTAAGTTCTTTTTAGGGTGTTAATGAGCTGGTTTGCTATGAACATTTCAAAATCTTACCAGATCTGACTAATAGCACCAACCTTATCATGGCTAAGCCACTCCACAAAGGAGTGGCTGGTGGAGGTAAGGACTCTTTCTCCTGAACCCTACAGCTCCATGCAGAGATGACCCAGCATCTCCTTGCAATCACACCTCTTTTCTACCAGCATGTGTATAGGTGTCACCCTGCTTTCCAGAGGGACCTGGGACTGACTAGGTGTGCAGGCAAGTCTGGAGTGTACCCAGTATATTTCTGCTTCTTGAAAGCAATAACCACACACAGGACAAACACTTTTCTCTCCTCTCAGACTGAGCCTCATACATCACTCTAAACCTCCTTCTGCTCTTGACTTTTCTTCTTAGCTTAATTTCTCTTTTTGGCTCCTTCTTCCTTAAAAACCTCACTTGCCACAACAAATACCCCCACCATAAGGACAGAAGGCACTAGAGTTGCCTCCTCTCATACCTCCTAGACTCACCACTAGCTCGTTCCAGTCCTTTCCTTTTAATCTGAGAATTCTGGGACTGGGATTATCCTGTTATCCATGTCATACTCCGTAACACATAGAGGATATAGTTTACAAAGGTATAAAAAGAAAAGGGACTTACTCTTTGTTGGTGTTTATATAGATCAATAATAAATGTATTTAATGAAAGAAAAATACATTATTTCTTTGCTGAGCAACACAAATGAGAAGTTTTTCAAACGTGCAAGTAAGTAGGAGAAAATAATAATGTCTCTTCCAGCACTCTTTGTTGGTGTTTATATAGATCAATAATAAATGTATTTAATGAAAGAAAAATACATTATTTCTTTGCTGAGCAACACAAATGAGAAGTTTTTCAAACGTGCAAGTAAGTAGGAGAAAATAATAATGACTCTTCCAGCCATGCCATAGTAAAATGTGA
>NW_009954020.1:1976344-1983022 GCF_000747805.2 Chaetura pelagica
GGGGGGTGGGGGGGGGTGAGTGGGGAGGAACCGAAAAACCAACAGCAACAACAAAGTAAAGAAAGAAGCAGTGCAAAATGAAGACCTGGAAGTGAGATATGTTGTTTTCCCCAGTGAATAAGTGTATTTTTAGTGTTTCCTGACTAAAATAATGTGGTGAATTCACGAAGTGTGAATAATCAGGGCTGTCAGTACAGTTTGCCAGCCAGGACTCTTCTGTGTGTCCTTGAATTGCTACAGAACTGAACGTGTTGCTAATTACTGAAAAGCAACAGGTCAGATATTAATTGGCATCACTTCCTTCTCTCGTCATTAATGCTGTGTGTGTTGTGTTAAATGCTACTGTGGGTCAGTGAGTAGTAAACTGTGAGTTGACATTGAGTTCACCCATTTTGTCAGATTCTGTATGAAGACACAGGAAAAATGATTGCAGAAAATTAGGACCTGAAGGTGTTGGTTTGTTTTTAATGCTCAGAGCATGAGATTGGTTAGGTTGTTCCTTAAATTAGACATGAAGAAAATTATTATTTATGGGCTAGAATTTCTGCAGGTGTTAGTTAATGTAGCATCAATCAATGTAACAAAGCTCTACCAGTTTGCACCAGTAGGTGATTTACAGAAATTTGCATTGGCTTAGAACAGCTTCCTCATTCCCATTGCACACCTTCCCCACGTGTCAGTACAATAGGTCTTTTTTTCTCTTCATGTTTAGACTGTTTGCTAATGATATATATGACAGGCAGTACATGAGTTTATTGAAGTGACACTGCTTTAAACAAAACAGTAATTACTGTGGAAAATTACCGATACTAACATTTGCCTGGTTCCATCTTAAGGTAGTGTTGTCTTTTACTCTGTGCTGTTACATGACCAGAGGACAGCCTGGAGTTCAAACAGTGGAGAGCACCAGTGAATTGCCAGACTATTTTGCACACTGAATTGCATTCATCACTCTTAGAAAGGCACTCAGATATAGTTATTATAGCTATTATATGAACAAATAGAGCATTTTCTGGCCTCAGAGAGAATGCAAACATTATGAAGTGTGGTCAAGTGGGCAGAATACTCATCTCCAATTCAAAGAATGGAGTTCTCTTGCCTGCTTCATGACCTTGAATAAATTGATTTGCCTTTCTGTGCCTTAGTTTTCTTATCTGTAGAACTGTGGCTGTGTTGCTGATCTCCACCAGAAAATATTTTGGGATAAACTGCTGAAAAAGATATCCTAGTGATGTCTGCTTCATTATCTCTAACAGCCCCTAGATAGAGTGCTTTGAATTTTTGTACCAAGCTCATAGTAGATTAATCCATTCCATTGTGGTGATTAACCATCTTGTACTGAGGTCCTAGTTCCCACTTTTGACAGGTATTTGCTATTGTTTCCTGCAACACTAACAAGAAAGTAGGTGTTCTATATTGCTCCAGCATGATGAATGAATGAATTGTTTTATGTCTAAATTTCACACTCCATCTGCTACATCATCTTCTAGGTTATGTGGTCTACCTCTTTAAATTTTTTCAAGTAACTCAGAGAATTGACACAAAGTACTCTCTGTTTCTTGGAATGATCACAGAATCATGAACACAAAGCATTTGTAACTGACCTGGATTTTGGAGTTCACATATATTAAAAACTGAGATGCAGCAGATATGAGTGAGTTGATGGGGGTCTTTGACAACATCCCTAACTACCTTTTGAAATGCCAATATTTTATATAAAATCTAATGTTTGGGCTTACTTCAGCATGGACTGGGAAGTATATCAAAGAATGCACTGGTGTGAGGAATAAATCTGTTGGGAAGAGGGAGAAGGTGGGGTAATCCCCCAAATCCATCTCCCTGAGATTTGAGATTTAGTGTACTCAAGGCACTCCAAACAACTAACCTGACCTCCTTGTATGAGCCACCACCACCCAAAGACACACCTGAAAGGAGTCTGTGGTGGATTTACTGAAGAGGACTCCTCCTTCTGCTTGGGTTAATGATCACTCCAAAGCTTTTGTTCAATTGTGTTGTGAGGCTAATGACAGGCCATGCTCAGGGAAAGACGGGTTTGTTGCACCTTGCTGAAAACTTGTGGGAAAATGTTCACATGTTATAAACTGGCTGAGTTTTGAAAATGTTGGGCACTTCTGAAAGATGTGAATGTCTGCCTGCTTTTTATGGGATTCAAAATCTGTTTTCCTAAATAGATGAATTTTAACTGGAGAGGAAAAGAGAGGCAGAAATTGCTCCAGGGTAATGTTTTTAAAGTGTCTTAATTGATGCTGTTTTCAGTGTCTTAATGAGAGGTTGAGTCTCATCACAAGGCTGTACTTGCAGAGCCCTACAGTCCCATGGGCTCTTACAGGCCTGTTTTACTGTGATGACATAAAGACCTTCAGGCCTCACAGGTTTATGTCATGCAGTGTGTGGATATTTTCCTTGACAGTGAAGCAAGCTGGAGGCAGCCTTGGCTGCAGCTCATCCAGAGATGATTGCATTATCTGCTTTGGGCCACCCTGTATTGGATAATAATGTTTGGTTACTCATAAATAAAGATCACATGGCACCATTATTCAATGGAAAATAAAGATGTTAATAAACTAGTGCAGTGAAAGAGAACTTACTACAGCTATAAAATGCAACATTTAGGTCAATTCTTATGATTTACTGCCATAGAGTTGTACTACATGTTAATTATGTCACTGGGAGAAGACATCCTTGAATTGCTTGTAAATTTGTCATTCCTACCAACATGAGAAGTCATTATAGCATCTAGCTCATCACTATTCTATGGGGGGGGGGGGGGGGTTGAGGATTTTTTGTTCTTTCCTTGTTTTAGATAAGATGACTCTCTGCATAGACAGTGCAATTTTTATTACTATAAGCATAACTGGGCAAATAAAAAGTATTTCCCTCATAGTAAACAAGGATGTGCACCATTTCAGCATTCATCAGCTCAAGCAGTTCTCTAAAGAGATAAACACAAGAATGATCATTCTTCAGCTATTTTTTATTGTTAAAGCTGCATGACCCCAAGGAATAGGTTTCTTCTTGAAAAGTCACACAGGTGGAGGTGAAAATTCCTGACAAGCTGCAAACTTGTTTTGTGACCTGAGTTTCCAGAAAAATGTGTAGCTCTGAAATGCAATGATGGTTTGTGAGATCACTCTTCAACATCACTGAGATCTTGAGAGCATTTAATGTCTTCATCCTATAATGACTTTTCATGTCAGCATTTCTATATTTAATGGAACACAAAATTTGGCTGTTAATCCAGGCCTGCTGGCAACAAATGGGGTACACCTGTCTCAAAGGTGGAAAAAGATCTTTGTACATGAGTTTTCAGGGCTCATTTGAAGAGTTTTAAACTAGATTTCAAAGGGGGAAAGGATAAAACCAGGCTTGCTAGAGATAAGCCTGGGGTAGTACTCTAATGTTTGAGGGATGGTGTGCTAACAAGGTCCCTCAGTCTGCCATTTCAGTGGGGGAAGGGGATGCAGATCCATGCAGAAGCAAAGACACAAGTGTTACTTGTGTGTCAGAAACCATTGGAAGTGCCTGAGAACGGTCACATGGAACAGAGGGCTTCTCCCCTGGAAAAGGTGATGGGATGGATAGTGTAACTGAACTCCATCTACATTAATGCACAGAACATGGGCAACAGACAGGAGGAGCTGGAAGCTGTTGTGGAGCTGGAAAACTATGATGCAGTTGCAGTCACAGAAACATGGGAGGATGACTCTCACAACTGGAATGCTGCAAACTGGCTATAAACTCTTCAGAAGGAACAGGTGAGGAAGGAGAGGTGGTGGGAAAGCCCTGTATGATAGGGAGTTTTTTAACTGTCTAGAGGTTTACAGTGGTAATGAAAGGGACAGGTGTTTATGGGTAAGAATCAGGGAAAGGGCCAACAAGGCAGATATGGTGGGAGTCTGTTATAGACCAGCCAACCAGGATGAAGAGGCTGATGAAGCAGCTGAAAGATGTCTCACAATTGCTAGCTCTTGTTCTCGTGGGGTAGTTCAGCTTACTGGAAATACAGCAGGGAGGAAACAGTCCAGGAGATACTTGGAGTGCGTGGAAGGTAACTTCCTGAAACAGCTGGTGAGGGAGTTAACTAGGGAAGATGGGGTGCTGGTAAACAGCTGGCTGAACATGAGTGAGCAATGTGCACAGGTAGCCAAGGAGGCCAACAGCATGCTGGCTTGCATCAGGTGTATGGGGCCAGCAGGACTAGAGAATGGCCACCTGTACTCAGCACTGGTGAGGCCACACCTCAAGCACTGTGTTCAGTTTTGAGCACCTTGCTACAAGAAAGACATTGAGGTGCTGAAGCAAGTCCAGAAAAGAGCAACAGAGTTGGTGAAGGGTCTGGAGAACAAGTCTTATGAAGAGTTTCTGAGAGATCTGGGGTTGTTTTGTCTGCAGAAGGTTCAGGGGAGACCATATTGCTCTCTACAACTACCTGACAGGAGGTTGTAGTGAGGTGGGAGTCAGTTCTTCTCTCAGGTAAGAAGGGATAGGACAATACAAAGTGGCCTCAAGTTGTGCCAGGGAAGGTTTATATTGGATATAAGGAAACATTTCTTTGCTGAAAGGGTTGTCAAACACTGGAAGAGACTGCCCAGGTAAGTGGTTGAGTCACCACCCCTGGAGGTATTTAAGATACATATAGATATGGTGCTTGGGGACATGGTTTAGTGGTGGACTATGTGTCAAGTTTATGTTTGTATTTGAATATCTTAAAGGTCTTTTCCCACCTAAATTAGTCTATCTACGTACATATATGTATGTATATTTACATAATAATTGTGTATAGAGTATATATAGGTATATGTATACATGCATATATGTATATTCTCCACCAGGTCATTCAGTGAAAAATTGTTTCATGCTGGGTTTGTCTGGCCTGAGCTATATTTTACAACATGGATACCTTACAACAAGGATATTTTACATTTGAGCTGTTTTGCCATACAGACACAGCACTCAAAGAAAAATTTCTCTCCTGAAGAAACTGTATGAAACAAAACAATCTTCTTTTATAGAGATCTATCTGCAGTCTAGGTGAATTTAGGTCAGGATACATTTTTGGTGAATGAAACCTTTTCTTTTTGTTCTGAATTGACGTTTTTCCTCTTGGCCCACAGGAGGGCAGCAAAGGAAAAGGATTGCCAAAGCAGTAGGCAAAAACGTTCAAGGACATTTAAGCATTAAAGTATCCTACTGTGTTTGATAAGATACTGAAAATACCATTGTGTGGGAACTAGAAGAGCTTGTAGAAAACCACCTGATGAGAAAGAGAGGGTTTTGTGTTGCTTTTGTTTTGTTTTTTTGCTTAAATGCTCTCCAAGCTTCACAATCTATTGAGAGCTTAATGAAGTTACTTGCTATTACCTTCAAATGTGTTCCCTGGTCATGCGGTAACAGCACAGCAGCTAAGCAAGGTCTCCGAGGCTTTGGCATCCTCATCTGCAGTGTTAATTGCTCTATTCTCACATAATTTAAGTCCTTTTCCCCAAATTCCCTCCCTCCTCTCTGAACCATTCTGTCCCTGAAGAAGTACTGACACAAATGAGGAGGGTTAAGCTTTAAGAACAACCTCGTCACAACAAAACCATCTCACGTTTGGCTGTTTTATCTCAAGATCCTGCCTAAGTAATAAAGCAATCCTGATTTGGGGGGGCTTGGTGTCCAGCAGCCTTAGCTAGAGCTGTTCAAGCAGGAGCCAGGGTGTTTTAGCTGGTTCGAGTTGCTAGGGGAGTGTCCGTGTGCCACAGTGGCCGTGCTGAATGCAAATAGAATTTAGTCAAAGAAGCGATTCTGTGTCTCATCTGCGTTTTCATTCATGCATTCTGAAATCCTGCAGGCAACCAGGGCACCAGCATGTCAATTACCTTTAAAACAGACGGGAGATTTTTTTTCCCCATTTTGAATATTTCAGCTTCTAAATAAATGACAAGCAGAAGGTAAAGATAAAAAAACCCAACAACAAACCAACAAACAGAAAACCTGAACAGGAAAGTGAGGGCTTCTTTCCAAGTGCTGTATCAGAGCTCGGATGTGGCCCAAATCTCAGTCATTGTGTAGCCTCTGGATGGTGGTGTTTTCTGCTGCCACTGCTGCCATATTGTCCCTAACAGAAAGAGTGCTCTAATACAAGAATACAAGTAAGAATACAAGTATAATACAATAATACCAGAATACAAGTAAGATGGACAACAAAGGGATGGGTTTCTTTATTAAAAGCAGGATCACACCCCATTTTGGTTGCTTCCAAAGAATGCAATAGAATGAGATGTGAAGTGTAGCAAGCAGCAAGTGTAACCAAAAAAGCACTACAATTTATCTGAGGCTAAGGAGACAGATAAACCACTGCTCTAAATGATACCCAAGGGCTAAAGGAGGTGGGTGCAAGACCTGGACATCCCTCCACCATGTGCCTGGTTGCTGGAAAATAAACCTGAGCATCTTTCTCTGGGAAAGCACCAACATGCTCCAACCTGCTTCTCAGATGAAGAAGTGGACCATGTCCTCACTTCCATCTATGGTAGATGCAGTCATATGGAGCCAATGGTTTAACTGGGACTGGGGCAACTTTGACTGGCTGGCAGGTTGCCCTGAAGAAGACTGTTACATCTGTGTGCTTCTGTATGCCTCTGCCTGCCCCCCCCACCCCCCCCTTCCTACCTC
>NW_009954020.1:1983054-2040628 GCF_000747805.2 Chaetura pelagica
CTGTGTGCCTCTTCCTCCCCCCCCCTCCCCCCCCTTCCTACCTCCCCCTTTATTTTTTTTATATTTTTTTTTTTTTCTGCAAATTGGCCTATTTCAGATTGACTGAAGCCCTCCTCCCCAGGGTCAAGCTAGAAGTGGTCTGCATTGTGTCTGTTGCTACTCACAGCCTGGCATGGTCCAACACTCACTGTAGAGCATCACCCTTTGCCCACTGCAGTGAGCAGCAGGCTGGCTCCTGTCAGGGACCTGCTTGCAGCTATGCAAAAGTTTTCTGAGTACATCTGCCTGGCACTAGGGCACCATGTCATTGTGGTCTTTGTGTCATGCTTCTGCTAGGACTCTCTGGGATGGGGTGCATGGTCCTGTCCCTTCAGAATTGCAAGAATCAGCCCCAAATCTCCTCCAGGGCAGGAAGGGCCCTGGCCAATCACTGGTGAAGACCCAAAGAGAAGCACACATGGGATACAGCCATGAACTCAGTGTAACACTTTCAAGCCAGGGAAAACAAAATCTTTTCTGTGATAGACTAAGCATCTAAAATAGTAAGTACTTCTCAGTTCTCCAGAGCTTTAGCAGATGGAGGGACTGGGAGTGTTTTTTAAGACAAAATGCATCTCTCCAAGCAAAATACCACTCCCCATTATTCTGAGCTGGAAGAATAATGAAAGAATCAATCAAATCCTCTAACAGTGACAGAAAACAGACAAAAATCCATGTGAGTCTCTTTTGAGGCTCTAAGAGGATTAGACTCCTCAGGCAGGGACTCTTCTATAAGGGCTTGTTTATGGAGAGAAAGAAAAGTTTGACAGATGTGTACGGACAGTTCATCAAAGCAGCCTGTAAAAAAACTGTTATGTTCTCAGAAGTGACACAAGCTGGTTCTTCAGATCTGGATCAGAATCAAGGTTCTGAAATGCAATTTTTATTCTGATATCAACAAGCCAAGAAGCATCAAGTAAACCCTTCTGGCACTCAGGGCCTTTCATTTCTTTTCTTATTCATCACTTTTGTCTACTTTGGTTGCAAACTCTTTGAGGTTGTCCCTATAGACACACTTTCCAAAGTAGCTGTTGAAGTTATCAATACAACCTGAGACCCACTTAGGGAGTCTTGTGGAGTCCTGCCATGCTACATTTGTGTGCAGGGATGGAGGTGAGGGGAATCAAGGAAACCTCTCTCTAGCAGTGCCTCTGGGGTGCCAGCACCACACATGGGATTGCAGTGGGACAAGAGGACTGCTGAATGGTTCCCCTCCTCCACAGTGTGACTGCACATGCCCCTGTGCACGGGAACATTTTCAGGGGCACTGAAGAGATAACTAACTCCATTTACACCATATGGAGTGGAGGAAAGTGGGATTTCAACCATGGCTAGAGACCATATTACCAATCAACAAGAATCTGGTGTTATATAACACAAATGCAAGATGAATTAGCCAGACAGGTTGGACCTTGCATTTGGCTCATGGAAGAGAATGTTCTGGAGAAGATAATGCATAGGGGAGCGTTTTCAGTATTTTCTAGTATTCTGACTCCAGTAGAAAATGCTTTAATGTTAATCTTCAGCTTTAATGTTAGAAAGTGCTGGGTTGTGTACTACACAGGTGAAACCACTAAGCAAGTTTTATTTCCCCCAAGTAATGAATATGACTAATGTAATTCACAGACTTGGGCTGGGTCTCAGGCTCTTCTCTACATGAGCTACAATGAATACCCTGGCGCTTAATTAGTTGCAATATATCATGAAGGTTTTTTTAAACAAACAAGTTTTATTTTGCAATGGCTAGGGGCTACCAGCAGTCACCAGTCAGTGGCAGCTGGTACCTTTATGGGGATCAAAAATTTGTCTGTGCAGCTGGAGTTTGGCTGTGTTGAATACGGTGTCACCTTGTGTTAGACACACAGAGATATATACACAGGATAGCTTCAGTACTTTAAGTTCAGGACTTACTGAGGTCCAGCAAGGAGAATGGTGATGCCCTGGGTGTTATTGCTCACTGCTACCTTTATTTAAGTCTTCATGGTACATCTGGTTGCTGTATAAAACAAAGATACTAAAGCAATCCCTGTTACAGGCTGAAGGGAAACACAGGACATGCTGGGGATTGCCAGGAAGAAGCCAGGTTAGGAAACTCCATGTGTTCTCCCTGTCCTCCTCCTTCTCTTTTTAATTCCTATCTCATTCAAAGCGTGACAATTTCCTATAAACCCCACACATTTCCCAACTGATATGGCAAACCTTCCTCAGTTAGTTTAGACCCTACAGTTGAACTGAACACCTCAGAAATGTTCCATGACCTTCTGGGAAACTGATGTGATCTTCGAGCTAAGTCAAATGATTTTCATGCACTTTTATTTGCACTCTAACATTTTTGCTTAGCTATAAATACAGTAGCATTGTATTTTTGGCCATATGTGCCTTCATTGCTCCAGGCAGAGTGTGAGTGTGAGAAGAACATCTGATTCTTTTTTGTTAGAGGCCTACGAGTTTAGAGCTCTTTTTACAAAAATTACACTCTGTAGAGAACTGAAAGCAGCTGACCTTTTTGTACATTAGCATTCTGCACTAGTAAGACAGTGAGTGCTATCTAAGGGTGTCAGAGGAAAGCAAGTAAGAGAGAAAATTGTTCATAGCTACCTAAACAGTGATTACATAGTAAATGGATCTCACAGAAAATACTGGAAGTGTTTCTAATGCTAGTGGTTTTCCTCTGCAAGCAGCATGACAGATTTTTCAGATGAATTAGACTGCAGTAGTCAGCAGATGTGACTGTTTTCTGGAGTAATTTTGAAGACAACTCTGCTGAAAATCTCTGATTTTTAATTTTTATTTTTTCCCAAAAAAATCCCTGCCTCCAACAAAACTTGTATTGTCTCTTTTTAATTCTTCTCACCCCTCCCCCCCAACATCTTAGGTATTTTCCTCTTCATTGACTTAAAACTGAGGGGAAACTTAGAAGTGTCTTGGTTTCAGATACTCAGGCCTGAGCCTGCATCTGCCCATGTGCATGTTCTTCATGCAGTTTTGCATCCTTTCTGTTTCTGTACTTGTGACATCTTAGAGCTTCCATAATTTTGATTATGAGGTAATGCCAAGTGTGTGAAGTTTTGTCTGCTAAATTTGTGTTTAAGAATGTTTGCACCAGTATTTCAGCAGTAAACTTGGTGTGATGCAGCCAAGTGCAATAGTGAAGGTCAGGAATAGTATCTATTATGAACTGATTGCTCTGGAAAGAAAAAAAGCTCTTCAACTTTAACAGTCCGAAATGTGTTTTGACCACCACAACAACAAACATCATTCTCTTGAAGGTTTGAATCAAGCAATAGTACAAGACTCAACAGAAGGAGTGCAGAGACCAGCCTCTAGAGTGGTCTTTCAATACTGGTAGGATCATGATCATGGGGGGAAATCGACAGCAAAGATCAGATTAGGAGGAAAATTCAGAGTTGTCTGAGATGTTAGTAGCCATCTGACACCATTTGGCTTGGTAAGAAGTGTTGAGTTGCTTGGTCCTGTGGTGAAACTTTGGTCTCATTCATTTCTATGGCTCTCCAATCCATTCCTTTTTGACTGAGATTTACATCAGCAAAGCAGAGGCCTGAGCTGACTAAGGAGTCTTCAGACACAGTGGGAATGAGTTAGGTTTCCATGAATGCTTGAAGAAATGCAACGAATATACCACTGAGGAAAGTATTTTCATTTCCTCTTCGTGAAATAAAAACTGCAGGAGTTGGTAGACTGACAGTCTCTAGGTCATAAAGTAAAAGCAATTGAGGTCAGAAATGAATGCTAATTTTTGCTGGGCCGCAAAACCCATTTATTTAGGTTATCCAGCCATGGTGTTTTCATTGCAAAATAATAAAATCCTTGGTCCGTGCACATAACTTGCAGAAGGTCTATGCCCATGGATGATGTCCACAGCTCTGTATACATTATCCCTGTATTTCCTTCTGGTGGCATTGCAAAGAGGGTACCTACACAAAAGAAGCTTCTGGATGGCTCATGACAAGCAGGCTTGATTTATCCTGAGCAAGACTGTTCCCTGCTACAGGAGTCCAAATTAGTAACTTGGTCAGTTGTGTGTGCTTCATCTTCTTCATTTCTTGAGCCAATATTCTCTTCCTGTCTGCAGGTGCAAAATGATATTGCTGTGTCATTTATACTTGTTCAAGGTTTAAAAATATTTCTTCTTTCAAAAAGTAAAAAGTGAGCTTGTACTGTAGAAATTCAATCTTCTGGTTTCCAGGTAAATTAATCTAATGAGACAGATTCATGATTCCTCTGCAGGGTCTCACACCTTGAATCTTTTAATCTATCAAAGACAGAGAGGGAGGGAGGAGAGGTTGTAAATAAGATGTCTCTGAAAAAATAACTTTTTATATGGTTCATGACCAATTTGTGTGGGCTGTTATAAAGGGCACTATGGAGGCAACTTACTCTAGTCTTCTGCAGCTTAAACCTCAAACTGGTTAGAGAGCAAGGTATTCATACTTCACAACACGAATTTGGACACAACAAATATACCTATGACAACCCCCTGAGCTGTGCTTGCTTGTGTCTCCTGTAAGACAGACTGATTCCAGGACACCACTAGTAGATGTCCAGCAAAGCACTTTTTGGTTGTTTCTCCTCTGCCTCAAAAATACCAATCAAGCCTCTTTGACTAAACATTAGAACCTGTGGCAAAAGCTACATAAAAACAATCAGCAGAAAGTAATCATGGAGCATGGCAATCCAGACAAAATCGTAGGCTTTTACAATTACAAATTTATTTTGTTCTGTTTTTGACAGAGCCTGAGGAGTTTAGGAGCACCAAACTCTTCTCCCTCCATTTAGATGCTGTTGGAAATGTCCTCCCAAAATAACCCATGTGACATCATCATTTCATGTCTGTAAACTGGATGATATGTCTTTAAGAAGTCTGCCCTGCCCTGAAACTGTCCCTGGTGTGAAATAGCTGGGTGGACTCAAAGCAATTTTAAGAGGCTTGAAGTATGCTGGAAACAGTGCTCCCTTCTCCTGAGGCACCAGAAAAGAGAACAGTGTGATTGGTATGTGCACTGCGGTGATTCACCATTAATAATTCAAAGCAGCAGCGGCTTTTATTCCTCCTTGCCATTGTTACTTTCCAGCACAAATCTCTCACCTCTGTCATTCAGTGGGAACTGCTAATCCAAGGGAGATATTAGGACTTAACTTGTTCTTGTCTTGATGACAGAATTAGGTAATGGTGCAGTTCAGGGAGGGAAGGAGAAAAATTCTTCTTGCCAGTCTTTGTGAGAAGTTTGAGAAATGTATCATGAATTGCAGGTTGCAAATAGGAGCTGTGGTTATTTGCAAGCTTCTTCCTGAGCATTTAACCTGCTTGTCTTTCTTCACCCTACACAACTTCAGAGGAAGCTTGTATTTCCATCCTTTTTTTGCTGCATCTCATGTTTTCTATTCAGCAGAGGCTTTTCTGGCTCTGGAACAAAAGCCTCCAGAAGGCTCGTCAGGCTGGGTATCTTACATATGTAATGTCATATGCTGATATACAAATAACAGGGACACACCATGATTTAAAAAAACAACACAAAAAACTCTTATAGCAAACTCTATCCATTTAACTCAAGACCACATTTTTAGTTCTAAGGAAGAGTATGAATACCCTCATAGCCAAGGTCACTCAACTCAACTAATACGAAGATTCCTGAGATCTCACTACATCCTCTGCAAACAGGCTCTTGTTTAAGAAGCTATGCTCTTTTCCAGTGGGTCTTAGAGCCCTTACTTAGAACCAATGCAACAGGGAGTTATTGCTCTTAACATGAGGGTAAGCAGGGAGAATTGGCACAGGGAGATGTGGCTGGAGGGGAGGGTCATGGAATGCAGTTGGGGGAGTAATTAAATTTATCTCCTGATGCTTGACTGCTGAGTCTTTTGCTAAAAGCCATGAAGCAGTTATATAAGTGATAGGGCAATTAAAAAGCTTGGTGGAGTGTCTGTCAGTGAGCTGAGCCACTGGCTTGCAACAACTCCAGTGCCTTCCACAAAGGGAGACATGTCACAAATTATGGTTTTCCAGGCTATGAATCAATGCATGAAATGTAAAACGTTTGCCTTCTTCATCTTCCATCAATACCAGCAAGAGCTGTGAAACACTACCAGGACTGAAGATTTTGCCACCTTCTCTTTTGATTGCCAAATTCATGGAATTAATAAAAAAAAATCTTGAAATATCCAGTTGCCTGTTGGGACTTCACAGGCTATAGAAAACCTCACTGTTCCACTATCAGTGAACTCAGGCACTTGTATTTGAATAAAGCATAATTTCCACAAAGTAGCTTAAAGTATTTTGAGTTCTTCAAGAGATAATAGATTCACCTTTTTTCATGGTAGTTTGTTCCAGTGGTTAATCATGTTTGTTGTCACAAGTATGTGCTTTATTTCCATTTTTACTTTGTTTAACTTCCCATCATAATTTTTTTTTCTGCTTTTCTTCACTAACTCAAAGGCAGCTCAAGAAGCTACTATTTTTGACCCATGCAAGTCTTTAAATATTGGAATCAGATCAGTTAACACCAGCAAAGTCATTACTTTCATAAGCCATACTGTTTGACTCAGTTCTGCCATTGGCCTCCAGCAGAATTTTTATGAACACATTTTTGTCATCTTTGATGGTTTTAGGATGGAATAACTAAGATGGAATAACAAGATGGAATAACTAAGGGTATTACAGAACTGTGAACCAAGGCTGAAAGAGCCTCACATCTAACATGGTTTACACAGAAGACAGGTGTTATGAAGTTATGTCTCTGAGCAAAAGTTATGATGGCTGTTGTCTAGAAGCAGTAGCTTCCACCTCAAAGGTGGAACTCTGGTTCCATACCAGTCTCTGCTCCAAAGACAGATTAAGGGTTTTGTTAGGCTTTTTTTGTTTGTTAATATCAGGGGGTTTGTCTGTTTTACTAGTCATTACTTACATATTGTAACAGGGAGCAAAACTATCTTCTTCCTGACTGTGTTGAGGAAAAGATGTAATACCTTCTGACACCCACAAGATGTATTCCAGTCATGTTTAAAAAAAATATAAAAAAGGGAGATAGTAGGTTGGAGCTGTAAGGATGCTTCTTGGACTCTTAATCAAAGGATGAAGATTCGCATTGCAGCTGTTGTAAATACCTTTTTCTTTCTTGTGTGTTTGTCAGGTGATGTGCCACAAGAGAGAATACAAAAGCATGGGTTGCTCTGCCTCTCTAAGACTGGCTCGTGCCAACATGCTTTGCATGGGAATGCAGCTTAAATGTGGAGGCAGTAACAAATGTGAACATAAAATCTGTGAAAATGTGCTTGAGGGGCAATGGATGATACTGGTGGTTTCTGTGGTCACTGTGAAATTAAAGCTGAAAATAAAATCTTGACTTTTATCTGTAAAGTTTAATATAGCTTGGAACTTGTTTCATGGGGGATTTTTTAATTTATTTTTTTTTTTCAGATAATTCTTAGATCCATGAAGGTCCTTCTGGTCTAGTCCTCTAGCTCTAAAAGTGATAGGATCAGAAAGATGTAGTGAATTGGTGACTGAGGACTCCTTGCAAGCATGATGTATGAAATTTCACTTAATTTAGCCAAGGGTGGAACATATCTGGGAGGGAAGTGGTGAAGTTCCTTAAGCTGCAGTGGATGCACAATCAACCTTGTTTGAGAGACTACAAAGAAGGCTTGGTGCTTATATTAATTTTGAAGTACTGAACATGGATGGTTTTTTTTGTTTCTGAGTAAATTCTGAATGGATAAGTAAAATGTAAACTATGAAAACACAGATTTCTGTTTGTTCTGCAGTAAGAAGTATATAAAAAAAAACAAACCCAAAACCATAAAAGGATTTCTTGGAGGTGGTTCCATGAAAATTTGCCGGTTAACTTCCACACTATGGTTTCTGAGAGCTAATGGATCCTGCTAAGTTAATTGTCAGGAAAGGGGGAATTTAATGGGGCAGCAGGTGACTGCATGCTGCAGTATCAACTGTGGGACTCCCCATGCCCTCATTACCCTGTGAGCAGGTCTGGGGCAGCCAAGCTGTCGAGTGGTCATTATAACAACTTGCAGGCAATTAGGTTGTTAATGCAGAATGAGTTGTAAAGGCAGTGTAATGACTCACCCTGTGGGATGGGAGACTTTCTCACTCTCTACTAGTACCTGAAAGGAGATTGTAGCAAGGTGGAGGTTAGTATTTTCTCCCAAATAACAAGAAATAGAACTAGAAGGAATGGGCTCAAGTTACACTGGGGGAGGATATGGGGAAAAAATTATTTACTGAAAGGGTTGTCAGGCACTGGAACAGGCTGACCAGGGAAGTGGGTGAGTCACCATTCCTGGAAGTATTTAAAACATGTGTAGATGTGGTGTTGAGGGACATGGTTTAGTGGTGGACTTGGCAGTGTGCTAGGTTAACAGTTGGACTTGATGGTTTTAAGGATCTTTTCCAACCAAAATGATTCCATAATTCCGTGACTCCTGCTGGGGTCTTCTTCCCACCCTCTTTCAGATGGAAGAAGTGTTAGGCTACAGCTCCCAGCCTGCCCCATCCCCTGGCCTTACCTTTCCCAGGAGCAGGGCCATGGGGAAAGAACCTGTACAACTGCAACTTCTGGTCTTACCTGTACAAAGTGTGCTGACCCCAGAGATGAGGACATGATTCCTGACTCCTGGATGGAGCTTTAGAGCATCGATCTGGGCATATCAGAAGAGGTAATAATTTATCTGAAGCAAAATGTCTTGGTGGTTTATAGAAACTTAGGAAACTGACAGCCTGTCACATATTCTCTGTGAGGAAAGATGAGCAGGAAGAGGCTATTGTATTTTTATTATTTTAAGGAACTGATGAGTTAACAAATGTTACTTAGTATCCTGTTGCTGTGAAAATACCTATTACTCTATCCTGTCATTGCTGCTGTGAGTGGGATTTGCAATTGAAAGTCATTTTGGACACATGTAATTTGTTTTAGAACCTTAGATTTTCAGCAAACCAGCTGAGATTTCTTCTTTTTACCCATGTGGCAACGGTGGTGCTTTTTTGTTATTTTGTTATTTTTATTTTTTTTTCTTTCTTTCTAATACTGCAGAACTGAAGGTGACACTGATTTCAAGATCCTAAAAAGGCATTTGGACTATGAAACAGAGAGACCTTTAGCATATCAACATTAGCATACTTATCACTGAGAAAAAAACCCAAACAACACCTTGGGCTAAGGGAGATCTAGGTCAGGAGAAGCAGCATGAGTGGCATTTTACAGGAGCTGCTGTCTAACCAGCCAGGCACATTGCTGTCACTTTCACATCAGTCTCTGGATGGCTCTGTAACTCTGACAGCCATCACCTAAAAAAGAGCTTAATGGAAAATGGACAGAAAACTGAATTTAAAAAAATAGATTTGGCCTTATGCACTAAAATTATGTTGCAGCAAACTGTTCTTTTTCCCCACATAAGTCTAAAAAAATGCCTTTTAAGTCAACAAAGGCCTTCTGCTGATTATTCCCACCTAATGGACTAAAACCAGGCCTGCTGCTCAAGGACGAACGAAAGCAAAACAACAGAGGAGGCACAAGGCAGGAAGGACGAGCAAAAAGTTATGCATTGCCCTACTAGTTACCACCCTAACTTGGATGCTAATTGGCTCTGGACATCAGTATGTTCATGCATTATGGCAGTGACACTGCCTGGACAAGGGGTCACGGGTATAAAAGGCAGTGAGTTCAGCATGTGCTTGGGACACTTCTTGTGTTGGACACTCCCCTGGGGCAGAACCTGGTGCTGGGACTCTGCCTGCCCGCCTGCCTGCCTGCCTGATCCGGGGATCCAGCCTGAGCCTTGATGGTGAGCGTGTGGGGATTCTGAGCCCTGCCTGCTGGGGTGCTGACCCCTGGAGCACCGGGTCCTTCCTGCAGCCATTGGGGCCTGAGCCTCCCCATTTTGCTGCCCAGTTGCCAGGGAAACCGAACTGCTGTCCAGCCGTGAGGGGCTGCCCCCCTAAACCACAAATCTGGGGCCCCTGCCATGGCTGCCAGTCCAGGAGAGGAGCCGCTGCTGCCTGTTGGGAGGGGACACCCATTGTTGCTGCCCTGGAGAAGAAGATGCCTTGCCTCAGGAGGGTAACATCTCCACACAAACCTCTCTTCCTCTTCCCATTCTTGCACACACAGCGCAACCTCTTTCAGGAGGGCTGCTTGGGTTTGCCCTCCTCCCTCCCTCTCCTTTGATCCACAGCCCTCATCTTAAGGACACTTCTGCATTACTTCCCTAAAGGACACATTACTACTGCATATACATATATCCCTGGTAGCCATTTGTCATCCTTACATTTTCCCTAAACATCATCCTTTCAGTTTGTGTTAAGCCTTAATAAACCGGTTAATTCGTAAAGCAAACATTGGCCTCAGTAGCAATTTGTGAGGGTGGCGAGGGTGCATTCTAACTACCACTCTAAAATGCGACCCCGCAGTGGCCGTTGCTCTGTGGGAGGTGAGCACCAGGTGTGAGCCCTTGGTCTTATTTAAAAACCCTTCCAAACTTGGGGGAGGAAGTTGCGGAAGCACCCTGACAGCTGGTAGCCCCCTTGGCATCGGCTCGCGACATATGTAAACCAAGGAAATATTTTGTCTTAACAGCAGAGCTAATGATAGCATTCCTTAAATACTAACTGAACTGCAGTAAGCTTCAAGTGCCTAGAGGGCTGCATATTAAATTTTTACCCCTTCCCTCCCATCTGCTGGCTGCTCCGCTGTCATATTTCTCCACCTCCTCCAGCAGACCACAGAGCTGGGGAAATCTCGAATGCTTAATCATGTAGCTGCCATTGAACGACACAGAAAGATTGATGGGGAGGTTAATAAGTTGACTGTGCAATTATACTGCTTACCATGTCCCACAGTTATATGGTTAATGTGGTTATTTCCTGCTCCTCTGATCACTTCTCCGTGTGTTTGTTGGGTCAGCGCTGGAGCCGGGCTCTCTGCTCCCTGCATCACAGCGTGCGATGCCAGGACATTTGGCTATTAGCCACCTCTGCTGTGCCCTGTATTTGTGTAAACTCTTTGCCTCCCATTGCACTTAGGAAAGGCAGCTGAAGTTCTGCTAATGAGAAAAAGGATTAGATGAGGGTTGTTGTTTGTACTTTTTTTTTTTTTTTTCTGTGCTTTTCAAAATGTGCAGATGGCTGTGAAGTAATCGGGAATGAATTAAAGCTGCGGACAGTGAGTGATATTTTTCCCTCTGTGTACAGGCTATTTTTTAAATTTTTAATTTTTTTTTCTCAGTACATATCTCTAAAGGATATCATACCTATCACACTGTTCCCAGTAGAGGTAAACTCCTCTGTTGTGAGTCTTCATGTGAGCTAAGAGTAGATATCATGACAGGTATCAGTAGCTAACTGTGACTTTCTGCTCAGCTATTACTGAAATTAGTGAATGGCATAAATTAATCAACACTATTTTTTATTTTTTTTTACTGTCTTATAAATGAGCACTCCTGACACAGACAGTATCACAGAATAATTTGGGTTGGAAAAGACCTTTAAGATCACCTAGAGCAACTGTAACCTTACTCTACCAACCATTAACCCAAGTCTACCAAGTCCAATATTTAAACCCTGTCCCTATGCACAACATCTGCACAGCTTTTCAACACCTCCAGGGATGGACCTTCAACAATCTCCCTGGGCAGCCTATTCCAGTGTTTAATTACTCTTTCAGTGAAGACATTTTCTCTAATATCTAATCTAAACCTCCACTGGTGTAAGTTGAAGCCCTTTCCTCATGTTCTGTTGCTTGTTACTAGGGAGAAGAGACCAGTCCCCACCTTGCTACAACCTCCTGTCAGGTAGTTGCACAGAGCAATAAGGCCCTCAGCCTCCTTTCTTCAGACATGAACTTTGCTGGTATATTGGAATGATGGTTGCAAATATGCACTTGAAGCACTACAGAGTAATGATTTTGATATTGTCCTGATACTGGATATTCCATCTGCTTTAATGATTAAGAATGAGTGCTTCAAAGCTGACATAAACTGCCCTTGATGTAGTTGATTGGATATTGCTTTTCAGGGAAGAAAACTGGATTTCAGCCTGTTTGTTCAGGAAACATTGAAGTCAGCAGAGCTTATGTCATGGAGCTTGTTGGAGGGACCAAGGCACACATCTTTGAGCAAGCAGCTGGCTGCTGTTTGTTGCTGTAGTGCAAATTTGCAGAAATAAATAAGGTGACATCAAAGAGTACAATCAGTTTCTGCCAAGGCAATCTCCTCTAAATGGAGGAATCTGCTAATACTCTCAGTATTGCCTAGCTGTTCGGCCAAGGAGTTATCATATCAAGGTAACTTGCCTTTATTAACCCAGGTACACGTTTCAAAGGATATTAACCAGGCATTTTGACTTTATATGTACCTCTTGTATGAGCAGTTCTATCCTGTATGAATAAGAAACCCTTAAGATAGAGTTGTGGGGGAAAAGTAAATACTCTAATGGAGTAAAACTAGAAAACTGAGGACATAAATAACAGCTGTGGCGCCACTGAAAACAGATGCTACAATGAGAAATAACATTGCTGAAGCTTTAAGGTCATCATACTTGGAAAAGGAACAAGCAGTGTAATTGCTAAGGTGACAAACAGCCATCAAGTGTAGACAAATAGTCCCAAGCAGGGATTTACCTTCTGCAGTTACAGGTGAAATTCTTCACTAAAGAATTATTCCTAGCAATGAGCTGATTTAGCAAACTCTATTCAGTCAACACAGACTCAGGCTTCATTAGCAGACAATTTTGCTTGGGAACATAATTATGGTAATGGGGATTTTGTGAGGAAAAACACAGAAAGCCATAAGAAGCCAGAGATTTAGACCTGTCCTAAGGAACACTGACGTTGCCCTCCCAGGTCCAGTCTCCAAACCCGTTATCCAGTTAATGCCTTCCATTCAGTGTTAATTGTCATTGCTTAGGTTGTTAGCAGTGGTGGGAATTAGAAAAGCAGTTCAACTGGACTATTAATAAGAATTAAACGTTTAGAGGACCAGGATAAGTGAACCCATCTAGCACAGAAATAAGATGTGAAGAAAAGGGCAGCTGTTAATGGGCTGTTTAAACAAACCAAAGTTCTTTCTTTAGTGCCTCAAATACCACTGTAAATGTGAAATTAATTTAGCTGCTTCAGATGCTAACCCTTCCTTGTATTCATCTCATAGAGTGTCAGCATTGAATTGGGTGAGCTGAAGGGCTCAGCTTTCCCTCTGTGTCATAAAAAATATATATTTGTGGGGATTCAAAGGAGTAATCAATCCGGAATGAGAACTCAGTTACTGGCAGCAGAATCACTGGGTGTAATATTTCAGACTGCTGTGTGCTTTCTGTGCTCAGACCCATTGTTCAGTGATACAGTTTTCTGGAGAATTTACTTGGTCATTTTTATTATTTTCTATTTCTAAAAATGGCAGCTAATTACATCTTACCCCACAAACCCATTAATCAGGTTATTTTACATCAAAAAGCACTATTTTTATCTTGCAACAATTAAATACTTTCATGTTTTGGTGCCTCTTTTTTTAGTAAACAAAACAGGAACCAGAATTTCCTAGCTGTACTGACCATCCTTATAAAAGTGTGCCGATTTTCATGAAGGACTAGGTAACAGGATGTAAAAGGCAAGGCCTGTATTTACAAAGAATCCATACGTTGCAATGTATTGGTTGTGTGGGGTCTTGTCTGGGGATTCGTGTGAGGTTACAGGTTCTGCTGTAACTGACTATGATTTATTTTAATGATAACATTTACTGAGATGAACTCAGCTCCTTTGAGCATACAGACTTGATGAGAGGTTCATTTGCACTTTACAGCTCAGTATGAATCATGGCACCTTAGCATATAGGAACCTGTACTGTATGTCAACTGTTTTCAAGGGGCACTTGATTAGCCATCACCCAAAAGAATTACCCTCCTTTTGATACCCAGGTGTACCATTGTAGCACCCCAGCAAAACTGTCTCTGTGCTGGCACACAAATGATTTGGGGTATCCTCAGCCTGGGCCTCTCCTTTTCTCAAGGCAACAAAGCAGGGGGTTTAGCAGTGAGCTTTATCTCCTACTGCACTTCAGCACATACTCGTTTTACAGCCTCAGGCAGCCCTATATTTTGATAAAAACACAGACTGGTGATGGGGTTAAGAGTTAAGCTCTAGAAAGTGCCTCCAGAGAATTTGATTAATTCCTAGGCTGGAGAAAAGACTCAGCTGTAGAATCCAGACACATCATTCAGTGCCTAATTCTGTCATCTATTCATAGGTTTTGTGTGTTGGTCAAGATATCATAATGTATTTGAGCCCTCTAAATGGGGCTGACAGATATGATCTAGTGCTCTCAGGAGAGCTCTGACCTCTTGGTCTGAGTGCAAGAGGTCGGGTGGATTCCAATATGCAATTTTTCTGTCTACAGAGCTATCACCCTCTTATGAGGAGAATGTCCTAGGCTGTTTTTACAGCTCACAGCCAGTGGGCTCAAGGTAATCAATGGTTTTAGGGTAAGATCCACCTCATCTGTCTCCCAGATAGATGCACCTTAAAATCCTTTGGCTGTATTGACTAGCTTTCTCATGGCTGTTATGGAGACCAGGCAACTAGCTTAGATGCATGTAACCCTACTTGAAGGCAGCTCTAAGTGAGAAGCACCTATTCAATCTCTTTATGCCTTTGCTTTCACCCAAAATATATGGACAGCATTGCCTCCTTTCCCTATGATTAACTCCCAACACCAATTTATGTTCTAAATCCCTCCAGTCAGTTGTCATCCCTTCCTAGAGGCAACTATCACAGCAGAGTGGTGGCCTTCAGCTGCTATGTCTGGACATTCAGAGTTTAATTGCAGCTGGGGGAGAGATGCTGGCACCTTTAGTTAAAATGTAGGAATTTGAATATTGTAGAAATATCACAACAAAAAATAATCACACTTCTTCTAAAAAAAATTAAACCCTTTTTATTTGTATATTTATTTTTATATATAAAAGAAATACAAAAAAAAAGAACACAAACAAAATGCTGATCATGGCAATTCAGTTTTGTCAGCCCCCTCTGCCTGGGCTGCTGCCTCAGATCCACCGGGAGTGAGCAAAGTCCTCCGGTTGTAATGTCCTTTTATGATTCCAGAGTTATTGTTCTCATTAAGGATTTGCTTCTGTTTTTGCCTGTTAAGAGACTGTACAAGTCCTAATACAACAGCTGCTAATGAATACTGTCCAGTCAGTTTTCTTGGTTGTAAGATTAAAGGATTTGGTTGAACTCTTCCTCTAAGAAAATAGGTTTTGATTTTTCCTTCCTGTTCACTGATACCTTTGACATAAATCTCTCCTCGGTAGTCGAAGGCAAATCCCCGGTCCTTCAGGATCAGATACGTTTCTTCAGGCACTTGTATTCTGTCACTAACACCTGTGCTGTCCATTCGACTTGCTAAATTAACCGTTTTGCCCCAGATATCATATTGGGGTTTCTTAGCACCAATAACTCCTGCAACCACAGAGCCATGGCTAATCCCTATTGAAAACAAACAAACAAACAAACATTAAAAAATATGGAAAAGAGCTCACCAGTTAGACAAGAATGGCTGAAACCCACATCTTCATTTAAGAACTAAAAGAAGGCTGGCTCAGACATGCTTACCTCTAAGAGGTTTATATACTAAGAAAAAAAACCAAACAACCAGAAAATCTAGAAAACATGGAAATGACATCCAGAGTTATTTCACAAGGATGTCCATCTCAGTAGAACCACAGTACTTACATATCATGTATATACTGCACACTAGTGCCAAAGCTCCTGCAAACTGATGCTGATGTAGTAAGAAAGATCTCTCTGGAAGGATCTTTCAGTGTCTACAGTTGTTGAAGGCAATCTTGTTAATGCTATATAGTTGAGAAATTATGTTCTTATGTTCCACAAAGTGAAAATATTTAAGTTATCCTATGAAGTTATTGAAAGATTGTATCTTGTAAGATTGTTGCATAAATTAAATACAAGCAATAATATAGAAAAGACTTTTTTTCTACAACAAAGATATAGGAATACATTTGGTGATAGAGAAAGGCACATTTTTGGGAAAAAGGATCTTGTTTTTTAGTATTTTTTCAAGTAATATTTTTTTAAAATTGGTGATAGAAATTGTTTCCAAATACTGTTGCATGCATGTTCTATGAAATCTTTGTAAGTGGTTCTCACTTACAAAGAGTGGATGCATGTTCCCTGAGAAATCTTGGGAACTAGGAGTTTTCTGTTCAAAGATGTTAGGAAGTGCAGATCACAGATAGTGATACTGCAGCCCCTCATGCTGTGGCTGGTGAATATCCTCCAGCTTCTTTATGGCAAGGTTGTCTATAAAGGACATTTTTTAATCCAGGTGGTTTTTGGTTTTGGCCAATGATTCCACCAGTGTGAGAAACCATGAGATTTGCTCCTGCCATGTGCCATATATTCAGGCCATCTTCTCATGTCCCATCCTACTAGCCATCCAGGACATCCCATCCAGGATAACAGGGTCCTCATCACAGACACCCAGAGCTGCTGCCACTGGGAGATGTCAGGTCAGAACAAGAATTCAATTTCTGTGCAAAATCAAAGTATCACACACAGGGTTTGAGATAAGCTACTGTGACCCCTTTACTGAAGAAAAACATGGGAGAGACTGTGCAAGCCAGTATCAAGCTTGGGGTTAGGTCTGGGCTGGCCAGTTTGCTTTTTGTGTTATAACTCTGGGGTCTTGGCTAGATTTGCTAAAGCCAGTATCTCAATTATCTATTCACATTTCACTAAATCTTAGAACTTCTACAGTCACCAAATCAGGGCCCATATTCTGTGAACAGAGTACGTCTTATGTCTACCTTTGCCTGGGATGAGGTAAATGAGGAGCTACAGTATTTGGAGTCTTTTAAATTGTACATGTCCTTCAATGCTCTAGTGGTGCACTTACAGAGTTGAATCCTTGCAAACAAAACCATATTTTTATTCTGATGTTTGACCTCTGCTTACCAATACGGAGTTCAAAGTTGTTAAATGAGTGCTTGTTGATCTCCTGTATGCTTTCATTCAGAGCTATGGAGAAGTCAGCCAGAGCACACAAATGCCCCCATTTGTCTTCACATTGCTGAGAAGGAAGTTATAAGCCAATGTTAGAAAGGTTTTGCAACTTGCCCAGATCCCACCCATCCTTGCCAAGTGGCAAGTATCTGAATATAGAATTTGTAAGAATGTCTCAACATGATAGACCCAGGAGAAGTAGGGGATTATTAATAATAATACTTCCCATTTATATCACACTTGTATACCTTGATACAGAGACACTTAACATGAAGTACCAAATAAAGTAAATTCCTGTCAGTAATCTGACAGGCATCCACGAGAATTAATGAAGCATGTGAAATCAATCTAAGGTTGAGAAAGAAAGTACAGAGAGAATTGAGCTAGCTGAGGGGCAAGGGACAGTAACTGCTGAGAACCAGGATGACCCACATAAGCAAGAAATAAAGTAAGTGAAAGACATAATTATCCTTTGCTGACACTGTCAGCTGGGAAAAGCACTAACTGGAATGCTCTCAGGGATGGAATAGTGACAGGAACAACGGGGCAAGCCAGGCAATCTGGGAACACTTAAGTGGGAGACAAAAGTCTATTCTGCATCTCATTAATCACCTCTGCTCTGAGTATTCAAGTTGCTTCCTGCTCCTTCCCTTGGGTTCCTGTTCCTGCAGGGCAGTCAATAGACAGATGGGGACCAGGAGTGGGTTTTGGTCCTCCCAAGAACACCAAGATAGCAGGTAGTGAGACTCAAGGGAGGACAGGGAACACCTTAATTGTTTCTTTGTGTGGGCAGTGGAGTAAGGAATAGCTATGATCTTGGACAGATAATGGTGTATGATGTCATCTCATCTATTCTGAAGCCAGGTAACTCTTTGATCAAACAAATTTACAGTCCATAGGAATGAAGCACTGCAAGGCCTTCCCTGGGTCATGCAGTCCTGCCCTTTGCAATTTTCATCATTGTGTTTAATCCTGAACATAAGCATCTCCCTGGCATCACCTTGTTCTGTTCATACCATGCTCAGTCCTTGTCCTCAGCCTCATTCAGTTCACAGCGTGACAACCTCCCTCAGCAGCCCTCACCTCTTAGATGCTGACAAGGTGATAGACATGTATGTATGAAGATAAGTATATTTTAAACATACATAAACATTCCATTAGGATGTTAAAGGATGAGTCAATAAGTCATGGAAACTCATTAAAGGTTTTCTCCCTTTGAATTTTTACCCACATCAAGGGTCACAAGAAGTTGCTAAAAGCTGTGTAGCTATAACCAGCTACTTCCCCAACGTTCTGTCCTTCTTGGATCTTCTCTGCACAGAAGCATTTTGAGTTGGAACAAAAAAAAACAACCTCATGCATGCCTGGTTTTGTGAATTCCTAGCTGTCAGAATCACTTGTTACTCTGTAGGTGGGAGATGCTTAGCTAGTTACACTCCACATGTGTTAAAATATATTCTAAGCAAACACTAGACATTTTCTACTTTGTAAAGCTCACATTAATCTGGCTTCTGCTTTTCTGACAGTTGCCATCAATGTGGGCAAATCTGATTAGCATGCTGTGGTTGATCTGGGGCAGCTCTTTTTGTGGTGCTCTTCCTTGAGGACAGGTACTGGGTCCAAACCAATAGATACTTCTCACTGGATGTAATATAGAGACCCCCACCTTCAGGCATATCCTTGGGTGTAATTATGAATGGATTTCTCTCATCTGACTCTTCTGAGGTTTATGGTTGTCACTGTGCATATGTCTTCTGTGGCTTATTTTTCCCCCAGCAAATAGGTCAGCTTGCAGAGTTGGGGCTTTGTGATGTTCTTCAATTGAACTGAGGAGTCTGCTTTCTATTTAATGTGCAGTTTATCATGCTGTCTGTAGAGATACAGCTACATCATCAAAAAACATTTAAACCTTACACTTGCATAACTATGCTGTCAGTTAATAGATTGATCCTCTCCATAGATTATTGGAAGCTGTTAGCCAGATTCCAGGCTGAGTTACAGTGGTAACCTTAGCTTTTGTCCAAAGATAGATAGACCTGATCTAGATTCACAGAGTGTGATTGAAAGGTGATTTTTTTTTTTTTTTTTCTCTCTTATAAACCTAAGCTTGAAGAAAGAATCCATATGGTTCTTGTTCCAAGCTCAAGATGGCATTTCAATTCACCAGGAAGTGCAACAGTTGTCTGCCAGGAGCCACAAATGTCTATTTTCTTTTAGCAAAAACAGCTCTATGAACATCCGGAATATAGCATTAATATACTCTCTTATGAATGTTGGGACATGTTAAAAACTTAGCTTTTTAAAGAAGACCATTCTCTTACCTGTTTTTCAGGTGATAATCCTGATACAGCCATGTATGTGCTGCCAATCGTTTTAATTTTTTCAATATCTTGAAATCTCTCTTCACCTAGTAACTAATACACACGTAAAAACCGTGGTTACTTCTGTAGTTCTTAATGCAAAATGCTTCTGCAGATATAAAAATGAATCATTATGCTCATGGTATCTTCCATTTGGGTTCAGGAACATACAGAGCTGGGACTCTTTGCAATATCATCTACTCACAGAGTGAATTCAAGATAAATACTTCTGTGTTCAGTAAAACTGTTTGGTAAATCACATAAAGGATAAGACATTATATTCCAATCTAACTCAAATACAGATGAGTCATGTTTCCTGAGGAATAATCACTGATAACTAGTGAAGACAAACTCTCTATGTATGTATGTGTTAATATAAGTAGACTTGATAACTTAAAAGTGTTTCTAAATCTCTTTTGGAGGAACTTAGTTCACAAATTAAGTAGTGCTACAGCAAGAATCCAGGGGGCAAACCAAATGTTTAAGGGAATTCAGCCCACTTAAAATTAACATTTTAGTCATCTTACGCAGTCAGTGGATGGAAGCAGATGACTCCAAAAATGTTTATGAGAGATTCAGTCCTCCTGTGTCCCTGTACCCCATGGTTCCCTCTATTTACTGTCCAATCTAACACTGCTATGTCCAGTGAGTCATTCAATCTGCACTTTTGTTATGTATTTTCCTCTTCTACAAAAAAAATTTAGGGAACCAATGGGAACTGGTAAACATGGGATAACTATAGGTGACAAGTAAACATAAAGAACTTGTCAAGCTGAGAATCTGCATGATAAAGAACAGATTTAGTTTAGTGACTAAAGCAATAAATAGACTGAGAGTGATAGTTTGGTCCTTATTCCAAATCCATATTCACAGTTTAACTTAGAACTTCCATGAAGTAGAACCTAGATGCTTACATTCCTTGAGAGACCTAAGTAGAGTTCAGGTTGAGAACTCTATTGATGGAAACAGAGCTTTATGTTGCATATGGGCATGTATCACCTCAACACAGGCTTTAAAAATGTGTATTGATGAAGTTAATGTAAAAATATCCTGGGAAACTTCATGATAAGCAGTATGGTAACTAATAAATTTACATATCAATATGGTTAGTCAGACCTGGAAGGAAAAAAAAAAAAGAACAAACCAGTTTACAGACATAAGAAATTTCAAACTTTCAGTTCTAAAGGTTTTAGTTGGGATTTGAATGAGAAAAATTCTTGCTGTGGTCAGGCAAGAATTTAATGAAGCATTTCCTCCTTCTTTTATACACTGTCATGCATTATTTTTCCATCTTGTGGGTTTGAGTTTTCTGTCAATTAAGAACTGAAGGGCTTATTTCATTCAAAGGGAGAAACATACCAAAGGCACAAGATGAAATATCCCCTGCCATGGAACTAACCACAGCACACGTCAGCCGGGGCGCAGGGGTCCTGGAAGCTTTGCTGCTCATGTGCAGATATCACACCATCTGTCTCTAATGGGAGGCTGCACAGCATTGTGAGCAGGGAATACAAGCCCATATGCTTAATGGCTCCTTTCCAAGTCAGGAAAGTCCAAAAACTTGACCTGTTTCTCATTTTCTTGCATACTGCCAGATAAAACCATTATCCATGTTTCCCTCCTACAAGGGCAGCTCTTCCAACTGCTCTCTTGAAGAAAAAGATAATTTCTTGTAGCTCTGCTTTCATGAGCAGTTTGAGAGCACCAGGTGTGTGGGCAAGGAGAGAAAATGGTCCTGGTTAAAAACAGCCTAGAATTTCACTTCCAGATGGCTGCTGGAAGCAACAGAAAACAGTACAGTCATTTAAAATGTATGATAAATATCTAAAATTACTCTTTTTAAGAGAGAAAGAAAGAACCTATTGGCTGTGAGACAATTTAAAATAAATAATCTCAAGTTATCTTTCTTCTTCTCATTCATTATTGTTTCCAAATCTCTATTTTCTTCCTGCTTTACCCTGTTTGTTAGATAACTTCTCTCCTTCTTTAAATAATGGTTTATTTACCAATTACTTTCTTCACAGTATGACAGGGTGATGGATTTTGACATTGGGGAAAGATACTCCAACTCAGTCCTAAATCAGCTGCTACTTGTTATGATATTTTAAATAGGTTTGCTAATTTATCAACATAGTCCAGGGAGCATTTTCAAACACTAGAATGTGGTTGGTGTCTGAAAGGCAACTAATGGCTTCATGCTGCAATTACTGAACAGCCAAGGTTATGTGGAGGTCAGACCCTGGCACATGCACATGTGCTGGAACATGTACAAAGTACAGGGATTTTCCAGGATGTTCCAGGACATGGCACACAATTGCAAAGTCATCATGAAGTCTGAAAGCAGGATCCTGTGTTCTGCTGAAACTTCTATTTGTGGCAACATAATATATGAAAATCTGTTGTCATACACACTGTGTAAAACACTGAGGGATAAAGAGAATCAGGGGGAAAGAACCCATGAACTAGAAAGCTCTTACTAAAGCACAAATCCCACTGTAACATCACTAAGATACATAAATCGTTGATTAAAAAGTCTAGGAAAAAAAAATAAAATTCCTCATAATATTCAGGAGAAATGTTCCTTTTATATATATATATATTTAAATTTTTTTTTCTGCAACATTTTTAAGGATGGGAGTTTAGCCCTTTGTGTGTCTTAAAACTACAGTAATATAAAAATGTGTAATTTTAAAATTAGATTTGCTGTGTTCATGTTTATTTTTTTTATGTATAAACTGCTCCTGTCAGCACCTCTGTGCTTGGGTGTAAAATAGGAAATGATATATAACTATATTTTTAAATTATGATATATGTCAAATAAAAAACAGTAATTTCCCTTTTTTTTTTTTTTTTTTTTTATGTCCAGAAACCAAAAACTCCCATTCTGCCTTAGTAGATAGGAAGCCTGGATAAGTAGGAAATCAACAGATTTGTGAGTCATTATGGGGGAAAAAAACCCTGAGTAAAGGCTGTGCTTTGAGAAGAATGAATCACCTGCTCCTCAAGAACAATTTTTGACCAGGTTTCCCCAGCTCCTTAGGACTCAGTCACAACCTGACTCCTCTGTGGGCTCCTACCCCCAGCAGTTGTTGGTGACAGGTTTTTTCCACTGTTCACTATTTTTTGTTTGACTGGCTATGACTCCCTAACATAGATCTATTACCTGGAAAACAAAATAACAGATCTGGATTCTAAACCTTCTGTTCTTCAGGAACAAAGAAACTTCTCTAAAAAAAAAGAAAGAAACGCAGATCTCCTCCTGCACCTGTCATATTTTCTAAATTTGGTCAATTTGTATTTTTACCACTGCTATTATTCCAAAACATCTTCCTGGCCCTATGTACATAATATCCCTACTACCATTGCCTATATTAGGTAAGGAAGGGACTCACAATGTAAATCTGATTTGAGATTAGGAACTAATTCAGTTTTCTAAACATAGATACCTATTATCATCTTCCCTGAAAAACCTCCAATGTCTTGCTGCAGAACACTTGGAGTTTTCTGATGGTGCAGTAGGAGACCTGACAATCCCATGGGGGTGTCTCAGGTCACCTAGGATATCTCAGATGGCACCAGGTCTTACACTTCTGTATGAAGATTCTACATTTGGGTGTCTTTAAAGAAATGTTCACATGATGCTGAGAAGCAAGGTTTGCCCATGACCTGCTCTGTTCTCAAGATACACATCTGTATTTAGCTTCCAGGATTGTACTGAGACAGGAAAAAAATTTTGACAGGAAACATAATGAAAAACAAGGAATAGTGACATCATGTAGTGTCTGTCAATATTCATGTGGAAACGTTACTGACTCTGAAGCATTGCACCTAAACCAACTTCTGGTTTCTTTTCCACAGGCAGGATTACTCACTTCAGTTGTTCTGTCTGGCTTATCACCTTTGAGATTGCTTAGCCAGAATAAACTAATGGCATGACCATGCTGGAAGTAGGTGGGCAGTCAGCAGGGGATCACAGAATTTCATCTGTTACCCATACCAAGAACATATCTATTACTCAACTAAACATGACTGGGACAAAATACAGTCCCTAATTAGGTCCTTTATTAATTACAGAGCAGGTGTTAGGGGCCTGTATGCAAGATTACGTTGGGCTTTTGATGAAAAACTTGTCTTCAGTAATCACCACAACAGCAATGGAATTTTGTGGTGAAGGTTATATGAATACCCATAACGAGATACCTGAAATTAATTCATGGCAATAGGCTTTGCATTAAGTTTGAACCATAATAATTTTAATCAGATCTGGAAAGGAAAACAAGACTATTAATCAAGAAGCATGCTGACAGCTGCACAAGATCTCAGAGAAAAGAAGCAGGTATTAATACCTGTGGGGAAAGCAGTGCAGGAGCTTAGCATGTTGCAGAGCTCTTCTCATAGGAGAGTATTTTTGTTTTCTACTAAAATGCACTGGGATGCATCCCCTCTGAATTCTCATATTTTCCATCAGTAATTTTAGTAACCAATCAATTATATGGACAAACTCACAGTTCAGGTGTCTCTCAAAGTCTGGTAATCTTAACCCTGTTCCACTTCTTATGAACTACCACTCTATAATCATTCCTGCAATTAAAACCTTGCTCTGGGTTTGTATTTAGGTTCTAGCACCTGGCAAGTGCACAGGTATCTTTGTTTAAAAAAAATAAAACAAAAAAAGTTCAGGAAAGTTAATTCGCCCTTGTTGCCTTTGTTTTCCACTTATAAAATGAAGATAACATAACTCCTACCGGAGAAGCAAATTGAAAATAAATTCTTCAAAACTTTTGAGAGTTCTGAGGTACTTGTTGCTTAGGATGGAATTAGAAAAAAAAAAAAATACCTAATCTCTTTTCTCAGTCATACGCCTTCCACTTTAATCTTTTCCTCCAGTGCCTTCCTCTGAAGCTCTTGGAGATCCTTTCTTTTTAAAGCAAAAACACAAAAGAAAACAAAACCTCTAGGCTAGATCCTTATAAAGAGGTAGGTGTTTAAAGCAGGGATGAGATAAAACTAAAAAGAAAAAGACAGTGATTCTCAAATCTTCATTCAGTTGTATTCTAAACCCTGGAGAAGTAAGAACTCTGCTAATGCTTTGGTTTTCTGGGGAAAAAAAAAAAAATCCTATATGCTTAATCTATGGCCATGATCCTGTTCCAGATGCAAAGACTAAGTATGTCTTCTTGTTTTCTCTCAAGAACTCCATCTTTTACACTCTGCTACTGCTTTTCGAGTTGAGACCTCAAGTGGTAAAAAAACTCTTTTTTTTTCAACCTAAGTGGAATTATTGCCTTCTCTGTTTTAGACAATTGCTCCATGGTTACATTGCTCATGTGGGATGTGAGATCCAGATTCAGCTCCTTTTGGCTGAACTAACTCATTCCTTCTGTTTTCTTGAACTGCATTGTAATTTTAAGATGGCAAGACACTTACTACCTCCAGTTGATACTCTACCACAACAGAAAAAAAATTCAAAAATTCCTTGGGATAAACAGAAATACAAAGAACATGCATTCCTTGGGTAGGATTTCCTCTGTTTCTGAACAATTTCTTGCTATTCATGTGCCCTCACCCCTACTGTCCAGTTTAGTGTTAGTTCATCTTGCCTTCCTCATCAGAATTCTGAAAAGGATGTCTAATTCCCACTTTCCTTTAAAATAACTTATCTGAAAACAGAGTCCAATAATACCACCACCACCACCTTCCCCTTTTCCCTCTCTTTTTCTATCTGGATGATTTCAGTCCAACACACAGATCCAGTCTCACTGGTAAATAGAGATGGGTCAGATTCTGCTTCTACCATTTGAGGAGCTCAGGATGGCTACACACTGCTGAAATCTGTTAGCAGTTTGTAGGTTAAAATTCCCCATGACAGGCAATTTCAGCCTTACTTGTGCACCCTTCCTAGTTTTAAGTTTTTTCAAAGCTCTTCATTGGTCTGTCTTTGTCCTTTTCTTAATTCCTCTTGAGCTCATTGAAGGACATGATACCACCTGTCTAAGCTTCCTTGCTGACTGGTTGGCAGGGTGTGCAATACTGCAAGGTCTTTGACACAGTCCCCCACAACATCCTTCGCTCTAAGTTGAAGAGATATGGGTTTGATGGGTGGACTCTTCAGTGGGTATGGAATTGGCTGCATGGTTGTATCCAGAGGGTAGTGGTCAATGGCTCCATGTCCAGATGGAAAACAGTGACAAGTGCTGTCCCTCAGGGGTCTGTATTGGGACCAGTGTTGTTTAATACCTTCATTAATGATATTAACAGTGGCATTGAGAGCACCCTCAGCAAGTTTGCTGTGGTGGTGAGGTCAATATGCCAGAAGGGTGGGATGCCATCCACAGAGACCTGGAAAAGTTGGAGAAGTGGGCACAAGTGAACCTCAAGAGGTTCTGTGGGCCGGGGCGACCAGAGATATGAATACAAGCTGGGAGAAGACGTGCTAGTCTTGTGGAAACGACCACATGTCTTGTGGAAAAAGACCTGGGGGTGCTAGTGGATCAAAAGTTGAACTTGAGTCACCAATGTGCAATTGCAGCCCAGAAGGCCAACTACATCCTAGGCTGCATCAAAACAAGCGTGGCCAGCAGATCAAGAGAGGTGATTCTTCCCCTCTGTTCAGCCCTGGTGAGAAGTCACCTGGAGTACTGCATCCAGAGCACCCAACACAAGAAAGATTTGGGCCTGTTGGAATGTGTCCAGAAGAGGGCAACAAAAATTATCAGAAGGCTGGAGAACCACTCTTATGAAGACAGGCTGAGGTACTTGGGGTTGTTCAACCTGAAGAAGAGAAGACTCCCAGGGGACCTTATAGTGCTTTTCCAATACGTGAAAGGAGCTTGTAAAAAGTCTGGAGAAGACCTGTTCACTAAGGCATGTAACAACAGGTCCAGGGCTAATGGTTTCAAGCTAGAGAAGTGTAGATTTATGTTGGACATTAGGAAAAAGTTCTTTAATATGAGGGTGGTGGATCACTGGAACAGGTTTTCTCGAGAAGTGGTGGAGGCCTCATCACTGGAGACATTCAAGGTCTGGCTTAATGGGGCTCTGAGCAATCTGTTCTAGTTGGAGATGTCCCTGCTTGTTGTAGCAGGGTTGTGCTAGGTGACCTCTAGAGGTGCCTTCCAACCCAAGACAGTCTGTGATTCTATGTATGCAGCTCACTCCTGACTTCCTCTTCTCCTTCCTATTTTTACTTGCTTCCACCTAGCAATGACTACTTTGGGGATCTTACTTTTCTTCTGCTGTTTATCCTATCCCCTCCTCAGCTTCTGAAATTAACTGGACAGGATACATAAACTAATTATTTTCCCTTTCTCTTTTTTTCAATGAAACAAACAAACAAACAAACAAACAAATAAATAAATCCCTTCACCTCTGAATTCCTCAGTAAAGCAAGCAGTTTTATTTCATTTATCTCTGTATAACACACCTGACCAGATAAGTCTCCTCAGTTAATATGTCATCGCCTTTCATTCTTTACCCAACTTTTGATTCATAGAATCATTAAGGTTGGAAGGGACCTGAAAGATCATCAAGTTCCAACCCCCCTGGCATGAGCAGGGAACCCTACCACTAGATTAGGTTCCACAAAGCCTCATCCAACCTGGCCTTAAAAACCTTCAGGGTTGGGCCATCAACAACCTCTCTGGGAAACCCATTCCAGTTCCTCATCACCCTTAGAGTGAAGAATTTCTTCCTAATATCTAACCTAAATCTCCCCTCTCTCAGTTTAATACCATTACCCCTTTTCCTATCTTCTCCCATGAAAAGTCCCTCCCCAGCTTTCCTGTAGGCCCCTGTAGCCTTGTTGTAAAAGGGCACCAGATTGGTCAGGCATGGCTTGCCCTTAGTGAAGCCATGTTGGCTGTCACCAATCACTTCTTTATTTTCCATGTGCCTTAGCAGACTTTCCAGGGGGATCTGCTCCATGACCTTGCCAGGCACAGAGGTGAGACTGACCAGCCTGTAGTTCTCTGGGTCTTTCTTATTCCCCTTTTTAAAAATAAGGGTTATGTTCTCTTTTTTTTTCCAATCAGTGGAGTTTCTGAGCTGTGTGCTTCACATTGAACTTTTCACTGTTTTACCTTTAATATTCCTTGAGTCTATTCAATCAATGTCTTAAAAAAAAACTTCATCTGTTTGAATTTAGTGCACTGCTTTCCAAAACTGTTACTGATATCTTCATCTTTCTTTCTTCTACAGAATGAATGCACTTTCTACTTCTAGATACACTGGAGCAGACTGTGGGTTTTTTTATGCATGTTAATGCTCAAGTAACTATTGATTTCAGTCTCTACCTCACTAGGTCATTCAGACCCCAATTTGGCAAGACAAAGGGCAAAAAAACAAAGCAGACAATGGCAGTTGGAGTTAACAAACCCAGACAATTATTGGAAGCAGAATAGTTACTAAATGTGATAATTAAGAATGACATCTTTAGTTTTTGAGAACTCATTGTTTAAGCACTATTGGATTTCTCTAGTAGCTGGTATTACCTCATCAAAGTCTGCAATGATTTCATTCAGCAGGCGCAGACACTCTACTCCTTGGTTATTCATCTCGGTCTGGGAATAGAAGTCAGCAAATCCAGGAATAGAAGCAAACATCACACCAACAGCATCATAAGACTGAGAGTATAATTCCTAAAAGAGCAATGAAGAATAATGAGTTGAAATGGCAATGCAGAGAAGAGAATGTAATCAGCTGCAATTAAAACAGGTTCCTTATTTTTTTTCCATGCTTAATAACTTAATAACTGAAGTTAGCATTAGTGTATGAAGCGTCAGCCAAGTTCAACAGCAGGAGGCTGACAGCTCTCACATTTTTATTAAGGATTATATGCAGGGTTTGCCCTTTCTCTGAAAGCCTGTTCTTTCTGATTCTGAGATCAAGAGGCTACACCAGCAAAAATGAAATAGATTTATTATTATTATTATTAATTAACCTATTGTTATATAACAGTAATAATAATATTAATAATAATAATTAATAATATGTGAAACCATTTGAAGAAAGGATTCATTTGCAAGTATGAATACCAGAAAATCAAACGCTGCTAGGCAAGTAAAAGGAACCTAATATTTGTTATTTATTGTTGTTTAAATCTTTCTCATAAGTATTTACAGTTGACAATATACTGCTAAATTTGTTTATTAACAGGGATCATATGGGACCATTTAAAATGTCTAATATGTCCTCTTTGTAATGACTCTTCTCAGCACATTTTCAAGCGGATAATTTATACATCACACCACGGCAGCTCTTTACAAGAGTGTTTATTCATAGGTTTTCAGAGAGCCCTTACTCTGTGGTAAACTGTTGTTCTCCTAAGGTGACTATAGAGCCATTTTGTTGCCTGGCTTTGGGAGAGGTTTCTGCTATTAGGTTTTGGAAGGAGGGAGAACCAGAAGTGAGGGTGCTAATGGAGTTATGGGGGACAGAAAGCAGCTTGTAAGTAATTTGGCACAGGAGGCTACTAGGATGAACAGTGCCTGAGGATAAACTTCCCCTCTGATATTCATATAATTCACTTAGGTGAATGATAGATTTATTATGAATGGGTTCTTGCCATTATATACGTAAAAATGTGGTACTTTCTTCTCTGAGCCCTAACAAATTTTCAGGAACAAAATTAATTTCAACTTCAAAAATGCTAAGGATGTAGGTCCCCAACAACTTCTGTTTTTTCTATTGGGAAACTTCTGGTAGTTTGCAAGGACACTGCAAAGCTTTGGTTGAGAAAAAACAGGATTTATTCCCTTCCTGCCCTTACACTTTTTTTCACTGAAGGACACCTGTAGGATCATGGAAGCCATACTTTAAGGACATTTCATAGGTATAGAAAAAAGTAATACACATTAGATTGTGGATACTTATGGAAAACTAGACAATAAGTGCGAGGAGAAGCATATATATACTCATGCACAATCTTTCTTCAGTTTGTTAAGATAGAAAACAACTGGCTGAGCCTTCAGCTGTTCAGTTTTTCTATTTTTGGTAAGACCCTCAAGACAGAAATAATACATCCATGAGAAAGTACTTACAGTACACATTTTGGAATTCATTTTTTGAGAGCAGAGAAATTAACTTAATGGCCAGACATGAACTGCAGGATTGATTGTACTGAAATCTGGTAGATGTTGCAGCCAGCAGCCTCGTGCATAAATCATCCCCAAGTATAGTCACCCAGGAAATTGCCTTACAAAAAGCAGGGGTGGTAGAATTGAATTCAGTGGCAAATTATTGAAGCATCAACAGTGATCCATGGGGCATCTGTTTGCTTTTGAAGACTACTATGCATGCAAGTGTATGCAAATGAATGTGTAAGGGAGGACACGTTTTCCCTGAAAATCCATAATGCAGATTGGCCAGAACACATTCATAGTTAGCATGAGGGTCTGTTCCATTTCAAATGAAGAATTTTAACCAGGTTACTTTCACACACACATTTTCTTATGTGCAGAGCAGTGGTTTTATGGCAGTTTAATACCAATGGAGTGCCAAATTTCTCAAGAGGCTGATTTCTAAAATGGTGCTATTAAAAATCACACTTTCAGAACATAATGATTCCTCATTGTGCTGACTAATTCATCTGGCTGCATCTATTTCCAAAATGTACAACCAGAAAAGGGTAGCTTTGATTCCTTTTTGCTGCACCATCAATAGATATGTCAGTGCTGGCAACCTGAATCTTGCAACATTTGTCACATTTTCATTCCAGTTTGATCATACAATAGCCTTTATTCACAGATAATATTAGAATATACATTTGCCTTATTTCTGATAAGGAGTAAGTGACTTACTACTGTCTCCAGAAGCAAATGCTGCACTTTTCTTTATCCCTTCAGGAACATGTCTTCATATTCTGTCTTAAGAGTATCCAGAAACTCCATCATCAAGATTTTCTTTGTGTACTGTGCTCTTCAGGAACACAGCCATACACTGTGTTTCTGAAATGGGTATTATGTTAACTGCCAAAAAGAGGCAATTCAGGGGCAATATGAAATGGCAAAATGGGTCTGAAGATGCAAGAGGCTTGGGTCTCTTGCAGCCTGCTGCACAAATTCCTTCTGCAATAACTGACAGGGCTGTAATAATACCTCTGCAACACTAGGCTTTCTTAAGGTTGCACAGGCATTCTGTTAAATCTGAGTAACTTTTAAGAATACTGGATTTTGAATAGACTTATAGCTTGGAAGGAACCTCTGAAGGCCATCTAATATATTATGCACTCAAACCAGGGCCAACTAAGTCAAGTATCTCATGACCTTATTCTGTTGAGGACTGAATATCTTCAAGACTGAAGATTTCACAACCTTTCTGAGACCTGATTCAATGACCAATTTCTCAGGGATTTTTTTCCCCCTTGTATTTAACTGGGATTTTTCTTCCTGCAATGCACGTCATTGTCTCTTGTCCTTCTACTTGCACACTGGAAAAAAAGTTTGACTCTGTCTTCTCTATAAAAATCTATTAGGTAGTTGAAGACAATTATTAGATCTTTTTCCACCCTTTTCCTCTCAGGTTGAATGAACCCAGCTCTCTCATCCTCTCCTCATTTGTCATGTGCCTCTAATCATCTTGGTAGCCCTGCACTGGACTTGATGTAGTAGGTTCATGTGTCTTATACTGGTGAGCCTCAACCTGGAAATGCCACTCCAGATGGGGGCCTGTAAGTGCAGAACCCTTTACTTTAAAACATGTTTGTTTTTTAACCTGGATCAGATACCAAATATTTGCAGTATTTGTGTAATGAAACCTATCGAGAACTAAGTTCTAACAATATCCTAAAAGAACTGCTTTTGCTAATTAGACAAAAGTATCAGAAGTAAACCCATTACATACTTCATTATCCCGATCCTTCTCCAGGAAATGACGGGCAACGTGACTGGGTAAAATATTTCGTAGCATATTTTCATTGTGCTCCCTTAACTCCTTCATTTCATTGATTTCTTCTTTTGCTTGAACACGCCACAGAAAATCCAGCCTTGCTGTGTATTCAAGCTGTAGTTCCAGAAAGAAAAAAAAAAAAAAAAAGGCAAAAATAAGACCTGACAAGACAAGAGCAGATGATGTATTGTTGCCCTGGCAGGCTCCTCTTGCCATGTAACCCCCTTCAGTGCTGCTGAAGGTCTTTATCAGAAAAAAAAAAATTCTCTCTTAATCTAGTGAGTGAGTGAGTGTCTGGAAGGAAATTTGGGCAAAATATTTGTCATATGGTTGCTGTGGTCAGTGGTGAGAAAATGTCACAAAATTATTTTCCTTTTAAAAACCTCTATTAGGTAATGGAGTCAGACAGGAGATAATGTGTTGAAAGATATTGGTATTGGTTTGACAGAAATATGTTCCCCTTTTTACATGTTTTTTCATATGAAATGGGTTTGATAGAAAAATAGCACAAGGGTGACTCTAAGCACTTTCCAGGGCCTGGTAGTTTACTTCTCAAGGATGAACATCTTTCAGCAAAACTATATATAACAGACCAACACACTCCCAAAGAAGACTGTCCAATCTGTGGCCCCAAAATCAGGTATTTCTACTGTTGGGAGACACAGCTGTTTACAATTTAAGATAGTGAAAAATAAGGTATTTGATAGCCCCTTGAATACTCTGTCCCTGATGTATTGTGGATCCAGGATCCGCAGCCACAGTTCAGCATGTGTGCAGTGGCAGTGCCTGGCATCCTCTGTGACCAATCCCAGGTAAATGGTTTCAGTGCTGCATGTCTACAGAATAAAGGAGATTCCTGCACAGCACAACTTAAATCTATTGTGCACTTTTGTATTTATGTATTTAAATGCATACTCATATATACATAAAAGACAGCTGTCTGCTGGTGTGGAACTTGTCAAAACATCATGTTCTTTGCCTGAAAGTCCCAAGTGTCAGCACACGGACAAGACCAAACACTGCCAGAATTTTTGGGTGCATTATATTGATGAAGAGTTTTACTCTGATTTTAAGGCAGGTGATACTTAGCTGGCACAAGGGGTGACTTTTTAAAGCTATGGCCTTATAGAAAATTATGGAAATACATCTTTGTGCAGTAAACTTCAAGAAAAAATATATTGTAAGGCTTGAGATGCTCTGACCAGAAGTAATCATCAATCTCCCAGCAGTGAAGTGTATAATACCAGCAAATGAGTGCATTTTAAATCTGGGAGAGACATCAGGTGGCTTGACTAGAGGTTCTGGAAGTGGTTGGGGTAAAATTCACCTACAAAGCTGAAGGAAAGAACAAGCCTGGAGTGGGTGGGAGTGACTCTAAGGGGGTTCAGGAATAGGTTAGTGACTCATTCACATTTTTGTCACCAGCAGTGACCAGTGGCAAACTGTTCAGGAGAAAATGCAAAGCACTTTGCAAGGGGGCTTGCAAGCTGACTGTGCTCCAGGGAGTTTCTTTCTGAAAAACTGAAAGTGAACGTGGCTAGGTATAAACTTCCAAAGCTTGTATGCATTTTAAAAGTGCTTTACTTGCCCTCTGGATGTTATTACCACCTTTATAAACAATTAATCTCTGTTCTAGTTGTAATATTTTGATCTTCCATCATGCAACTATTAATTTCCTAAATTAATTGCACAAATACCTGTCAGGAAAAAGTATTTTTAATTTTTTCCCCAACATTTTTCTGTTTCTTTCCTCCTTCCTTTTGTTCCAGAAGACAGAGCCCATACCAGATCATAACTGACTTATCTCCGTCAGCTGACTGAGAATGCAACACTGACTATAACTTTGCATGCAGTTCTAAAAGCCTTTTACAGATTGGTTTGGAGCAGGGCTGCTGGTGGATTCTGAGTTCTTTGATGTTTCACATATTTAATGGCACTATAATAAGAGCTTTGCAAAAAAATGTTGTACAGTTTTTTGACAGTAGATTTTTTATGTTGCTGTACATGAAAATTTCACATCTCTAAATCTAGCTCAGAATAGCAGCAGCTGATCTTTACATTTTAGATAACATCATTCTGGTTCTTTATAATCATATTATGACCGAAATATTTTTCTTGCACCATCAATAGACAGCTGAGATAACTCTGTCAGTTCAGAGATAAAAGGATGTGTTATGTATGAGGTCTGAAAATGGAAAATGTTAAAAAGATGCTTTGCTGAGTTCTGATATTTGTTAAAGCTAGCAAAATTATAAGTTTGAGTTTTGGATTTATTTTTTTGATTGTGTAAAGAAATATTCCTGGGCACAGTGTGCCAAAAAAAAATGACTGCCTGCAACACTCATCTTGAAATGTCCAGGTTTTCTTGGCCTGAGATGTAGCTCTGTGAAACACCCCTAATTCCAATAGTGATGGAAGAAAATAGAGATGATGTACTGCATGGAAAGCCTAACATTACCTATGTTACGTAATGTTGTCCTTCCTCTCCTTTTCCCTTTCAACTGGAATACTGTCCTCTTTGCATTTCCTCATTCCTCACCTTTTTCTCAAGCAAGAAGAAGGTTCAGGGAGTCATACTTGTTGCAGATAAATTGCTGTGTAGGGATGTCTGTCCTTCCACCTCTCCTGACACCCAGAGGTTATTAGGTACACAGCTGTCCATGCTGCCCTGTCAAAGCTCAAGGCTTCTTTTGTACCAGAGGGCCCCAGAAGCAGAGAAGCAAATCAGTCAGTCCGTCATATCTTGCCTACACCGGAACACTCATCTGCTGTAGTTAATATCTCCACTCAGATCTACAGTCCAAAAGAAAACAGAGGGAATTTTGCCCTCTGTTTTATAAGGCCTCTTTTAAGGTCTAATTGAGGTGGGGGAAGGACTGAGTCTGCTGTGGGCAGTTTTATTCTCTCTTTGCAAATGCAAATGCAAAACCTTCCCTTTTAAAGCCATAGCAGAAGGTTTCACTGAAGGTTAACAGGCTAGTTACATGGTGTATTTTCACTAGAGATGTATTTGTGGTGAAGAAGACCATAGATGGCATTTATGTATTTTCATAAATATTTAAGGGATAGCTTATGTTAATACAAAATGCTCTACTTAACTCATTAAAAAGATAAAGCAGTAAGTGAAAACATTTTACAAGAGAAAATTTTACAATTCTAGCCTCAAAATTATCCACAACTCTTCTGCCATGTACTTTTCCTCAAGTTTAATTTGCAGAAATGCTGCTGTAAAATACGTATTAGTCATGTTAAAAAGATGTTCTTCTAGATTAAACTGCATTTCTAACAGATATTTAGCCTGTTTAGCCTGATGTCATGTAACAGTAACACAACTTCTTTTAATTATGTGTTTAGCACGAGAGACCCTTGGGATTTATTGGCTGAAGTACAGGGAAGATTTCAAGAAAGCTCTGGTCTGATTAGAAAGACCTACACAACTTTTTATTGAAATGAATGTAAAATCCTGGGTGCAAAAGTGGAGATTAACTTCAAATGACAATGGATAAAGAAAAATAATAGAGTCATAGAATGTCAGGTTGGAAGGGATCTCAAGGATCATGCAGTCCAAACTTTCTAGGGAAGAACATGGTTTAGACAAGATGACCCAGCAGTAGTTAGTTCAGAAATTAAAAGTCCGTATCTTGCAAAAGTCATATATTTTTTTAACGTTTTTGTGTTTGTGTTTTTTTTTTTTTTAAATCCACCTTGAACAAATCAATTTTTAAGCTATTCTACTTCAGAATAGTTCAGCAGCTTGTGAGAAGCAAAGTTTTCCTGACAGCTTACTGTGCTCCTCATCATTTCAGATGATTGAAGTGATGTTCATTGTGCTCTGGACAAAATTTCAATGTATATTTTTAGTTTGCATTTATACGGAGGTTTTTAGGTTAACAGTGAAATAGGAAATTAAAGTGCAAGGAAATATTTCTGGGCATTGCAATTGATAGAGTGGTCCTATTCATTGTTTGGGAGAACACGATGGAGTGAGCACATCTTAAGGGCTGTTTCCAAGGGTGCTTTGAGTGTAGCCACTCTAGTTTGTGGAACAAAGAAGATTAATAGAATGGAAAAAGACTGTGTTGTGCTAACAGGTCTCTGGTCTGGAAAATACTCTTAAACACCCCAGATCAGGCTTATGTAGAAGACAGGCACTAACACTTGGAACCATAAACCTGAAGAATATTGCCTGCATCCTGCCTAATCCTTGCTCTCTTTTAGTGTTTTCTTTCTTAGTACTTGCTCTCACTTCATAAAATTCCCAACATTTATATTTGTATCTTTGCATATGTTAAGATTAATAGGGAATATCATAAGACTTATCACAAATCTGGGATGTTCAGGTCTTATTTGTTGCATATTTTTCCTAAATAAGCTTTATGTCTGGATGCCAAAGTACATGATTTCCCCTCAAATTTAAATCTGGGCACAAAGTGCATTTTGTTCCTTTCTTCACCTACTTACTCATTTCTCATTTCCTCAAAAAGAAGATAAAAAGGAAGCAAATTACTAGAATATTTAGGTCTTGCCTTCATTTTGCTCTCTTATGGAAGGAATGGAACCTTCAGTAGGCCTAATGCTGCCCAATGCTCTTGAAGGGAAAACCTTTAAGAAAGCTGGACATCCAAGACAATGTCTAAAGGCAACTGTGGCTCCTGCTTCCTGTAATGCAGTGGTTCTGGTTGTCTTTAAGTGAACAGAAGCTGCCTAATGTCAGCATGCGTGACATGCAGCAGCCTAGAGGTTGTCAAGCATAAGAGATGTGGAGAAAACACCTTGCTTTAGGTGGCTATTTCTTGTTTTTCTTGCATTTTCTTGTTTTAAATTTGAATTTGCCATACTTCACTCTCCCTGTGCACTGTGAACAGATTCTTGAAATACCTGGTTTCTCAATTCTTCCTCAAGGATATCAGTCTTAAAAGTTCTGAAACCCCAAAATCCTGGTTATGATCTAGGTCCATGAAATAATTCTTGCAAGTGGTCAGTGACCCAAAGAAGTTAGTTTTGGTGCTTAACAGCAATTTTTCCTCATTTCCTCAAATCTGATGTTTTCCCTCTATGAGCACACTAGACTATTTCATGGGTGTTTTATTATTTATCATTTGTTATTCCCTCTTTTTTTTTTTTTTTTTTTTTTTTTTTGGTTATATGTCTACTCAAGAGCACTGACGCAGTCAGGAGCCACTGGAATTGCACATGTACCTAAGATAAATGAAGTCACATTTGGTCCTTCAATTTATATCAGCAAATTCAATATAGCTTGAGTATTGCTGAATATAATATAGCACATGTTCTTTAAGAATGCTAGGCAGTGTCAGATGTGGGCTTTCTTTAATCAGATTCTGCATATGGTTTATTAAATTGTTAAAGGTCACATGCTCAAGTGGATAAAAAGGCAGTTGGTATTTTGAAAGTAATTATTGTCACATCCTGCAATTGCAAGAGATATAGGGAATGGTTAAAGCAAATGTTTGCATTACCTGTTGACCGTGATAAAAGACAGCTAAAAGGAACATTGCCATCAGGAGTAAAGATGCCTCCTTTGTACCCAGGAAGTCTGTGCTGGAAAAAAGAAAGCCAACAAAATACAATACAGTTATTGATTTGTCAGTGTTGTAACTGTTCAGAAGTTTCATTTTATGATGCACCTTGGTACTGTTTTTCTTTAAAAAATTCCCTGTATTAAAAATTCTAACTTAGTGATAATTAGTTCAGGAGAACAGGAGTGTAATAACAGTGCTCACTGTTTGGAGACAAATTTATTAAATAACTAATTGTAGTCTACAGTAGGTACACAGAGGTTGATAATCTTTCTCTTTCACATGTGATACGCAAGCTGTGTGTCAGTCATTTTCTTTTCCTGAAAGAAAGAGGAGCTTGGTAAACAACCAGGAACATCACAGCCCTGCAGAGTGCAGGGGTGGGGTCTGGTTGGAGTAAAGTTGAGGCTGGAGCTGGGAAAGGGAAACTTCCAGATTGTCAAATTAAAAGCCCAGTGAATAGGCCTAGAGGTAAAAGATGGACCCAAAACAGTTGCTGAAAGGTAAACATCCCCATATTGTGAGAGAGCTTTGGAGATAACAGGTGAGTTAGGGAAGGAATGATGAATCTAAGGAGAATTTAATAAAATAGCAACAAGTAATTAGGACTAGTATTACTGAATCGCAAAGAGGAGTGCAGAGAAGAAATGTTTGCCTATGACAGGAGAAGTAAAAGAAAGTCCTGCAAACAGTGGAGAAGCAATGAAGATGAGCCCAGAAGGTACTGGCCGTATGAAATCTGCTGTGTGAAATCTCTTGAGTTGCCGTATGTGGAGCATGCAGGAATTTTGACAAAGTAAGGTGAAAGGGGGCCAGAGCAGGTAAAAGGGGTTTAAAATCTGAGACAAAATTACAGTTATGTGCAAAGATGACAAAACTGAAGAAACTCAGGATCTCTGTAATATCAGGCAGTTTTAAAAAGTCAGAAACAAACAAGTTGGGAACAGTTAGGGGAAAACTTATAGTAAAACAAAAGGGACAAAGTACGAAATTTGGAGGTGAATCAAACACGAATACTTGGAAATTATCTTGTTGAAGGGAGATGAAGAAAAATAAGAAAATAGTTAAGAAGTGCTTAGGGCTTAAAGTTGTGAAAAAAAGTTAATAAAGGAGTATACAAGGAGTGGAAGTTGGAAGAGATTTTGGGACAATCTTCTATCTACCTTCAGATCTAAGAATAAGGCAAATTCAGGACCTTGAATCAATTTTCTGTAGTAAATTTGAAAAAAAAAAAAAAAGAAATATTTGTCAGTGGAGGATTCCTACGATAGAGGAATTAGAGAGAGAACGAGATAGAACTTGATGGAGATGAAACAAAAAAGGAAACTTTCTTGTGAGACAGGTAAGTGAACTGACTTTGTGGGCCTAGTGAAGAGTTTACTGTAAGGAAATGCATCACTATAGGATGAGTTCAGTATAGATCAAAAGTCAGACAGGAAATATCTTTTTCATCTGCAAATATTCCAGTTTTTCCTATTTTGAAGTTCTCTGAAATACAACCTCCCAAAGATTTTGTTCCTGAAGAGGCAAGGCTAAAGGCAGCAGCCTCAAAAGTCTTGGTTATGCACTCATCTGTTATTTTATACTGTGGTAATGTAACTATAGCCACAAATATATGAGCTAGGTGAGTTTTGTAGGGACTTGTGAAACCTTTCATTCAACTGATTTGTATAGCTAAGAGAACACATATATTTCTTGTCACACAGCTTTTGAACTTCATGCTCCCTAATGTCAGAATTGAAGTTCAGGTTCTTGTCCTGAGTGTGGAGCATCTCAGCTGAGTTCCCTATGTCCTGGACTGTTGGCCACTCCAGAGGATATTCCTGGCTCTTTCTTCCTCTTCTGTGATAAAAGCCACTGGAGAGTTTCAGTGACACAGGGAATGAAAACTGCTCTGAATTCTTAAAGATTTTCACACAAAGGAGAATTTTTCTTTGCTGTGCTTGATTATTAACAAAAATTAAAGACAGTGATCATGATTTCCACTTGAGTTGCTTAGTCAAACTGTTGCTTACTACCATGTAAGATTTGCAGTATTTGCTGAGCTTTGCTGTGGATATGCTATATGACCTGTGAATATACTATATAACTTATCATTAGTCTGTAGGAGCATAATTAGCATTACGAAAAGGAATAGCTTCCCAAATATTCACCACCTTCCTACCATCAGAAGCCAGAAAGGAAATATATGCATGCAGAGCCTCACTATGCGTAAAGGTGCAGCTGTTGTGGGAACTACCTGCACTGTAAATCCATGTTTTTCTGTCATTCTGAGGATCTTCACCTGGCATATACTTCCAAGCACAGGAAACTGCAATACTAAATTTATCAAAGTATTAAAGACTGAAGCAGTGTTTTTCTGAATGAGCTACTTTACTGCTGCTCTGGATTCTGTTACTGCAACACTTGATGCTCCTCTGACTCTGCAAATTACTGTGGCTCTTCTGTCCTCTTCAACTCCTCTTACTGGGGCCAGCTGTTGTGAGAACTACCTGCATTGTAAATCCATGTTTTTCTGTCATTCTGAGCATCTTCACCTGGCATACACTTGCAAGCACAGGAAACTGCAATACTAAATTTATCAAAGTATTAAAGACTGAAGCAGTGTTTTTCTGAATGAGCTACTTTACTGCTGCTCTGGATTCTGTTACTGCAACACTTGATGCTCCTCTGACTCTGCAAATTACTGTGGCTCTTCTGTCCTCTTCAACTCCTCTTACTGGGGAGAGTGGGAGGAGAAATCTGTCATTCAAATGCACTCCTACAAAACGAGATCCTCCCTGTATTCCTTATATCTTTCACAGCTACATGTTATAGTTTGAAATGTATACAATTAAAACTTACTCCCTAAAAAATAAGTTATTCATTCCTGTTTTCTTAAATTGAGGTGAGTTTCAATCAGTACCTCTGGAGTTTTCAAGAACAGAAGCAACCAATGTATATGCACTGTCATAATATTTTTAGGAACGTCAATAGACTATAGGAGACATGAGAGCTAAACTCTGCTTGATATTTAAATGTCTGCATGAAAGGAGCATTTTAATAAAAAAGACCTGAGAAAAAATCACATTATACTTCTTTTTTCAATTAGTCATTGAGTTGTGCAACCGTCACTCCATACTTAACTGTGGTGCTATCTGATATGCATATACCCTGGCAAGACTTGTCCCATTACTTCGCTAAAAGCCATTCCTAAAGGCAGCTGTGAATACTTACTCTCCATTGTGGTTAAAGTTGTCATATTGCAGAAAAAGGGAAGCATAAATGGTTTCAGTCAGCAGCGAATAGATCGCAATCATGATGAGAAGTACCGCCAGCTTCAGGACAGAGTTGAGACGAAGGAAGACTGCACAAGTCACCATTGCCAGCACCCCAGTGAAGACAAAGTACTGAATAGTAAACATCGGTGGTTACTTTCAGTGATCAGTGACTACATAGTCACTGTATAAATATCTACATAAATGATCAAGTAATCAAAAGCACAAAAAATGTTGTGCTGGATTTCAGTTCTCAGGGTACAGGACATTTTGAAAACAAGGCTTTTGCCAAAATAGAACAAGAAATTACAAATTCTTTATTTTGCATGGCACCTCCCTCTTAGCACTTATTCCCTTCTGAGACCTTATAGAATTTCACTGTATTGGAAGAGAAAGGGCAACTGCTGGTGAAAAGAGGAATAGGTGAGATGCTGCATGTAATAGTTTGCTAATGAAAACTCAACTGAGAGAAAATAATTTATGTTCCTTTGGATTCTGAACTTCCACGAGACCTATATTAATCAGTACTACGGAATCATGTTCCTGACTTGCTGTTGTTTCCAATGTTGCCTGAGGAAAAGATAAAGCCACAGGTTTGAGGTGGGGATTTCTTGTTTGATTTTTGAGGGTTTGTTTGTTTGTTTGGTTTGGTTTTTTGGGGGTTTTTTTGTGGTTGGTTGGTTTGGTTTTTTTGGGGTTTTTTTGTGTTTTGTTTTTTCTTTGTTTTAATTTTAAATATTTCAGGTCCAGCTTAGTTACATTACTCTCTTAAATTGTGTTGCCTGGAAGTTTTATTCGTATCTCATTTTCTGTGCCTTCATTGTCTCATTTTTCTCAATGATTAGTCATCTGTCAAATGCAATCCATGCAACTGATACCAGATACAGAGAGAGAATCATGGCCATGAGCCATTCCAATTTAAAACAGCAACATCAACACCCACAGTCCAAATGTAGTTTAAATTAACTCCTATCATACAGCTTCAGGACAGATAGTATTCCTTTTCTGAGTACAGTTTTTCTTCAGTACAGTTCCTCTGTAGGAAAGTCTGCATCCCTGCAATTTGCATCCCTGCAATTTATGGCATCCTGCTGGCACTATCGTGACACTGGCTGAGGACTTTCTAAGCAACATAGTTCTTTTATCTGCACATGACCATCACATTGATTTTGCTGCCTGCTTGCTCATCACAGAGAGGATTTTTTTTTGCCTCAAGTGCAACTTTTAACTGCAGCAGAATCTCTTCTGGGTTTGCTATGTAGGAAGTAATAATCTCCCATCGCATTCATATGAATTAAATAATGTGTTTTACGACAATAGGTTCATTGAATCATTGCTGGATGTGTTTCCAGCATAAAGGTTCTGCATGAAGTTCAAAGGTTGAAACTTGGCTTTAGTGCCCCATTACACCATAAGATTAAACCCTTCTGTGACCTGCCTCTGCTTTTTCTATCAGCATATGGATAGATGCAGAAGTTCAGCTTCACAGCATTGTTGAGTCACTGGACTTCACGACCAGGACACAGGGCATTGATTCTAGGTAGTGGTTGCCATGTAACCTTTGTGGATCTCTGCCTCAGATTAAAAAATTCCCTCAGGAATACCTCAGGGTAGGAACAGATGTCCGTGAAAGATGCAGATGAATTGAACGTCTGGTTCTTCAGGGCCACTGGTTTGTCAAAATCACACCATAGCTGTGAAGAAAGAGGAAAACTAAATTAGGGCTATTTAAACCGGGTCTATGTTGTGCACTGGTGAGTAAGTGCTTTAGTGGCTGGGTTCAGAGATGGACCTGCTGCTCTCCATGCCAACTCCCTTACTAGCACCAAGGACTAACTAAACGGACAGTAAGGAGACATACTGTGGAGATGAAATGGAAAGGAGGGAGCTATTCACACTACAGACATTCAGCATCTGAATAGCCTTCCTATGTTCTCTTGTTGCCAAGGGGAAGGATGAGCTCCCCTGGAGGTTTCAGAGGACTGCTATAGAGCTCTTAAAAATTACCCTCTCAAATTTTTTATACTCTACTATAAACTATAGAGAAAAATACATAATTAGGAACATAAAATCAGGCTGCATGTGTGTATTTGTCAGCAACCGTATTTTTTTTTCTGCTACATTGCTATGAACAGTGCTATACTTCTAGATGTGGGACAAAATCCCATGGCATTGCGCAAAATTGGCTCATGCCAAAGCATAGTGATAGGCTCAAAGCTGCAACTATGATGTCTAGAATAGAAGGGAATGAAAATTCATTCATGACACAATGGTTCTAAGAATTTAATACTGCCTTTTGCTGTTATGATCTGCTTTCATTTTAATGGTATTTCAAACCAACTGTACTACATAAAACAAAACAGCAGTGTTGAGTTGCAACACATCATGGTCTTAGAACACAGGAAAAAATCATTAATATTTTCATGATTTAACAGTTAAAGCAGATGGAGTCTCCTGTTACATATACATTAATCCAATCTGGATGTTTATATTAGGTCATTTCATCAACCTGGTAAGTACCAGCTATTTCCCCTGTCTTTCTTTCCAACAGAGTTAAAGAGTTTGCTTAATGAGGCCCATTTTCTTATAATTAAATTCTGATTAATTTTTATCTTGGAACTCTCTTGTTTGTTCTTTCAGCAATTGATTCAGCTCTGCAATGCAGCAACATTTTTTAGATAGTCTGTGCAGTCCTCTGTGACAACAGAGAGTTAATGGTAATTCTTGCACATTTCTGAGGTGTACAGCACCTCTCTGCAGGGCAAACTGCCCTGAGAAACACTCTGGGTGTCTTGTAAAAAGACATTTGGGATCAGAAACTTTATTCTAATTTTATATCAATAAAGATGCACTTGATGTAAAGAACCAAAATTTGCCCCCCTGGTGGAACCAAAGGCTTAGGGCTCTCATCAAAAAGCATCTGAATCTCAGCACCTATCCCAGCTGAGTGGATTTGAAATTAGTGGGTGCACACAACTGCAGGGCTGAGCTGCATTACCAGCTCTAATATGCATGCAGATCCCTCCTGAGTAAAGAATTGTTATGGCAGAATTTTGACATAGAAAATAATGAAGCTATATGAATATTGTGATTTCTTGCAAAGCCTGGGACTCAGTGACTCAAGTCATTGCATTTCTAAATACATGACAATAACTATAACTGTTTACTGATTTATAGAAGCCCAATGTTAAGACAGTAAAATGATTGAATCTTAAAAATAGTCCACAAGTTGGGGAAATCTTGTTATTATCATATCCACAGCAATTTGGGTATGGATAGCCCTTTGGAGGTCATGTTGTTTCAAAAGTAATATTAATTCTAGTAAAATCTGTCCTGACAAATATTTGTTCAACATTATTTTTAAAACTCTAAATTCTACAACATTCCTTAGTGATCTGTATTATAATCATAGAACAGTTTTGGTTGGAAAGGACCTCAAAAAACATCTAGTGCACCCCCCTGCATGGGCAGGGACATCTCCTACTAGATCAGATTCCTCAGAGCTCCATCCAATGTGGTCTTGAACACTTCCAGGGATGGGGCTTCCACAGCTTCCCTCGGCCACCTGCTCCAGTGTCTCACCACACTTAAGTATTTCTTCCTAATGTCTAACCTACATCTCACCTCTTCCAGCTTAAAACCATTACCCCTTGTCCTAGTACTACATGTCCTTGTAAAAAGTCCCTCCCCAGCTTTCCTGTAGCCCCTCCAAGTACTGGAAGGCTACATCAAGGTCTCCCTGGAGCCTTCCCTTCTCCAGGCTGAACAACCCCAACTGTCTCAGCCTGTCTTCGTAGGAGACGTGCTCCAGCCCTTTGATCATCTTCATGGCCCTCCTCTGGACTCTCTCCAAGGTGTACTACTGTCCTTATCTTCAGGAAGTTTTCAGCCCTATTTAACTTCCTATAAATTGCTGTATTCATATTTTCTCTGTAAGGACAGCAATCAGTGGCAACATTCTTCTTTCTCCAACTAACTCTCCTATCAGTGCCTGCTCAGTATCACCAAGTCATAGCATACTGGCAGCCTGAATTCAGTCACGGAGGAATGACAGCAATAGAATGTAATAAAATCTCATGTATGTTAGCAATGGATAATGCAGACTCTTGTATTATCGGACTTCAGTATACTTACTGCAATGAAATAATTAATAACAATAATAATAATAATACAGGATAATTATTGTTGCTGTCATGTTGCTACAGTTGCTATTGCTGTTACTGTCACTAAATGCTTTCTTGGGCTCATCTAGAAGGAAACAAATACTTAGAAAGTTCAGATGAGAAAGCACTGCTTCAGCCACAGCCAAAACGTGCCCTACCCTTTAGAAAGGGCACCTAACTACATCCCCTCACTTATTCTTGTTTCAGGCTTCAGCACCTGACAGGTTGTTTGGCATGATAATCTGCCTAATTCATGCAAAACTGTCTCATATTTCTGAAGACATCCAGATAATAAAGAATCTGTTGTTTGTGTATTTGTTTTACACATCTTAAAAAGAGCCCTGTGAGAAACTCTTTTGCCATGCAAAATTGTAGAAAGCCAGGCCCACAGTATGCAATTGCCAATATTTTTATCTAACTACAGGTGCTAAAAAAAAGCTCAGTGCATGCATTTCCTCACTAATATATATCAGATATATGATATAGGTATACTGATAATACAGTCATATTGATATATATCAGTATCTAAACTTAGTGGAGATGTGTATATTAGGAGCCCAGCCAGACTGAAATCCCTGTTTGGACAGTAGAGAAAAGAAAATCTCATTTTGGGGACCAATATGATAAAAATAAATCTTAGAGGATGCCTATTTTTCTGCACTGACTATAAGGAAAGCTGAGAGTGACTGTGCCCATAGTTTGAACTGAATCAGGGCCTAAGGGGTTTATCAAACCACTAAGTGAGCGAAACAATGTTTAGAATTTATACTTTTATTTTCACATGCTGAGATTACAGACTCAGCTTGACCTGCTCAGACTTTTCTTTTAAGATGTATTCTGGGTTTGTTGACACTTCTCATTTTAAAAAATAATCTAAATAATGGGGTAACTGTGAGATGAAGCAATTAATATCTATAAGCATTATTTGGATTAACAGTCTTTAAGGAAGAGTATCAGCATGTCATAAAATTACAAATGGTCTTCAAAGGGTAGATATATTGAACAGAAAGTAGAAAAAGTGGTTTAAAATATACTCATGAGGGAGAAATAATTAGATATTTAGGATGTACATATTTTGAGCACGGACTGAATTTCCTGAAGCTGTGGTACTTTGCCTTTTATATTTAGTTATCACAGCTGGCTCATAAACACATTAGTTAGCAAGTCCTGTAGCAAGTTTAATAATTCATAAATCATCTTTTCCTGTATAACAGTCCCTGGTTCCCTATAAGCTTACAATATTGATGATGGCTCCAAGAAAATTAATCAGAATGGATGCAAATATAATGACATTCCTGGCCAGGTAGGTCTCATTAATCCAGCAGCAAGTTTTCCGAAGCATTAAGGGTAAACATTTGTAATCCTCTGCTGTGGTGATTAGCACAAGAGCCGAGTGCAACATGATCAGAATGGAAAATTGAATGACCATTGGAATCACCCTGGAATGAAAGAAAAAGAAAACCCAACATTAAACTCCAACAAAATACCACTGTTAATAAAAAGAAATATATAAATAGCTAAGACTAGGAAACATCAGCTGTCGTAAATCTGAAACAATTAGTTTAGGAAAAAAACCCAGAGAAAGAAAAGATTTCTTCACATTCCATAGGTTTGCCATTGCTTCTTTTGGTTTCTTTCTAAGAAACTACTGTTAATTGTCAGTGCCTCTGTCTCTCTATACAGGTTCTGAGTAGTAAGAATGTCCCTTCTTTTGGAACTCAGTTGTCCCTTAAGCTTCTTTGACAGTAAATCTATTTAGCCTGTAGGATCCTGATGCCAGTTATGTACGAGCTGGTTCCCACTCTTTTAGGTTCATCTGGGGGCAGTTTAGGTGAGGATTATTTTGTATATAGCACAGGTGTGTGTGTATGTCTTGAACTCATACTGTATTGAGGATCACAGAATCTAAAGTGAGTGCAATATGTCAGGGTATAAGCCCAAGTCAGGGTATAATAAATACAGAAATGCAAGATTCGCCTCATTTTATTTAAGAGTGGGCCAAGTGCAGCTGGGAATCTCATTGGTTTCTAAAATAGCAAAATAGCTGATGTACTATTTTAATGGAAGTCCTTTATATGAAAAAGCAGATGAAAAGATATTCTGTGATTCAAAAAACATTTTGCATACACTTTAAATATTGTTCTTGCAAATGTGATCCTGAATCAAGTATTGTTAAGTGTGTATACAGAATAGACAGTTCAAGTCCTTTGAATAAATTGTTAAAACCTATTATTTCTTCAACTTTCATTGCATTTTTCTGAATTAATTCCTTTTTCTTGCTTAAATCTGGCACTTGAAGTCAATCAAGTAGCCAACATGATTGGGAAATGTGGTAAATTGTTTTACTTTGAGAACAAAGCACTCAGCACGTCACAAGGCAAGTTATTGTCCCTGTTTGTGCCAGTCATTGTCCTGTGTCTCTTTTCCCAAAGATCAAATGCACATTAAAAACAACTCCACTGCTCTTGCTAAACTCTTCCCTCTTCACTCTACTTTCACACTTCCTTTTTGTTGGAAAGGCAATGATTAAACTTGAGTCTTTGAATTAAGTAATTAAAATTTCTAATAACCTATTTGTAACAGTGCACTACAGTGATTTAATCATTATGTCTGACAGAAAAAAATCTTTGGAACTGGACTATCAGGGTGCTCCAGGGGGACTTCTGTACTTCCAGGTGCCTGACTGTCAGTGAGCTGCAACCTGCTCATTAAGATTTCTGCAAATGTATGGTTTTTTTTCTTATTGAAAAGGTGACGTTTCAGATTTTGTTACACATCATCTATCCCTCTTTGCCCAGGCTGCCGTGCTATTTGTATAGTTGTGCCCTACAGTATCAAGAATTTAAAGGATGCAAGGTGGAAACTGAAATGAAAACAATGTAACTTTTCTTTCCTCATTTTTCAGTATCTCAACCAGATCCAGTCCTTAAATCTGAATGAACTATGTCAACCTTTAAATGAGCAAATTTGGAACTCACACAAATCTGAATTCAGATCTGTGGTTTGAGCCTGTTAACTTTGAAAGTTTGACCATAAGTTAATAGTTGCAACCAAAGAGAAGAGGAAATTGCACTGAGGTAATGGCTGGAGAGGACACATGGACATAGCAAAAGAAGCTTGAAAATCAGTCTGTGGAAGCTGGTATTTCTTAGCTCTAGTCATGTCTGCAGCTGCTGGATAGAGTTCAAAATATTTGCACCAAGGAGATTCCAAAGATGCACTGGGTAGTTTATGTGAAAACTGGATAGGTCTTCCTCACAATACTTATGTTTGTAGAATATACCTTGAGAAAACAGGGTAAGTGAAAGTGTTTATGTTAAAACACGAATATGGGTTTTTTTGGAAAGAAGTGGACAAGTCAGAACACATGTTGAGAAATGTTGGTTCTGTTGAGGGAAAAGACAAACAGCATATGATGTACAGGTGTCAAACTGAAAGAGATTTAAGTGCAGGACTGTATTTCTGTCTGTTTTAGCCTGCTTAATTTTAAATATGATCTTTCACAAGAATGTTCTGATTTTTAATGCCCTAAATCAGCTCATAGAGATTCATACACATTAAGTTTGATGGTGTTTTAAGGACAATATATATGTAAACTTCCTTTCTGATTATCCAAACACACTTGCTGGCATAATGACTCTTTTAAAGTATCTGGACAGAATACCAAGTAATTTACTTCAAACTTTCTTCTCTGTCATCTGCTGAATTTAATTAAGCTAATCCAGAAATATGATCAAGGTACAAGATTTTGAAAACAGCATGCCAGCCACAGAACAATTTATAGTAATGCAGCTATGGTTTATATTACAACTCCCAGTCTCACAAACTCAAAATTAATGGAACCTGTAGTGTAGGAGTCATTATAGGATCATAGAATATTTTCAGTCCATAAAAGAAAATGGGTTAAACAGATAACAAGCAGAAAATGAGCCTGTAGTTAGCAGAGAGCTTTTATTTTGGAATATGCCTGAACTGCTACAAGTAAGATACATATGCATAAGATTATTATTATTTTTTTTTTTGTAGTACTAAATTATATTACAAAATGTTTCAAAATAAAATGTGAAAAATATACAAATGGAAGATCTGTTCCCTAACAAACTGAAATAAGATTAATTACACGTTAACTGAAGCTGAACCTCAGATTTCATCCTGTGTAACTAAAAGTTTTGTGGGAAGAGGCTCAGGACATGATGGAAAGTCCCAAGGCTGCCAACCAGACACATCATGCAGTGAGGCCTTGAAAGCAGCTTCTCTCTCTGGAAATACACGGAAAGCTAAGTGAGAGACAGTGAATAAAGAGAGGGAAAAGCTGGAGGATATGTTCATGGAGAACTAGTCAAGAAAGACTAGAGAGCTCCTTAAGACAGCTGTGTATTTTAGGTTGTGATTAATCTTACTGCACAGCTGTCTCTTACACTTATTGAGGTGGAAGGCACCTTGTGATCTATTGATTGACCTGTTCTCTAGTGGCTATACTTTGAACCCAAGATACAGACACTGACAGATAGTTATGTGGGAGTAATTCCTTTGATTTCCCAAACCACAGCAGTATTCTGCAATAGCCTTCTTGCTTTCCAAAGCCAAACAACTGAGATCCTCTTCAGAACTGATAGTTTCTGTCCATATCTCAGATACACACAGGCAGTCTATCTATGCAGATGTAGCCTACTGCAGACCTAGCCTGACCCAGCTCTAAATGAAACCAAATTAAAGCTTTCAAAAAGATCAGGGTCGCCACTCAAGAGATCAGACTTGAGTTCACTAAACATGATTTCTTATTTTGGACTGCCAAACTCTACATGTAAGACCCATTACTATTGATCTGAGGTGCTTTAAAGGGAACACCTAGGGACCTAAGTCTGGAATATCAATACAAAATGCAGCATAGCCCTATTAGGTGCCTGAGAAACCATGGCCTTGTATTTGTTATAATAAATACATAGGCAACAAAAATTCTTCCACTGTAGATGTTCAGTTGAACATGTGTTTGTCTCTTGTTTAAGCCTCCTTGAGATAAAAACAAAGCTGAAGTCTGCCCACCTATGATCTTGGAGAAGATCACTCCAGAATCTGTGCTAAGATTTTGCTGTCAGGAAGCTGATAGGGTCAAATAAAGCAGAAGATACAGACAAGGTCAGAGGAACAGAAACAAACAGTCGTAATACTCCTCTGTCCATGAAGTTCTCCCAGAGCTAGAACAGCTGAGTTGGATCACCTCTTTATTCAAGCAGAGTTTCATGACTAAATGCTTTTCTTTCTAAGGTTTCCCTTGGTGTCAAGATCTAATTAAGTTTGAAATGGAACTTTGTCTTCCCTCTTCATTGTGTACACTCACAAACTCTTCTGGCTTAACTCTTGAAAACTTACATTGAACAGAAGATGCAATTTTTTAAATGAGCTACAGTTTGGAATCTGTTGTTTTCCTCTCACAAGAATAACACAGTGGAAAACTGACAGAAATACAAGTAGTTCAGCAGTCTACTCTGGTATGATCTATTGCCTGTGTGAGCATATAGAAAGTTCATTGCAGGAAATGAATCAAATTCCCAGGCCTGTCAAACGGAGAAGATGAATCACTGCAATGTTGGCAATGCACCTTTAATGGCTTCATAGAGGATAATTACAGCAGAAATATAGCATTAATTTATGTCACTTAGAGTAATTTCCTCAATTCAATATTTCAAAGAATGAAAACTATTGCAAAGATTTTTAAATTCAGTGATGAGCCTGCCCTGTCAGGGAAAAGTATGAATGGATCAAATATTTATCCTGTGGGAGACAGATATAAACTGAGATAAAATTCTGAAACTCCCATACATGGTAGATGCAATAACAGAAAGATTATACCACTTTTTAACACACAGGCTAAGACAACCTATCTGGCAAACTCATTGAAGATCTTTCATAAGATATGTTTTACAATTATTTAAATAATGTATTATTTCAGCAAATTTCCAGAAAACCTGAAAAGACTAAGCTCAGAAAAATATTCAGACATGAACTTCAGCAAATGCAAAATTCCATCCTTGATCAACAAAGCTCAGAAGGATTCATGAAACCATGGAATTGTCAGAGTTGGAAGAGACCTCTAGAGATTGTCTAGTCCAACTCCCCTGTTAAAGCAGAATCCCATAGAGCACACTACTTAGGACTACATCCAGGTGGGTCTTGAATATCTCCGTTAATTCAAAGACACTTACATGTGTAGTTAGGAAATGGGTAAATTACTATGGGAAGTGTGAATTATAATTTGAAATTATGTCCATGCTTTTCCACTGTGGTAGTTTACTTCACTCATATCTACTAGAGATGTAACACAAGCGTGCAGTTATCTCCAAGACTCTCTGAAGCCAAACCCTTCCTAACTTTCTGACAGTTTATTCATGGGCTTATACCTTGAGTTGGTTTTAGAAGTGGAATTTAAGAAATTCAAACTTCCAGATTGTTTCCACATTGAATATATTTAAGCATGTTGAAACCTGACTCAAAACCTATAATCCTGTTATTCTGGGCTTGCCCATCAGTTGACCTCTGCTCATTTAACAATCATGCTATTTTTTTAAGACTGAAACACATTTTTGAATGAGAGTATCAGAACTTGAAAAACAAAGACAAAAATTTGCCTTCATCAATCTTGACAGTGATCTTCAGCTCCTGAAAAAACAAGGACTTCCACGAAGCACCCATGTGGCTCCAAATCTCTCACAAAAGAGACAGTGGTACTTATTCTGCCCCTAAATATTTTCCCAGGTTCCAGAAACCAACCTTTGAGGGTATTCTTGAGGCCAAGGTTCCATACTTTTGTTTAGAAAACTCTGCTGATCTAATCTAGGAACTTGTCTCTTTAACATTCAGTGAAAAAAAGGTCCACAAAACATTTCTGAAGTGCAGGGAAAAGTACAAGACTACTGTGGAAGATGGGAAACCAGGCAATGAGACAGCTGCAGGCACTGTGGTTATGTGACTCCTTCTCCCCTACTCCCAGTGGCACTAAACACCCTCATGAGAATTAACAGAGATAAATCTGTGCAGACAGAAAAAATGTCATTTTGTTGTTGTTGGTATAGCTGCAGTGATTGACAGAGCAGCAGAAATCTTTTTGGAAAACAGATTCCATTAATAAGATCCATAAATCTTCTTGTGCATACTGAGAAAAAATAAAAATAACAGCTACCACAGGTGAAGAGTTTTGAATGTGTATCTGGAGAAGAACTTCAAAAAAGGGTAACAAACCTAGTAGTACTAGAGCAATATAGCACATAAGGAGCAGCAGTTCACGTACTACTCTGGGTACTTTCCCAGCTAAGAACTACAAAACATATGGAACATCACTGCTACAGAGTGCAATTATGTGCCTGCATCTAACCACCATTTTGGTATTAGACATCAACATGGTGCAGCAGGTCTTCCACAGATGATCTAAGAAATATTGCTCCATTACTGTAACACGTCTTATTTCTTATACAACTTTTTTTTTAAAAAAAGTGTGTTTTAAAGGTTCTTCTGCAGACAGCCGTAAGTTAAGGTTCACTTGTGTGTTAGAAACCACCTGAGAACTATCTTCATTTGGACATTTCCATTTTATCACTTGCTCTGCCAAAGACCACATGGGACCAGGGGCAGGTTTTAGTGGCAGCTGTGTTCTGTTGGCAGTGCTGTGATGCTAGAAAACTGACCTTAGTCCTTGTACAGACTCCTGTGTTCTCACTATTAAATAATAGACAAAAATGCTAGTTGATGGGTTTGATTTGTGAAACATGGAGACAAAGGTCTCAGGTATGCCACTTTTTTGTCAGCTTGACAGGAAGTTTTTGCCTGTTCAGCCCCAGGAAAAAGAAAAAGTGAGAAAAGATCTACCAGATCACCTCCTTTCTGCTTCTTAATAGTACAAGATTGCTTTCCCCAGCTAAGTAATATATATCAAGAGCAACAAAGCACAACAGTAACTTTTTCTTACATAGCATGTAAGAAGCAAGCCCAAAACAATCACTGATTCCCAAGGTGATTACCAGTCACTTAGCAAAGTGTTATAAGTGGGATCATGTTTTATTTCAACACTGGAAGCAGCAGGCCTTACTGTGTCAAACTTTTGAAACCCAAAGCTCCCACTTATCTCTTAAAAACATGACAACATGATGTCAGTAGATGCTGCTGTTTCACATGAAAATATGCAGCTGCAGATAATATGATACAAAAGTAGTTAATACTGGGGGGAGAAGTGAAGAATATTTCTGAACACTTTTGGGGAATGACCATATTTTATTGGTTCATTCTGCATCAATTTTAGAAATGTTATTCAGTTATTTCCCCAAGATATATAAAGATATATTTCTTTATTTACCTGGAAGAAGGAAGTAAGCTTTGGATAGCTGTGATAAATACAAGAACAATAAATGCACACACCAGGTTTGATTTGAAGACTTCATCCCGCATTTGAGAATACTAGGAAAAAAAAAACAAAACAACAACACAGAAGAGGAAATTAGCTGTTAATCTGTGCAGCAGTTTCATAAGAGCTAATGCATATAGAAGACTTCGGAGGAATTAGCAGAAAGAGCTAGTATATCAATACACCTGAATTTGTTTTCAAAAATGAAACAAAACAAATGAACCATTAATGAGCTGGTAAAATACTTTATCCAAGACAGCAAAACTGTAAGTTGCAATACAAAATTGTTTACTTGATTGCCCTTTAAAAAAAAATAAATTAATTTTAAAAATCCACAGGTAGATACTGGGGGCCTCTGCTGCTGAGTAGAATACTCAATACTTAATATCTTAACCAGAGGAACCATGGGTATCCTCACCTGAAAGCAAATGTTGAAGTCAGTTCCCACTCTGAATGCATGATGTCATGGAGAAGTTTCCATACATGCCAAATAGAGGCCATTCTCTTTTCTTCTGTACTTATATTTTTTTAAGAAAAGGACATAATTTGGGACATTCTATAACTATTTGGGTTGTGGTTCATAATCTCTGTATTTTAATTTATCCAGAGATTGTGCAGAAATTTGGCAATACAGACATTCTCCAAGGAGAAAATGAGTGTATTATTATGAGAAAGAACAGTTTAGGTGTGTTATTATGATGATTTATTGCAAAAGCGATTTTCTCCAGCATATCAAGGCACTGAAAGTGTTAGTAGGTTCCCCTTTTATGGGAGTTACCAAGAAAAAGAGTAATGGATACATCAGTGACTTACAGTGAATCAAAGTGGAAATGTTACTCAAGTCCTCAGCTGGTATTTTTCACTGATAATTCAGTTAAACTCCAGTTGTTTACAGCAGATGAAAATTGGTCTACAGAAATATTTTTGGAAATCTCTTTATCCAATTCTATTGCCATTAAATTTTCTTCACCTAATTAAAAATCTCACAGATTCTGTCCCTGGTCATTTTTTCTCTGAACAATAACTCCATTTTATTTACTCTCTTGCAATTTTGAAGGAGCTAAGAGTTACATGTGCAGAATGAAAGAAAGCCAGAGTCAGATACCAGAAACTTTCTCTAGCAATTTGTAAATAAGGCAAACTGCCATAACAAATGCCCAGAGAGCATTATAATTAAGAAAAATCAGAACCAATTAAGAAATATATAAGGAATACACATTGAGAGAGTTCAGCTATGAACTGCATTTTAGAGCTAATCTGTTTCTGAAGGAACATCCTATCTAGACTTAGAATATATTGACTCCAGAGACCTTTGGTAGGGACTTCATCTCAGTTATAAACATCTGGTCAAAACAGCCTCAAGCTCCTCAAGTGGAAAAAGGCTTCTCTCTTCCCTGCTCCCATTTGTTATGAATAAGAGGGTTTCGTGTCCCTCATTTTGTTTCCTCCTCTGCTCTGATTATACCCTGTGTCTGCTGTTGGCAAAGGCAGTATCACTTTGACATGATTTTTGATGGTGCTCACAGGCAAGTCCACTCTGTTTTGTTGCTGGAAGCACAGCTGCACTGACTCTCATTTCATGGGTAGGAAAGCAGAGCTGTATCAGTCCACTTAAATAATGGACCAGGGCTTTTTTTTTGGCTGCAGCCAAAAAGAACGAATAAAAAAAAAAAAAAAAAAGGTACCTTCCTTAAAATCTAGCATGAAATCCTGTAACGGTTCCTTAGGGAAATTATAGCAAACTAATGGAATGAAGCTCAAACATGGAAATGCCTGTGGTGTTGAGCATTGTGTCAAAAGGATGAATGCTGTGGTCTAATCAGTAACCATGGTGTGATTAGAAATAGCTAGCATCTCTGAGACAGCACAAACACCCATGATAAAAGCAGCACTTCTGTTCTAGTCTACTCCTTAATGACTTGGAGAAGTAACTGAAGGACAGACTAAGCCTCAAGGCACTTCTAGAAGTATGAGGGAGCACGTAGCCCACTGCAGCTGTGTAGAGCAGTAGCAAGAATCATGATGTGACCTGCTCTGCAATGAAAACCTTAGTTGCAACATCCCACAGACCTACTGCACTGGCATGTCTTGCTCTGCAAAGCCTCACCCTGCTCCCCACAGGGCTCAAGCCACTCACCTGAGCTACTGAGAGGACACTGCTGTCTACTGGCTAGACCAGCCAGCGACCCCAGACTGACCTTGTGTAAGAAAGGCCAAGTGTCCTCTGCCAAGCAATGCTGCTTATTCCAGCCTCTCCTCTCTTTTCCTGGAGCTCCTTGAAAGGGGAGTACTGGTAATAAAACAGGCTTTTTATGATCACACAGAGGATGTGTTTGTGCACTGGAGAGGAAGGCTTTTGTTATCCTCACTGCTGCTCAGTGAGTCAAGATGGGATCTTATGGATGAAAAGGAAGACTGTGGGGTTTTTTTCTTCAAGTCAATGGTGTTTGCACCACTGGAGAACTTCTACAGTACAGAGGAGGGACAGAAGAAGATGTATCAGGAAGTCCAAGGCAGGAGAAGAAATGGATGAAATCCTGTGTGGCCAGCAGGAGAAGGAAGGTGACCATGCCCCTGTACTTGGCACTGGTGAGGCTGTACCTTCAGTATTGTGTTCAGTTCTGGGCCCCTCACTGCAAGAAAGATATTGAGGTGCAGGAGAGAATTCAGAGAAGGGCAATAAAGCTGGTGAAGGGGCTGGAGAACAAGTCTTGTGAGGAGAGGCTGAGGGAACTGGGATTGTTTATTTTGGAGAAAAGGAGGTCAAGGGGACACTTCATTGCTCTCTGCAACTACCTGAAAGGAGGTTTGTAGAGAGGTGGGTATGGATATCTTCTCCCAAGCAAATAACAATAAGGCCAGAGGAAATGGCCTAAACTTGCAGCAGGGGAGTGTTAGACTATCAATTAGGAAGGATTTCTTTACTGAAAGAGTAGTCAGGGGCTGGAATGGGCTGCCCAGGGAGGTGGTGGAGTCATCATCCCTAGGGTTATTTAAAAACCATGTAGGTGAGGCATTCCAGAACATGCCCTAGTGGGTTTTGTTGGGTTTTTTTGGAGGGGTGGTCAGGGAGATTTGACTGTTGAACAGTTAGATATTAGAGATTTCTTCCAACTTTGACAATTTTGTGATTCTTTGATTCTTAGAAGACCAAAGGGTAAAGATAGGCCTACCTGTTGACTAATTACAGAAAAGAAAATGTAGAACAGGCCCACACTTTGCTCTTTGTTTCTTGCAGACCTTCTTGACACTGAGAGTTTCTGTGTTGAAGGAAAGAGGTGAGGCCCATTTCTGCATGGATATAGCATACAGGAGAGGCAATGGCTTTTTCCTACTTATTTAATTTCTATTTATCTTACCCATCAGAAATTCTGACACAGAGGAACTCAGATATTTAGGTCTGATATTTGACTTAAGAAAACCTTTACTTCAAAATTCAAAGCCCTTTTGATATTTTCATTGTGCTCACCTCATGGAAAATATGCAGCCACTTCACCTCTAAACCAAATCTGATTTTTGATCCCCATAAAAATACACAGAAAGGCTTAGAATATCTTTATACAAATCCTTACAATGTAAACTTTCCTTAACAAAAAACTCTACTATCATGTAAAATTCTCTGCCTTGTTACTATGCTTTATCCCTTATGAAAGTACATGGCACTGTTATTTCCAAGTCACTGCTAGTAAGTTAGAGCATCATAATGATACCTTTTAATTATTGGAAATAATCTAAAGTAGTATCAGATTTTCCTTATGATCTATTATATATTTTGAAACCCTTGGTGTATTTTCATGCTCCCATAGATATATTCTCCTGTGATGAGTCTTTTGCTCTATTTGCCTACATACTATTTGTGAAAATAACCTCTAGCAAAATTGAGACTGAATTAGTCTCTAAATGAGATATTAAGTGTTAATGAGTAAAATACCGGTTAGTAAAGACTAGTTCATCTGGGTGAAGTACCTATGAAATATAGCAGGTGGGGATCCTGCACAAATCATATGGAAATATACATTCTGCCTCAAGGACAGAATCCACTCGCTAATGCAACTATTACTTCTTGCTGTAGAATCTATATTTATTCTATCAGCAAGAAGAACACAGAGCAATGAGATTAGAGAGGAGTGGGAAAATGTACCAATGGCTTAAACTGCTGGGATACACCAGTTGTATAAACCATTGTGAACCAGGAGCAGTGCTAGTTCCCACGGTAATTTTGGGCATGCTGATTCCAGAAATTACTTTTTCATACATATATTTTATTAATATATATTCATATATATATATATACATTAATATATTGTTAATTTATATTTTGAAACCTTAAAAGAATCAAAAGAGCACTTTCATTGTTAACATGTATGTGCTGTCTGCCAGACCATTAAAACTGAAGCCCAGTGTGACATTTCAAGTCCATTCAAACCACTCCAAAAGAATTATAATCCTACAGTGTGGTAGTCATGTTACTAATGCAGGAGGCAGAAATATAGTTTATTGTTCATGTAGTTATTCACTTCTCTGTGGTTGGAGGCACAGAGCATACACACAATTCTCATTGAACAGGATTTATGTAACACTTCTTGATCAGCATCTCAGTGATGGGTACTGGGTGTTCTGCCCACTGAATATCTGCACAGCCTGGAGTGAGAATTATTTACAGATAGAAGAAATGTAGGGCAGATTTTACAAAGGAAAAGATTTCATTTAGAAGAGTTACTTCACTTCAGAGCTACCTCTGATCTGATGCTGCCACTGTGCTGAACAACAGGTGAGTGGCAGCAGGGGACAGCAGCAGTGTGAGATGGGAGGCCTATAGACATCTATGGTCTACTTGCTCAGCAACCTTGCAGGGAGAAGCACAAGATGCTGATGTAGAAGGTCATGTAAGCAGTTGC
>NW_009954020.1:2040991-2091971 GCF_000747805.2 Chaetura pelagica
GAGCTACTGAGAGAACACTGCTGTCTACCGGCTAGACCAGCCAGCGACCCCAGACTGACCTTGTGTAAGAAAGGCCAAGTGTCCTCTGCCAAGCAATGCTGCTTATTCCAGCCTCTCCTCTCTTTTCCTGGAGCTCCTTGAAAGGGGAGTACTGGTAATAAAACAGGCTTTTTATGATCACACAGAGGATGTGTTTGTGCACTGGAGAGGAAGGCTTTTGTTATCCTCACTGCTGCTCAGTGAGTCAAGATGGGATCTTATGGATGAAAAGGAAGACTGTGGGGTTTTTTTCTTCAAGTCAATGGTGTTTGCACCACTGGAGAACTTCTACAGTACAGAGGAGGGACAGAAGAAGATGTATCAGGAAGTCCAAGGCAGGAGAAGAAATGGATGAAATCCTGTGTGGCCAGCAGGAGAAGGAAGGTGACCATGCCCCTGTACTTGGCACTGGTGAGGCTGTACCTTCAGTATTGTGTTCAGTTCTGGGCCCCTCACTGCAAGAAAGATATTGAAGTGCAGGAGAGAATTCAGAGAAGGGCAATAAAGCTGGTGAAGGGGCTGGAGAACAAGTCTTGTGAGGAGAGGCTGAGGGAACTGGGATTGTTTATTTTGGAGAAAAGGAGGTCAAGGGGACACTTCATTGCTCTCTGCAACTACCTGAAAGGAGGTTTGTAGAGAGGTGGGTATGGATATCTTCTCCCAAGCAAATAACAATAAGGCAAGAGGAAATGGCCTAAACTTGCAGCAGGGGAGTGTTAGACTATCAATTAGGAAGGATTTCTTTACTGAAAGAGTAGTCAGGGGCTGGAATGGGCTGCCCAGGGAGGTGGTGGAGTCATCATCCCTAGGGTTATTTAAAAACCATGTAGGTGAGGCATTCCAGAACATGCCCTAGTGGGTTTTGTTGGGTTTTTTTGGAGGGGTGGTCAGGGAGATTTGACTGTTGAACAGTTAGATATTAGAGATTTCTTCCAACTTTGACAATTTTGTGATTCTTTGATTCTTAGAAGACCAAAGGGTAAAGATAGGCCTACCTGTTGACTAATTACAGAAAAGAAAATGTAGAACAGGCCCACACTTTGCTCTTTGTTTCTTGCAGACCTTCTTGACACTGAGAGTTTCTGTGTTGAAGGAAAGAGGTGAGGCCCATTTCTGCATGGATATAGCATACAGGAGAGGCAATGGCTTTTTCCTACTTATTTAATTTCTATTTATCTTACCCATCAGAAATTCTGACACAGAGGAACTCAGATATTTAGGTCTGATATTTGACTTAAGAAAACCTTTACTTCAAAATTCAAAGCCCTTTTGATATTTTCATTGTGCTCACCTCATGGAAAATATGCAGCCACTTCACCTCTAAACCAAATCTGATTTTTGATCCCCATAAAAATACACAGAAAGGCTTAGAATATCTTTATACAAATCCTTACAATGTAAACTTTCCTTAACAAAAAACTCTACTATCATGTAAAATTCTCTGCCTTGTTACTATGCTTTATCCCTTATGAAAGTACATGGCACTGTTATTTCCAAGTCACTGCTAGTAAGTTAGAGCATCATAATGATACCTTTTAATTATTGGAAATAATCTAAAGTAGTATCAGATTTTCCTTATGATCTATTATATATTTTGAAACCCTTAAGTGTATTTTCATGCTCCCATAGATATATTCTCCTGTGATGAGTCTTTTGCTCTATTTGCCTACATACTATTTGTGAAAATAACCTCTAGCAAAATTGAGACTGAATTAGTCTCTAAATGAGATATTAAGTGTTAATGAGTAAAATACCGGTTAGTAAAGACTAGTTCATCTGGGTGAAGTACCTATGAAATATAGCAGGTGGGGATCCTGCACAAATCATATGGAAATATACATTCTGCCTCAAGGACAGAATCCACTCGCTAATGCAACTATTACTTCTTGCTGTAGAATCTATATTTATTCTATCAGCAAGAAGAACACAGAGCAATGAGATTAGAGAGGAGTGGGAAAATGTACCAATGGCTTAAACTGCTGGGATACACCAGTTGTATAAACCATTGTGAACCAGGAGCAGTGCTAGTTCCCACGGTAATTTTGGGCATGCTGATTCCAGAAATTACTTTTTCATACATATATTTTATTAATATATATTCATATATATATATATACATTAATATATTGTTAATTTATATTTTGAAACCTTAAAAGAATCAAAAGAGCACTTTCATTGTTAACATGTATGTGCTGTCTGCCAGACCATTAAAACTGAAGCCCAGTGTGACATTTCAAGTCCATTCAAACCACTCCAAAAGAATTATAATCCTACAGTGTGGTAGTCATGTTACTAATGCAGGAGGCAGAAATATAGTTTATTGTTCATGTAGTTATTCACTTCTCTGTGGTTGGAGGCACAGAGCATACACACAATTCTCATTGAACAGGATTTATGTAACACTTCTTGATCAGCATCTCAGTGATGGGTACTGGGTGTTCTGCCCACTGAATATCTGCACAGCCTGGAGTGAGAATTATTTACAGATAGAAGAAATGTAGGGCAGATTTTACAAAGGAAAAGATTTCATTTAGAAGAGTTACTTCACTTCAGAGCTACCTCTGATCTGATGCTGCCACTGTGCTGAACAACAGGTGAGTGGCAGCAGGGGACAGCAGCAGTGTGAGATGGGAGGCCTATAGACATCTATGGTCTACTTGCTCAGCAACCTTGCAGGGAGAAGCACAAGATGCTGATGTAGAAGGTCATGTAAGCAGTTGCAAAATGTTAATGGCTAGAAGAAAAAATAATTCCAGACTGAAAGGTTAAAGGTGGGGAGAGCAGACGGAAAAGGCTGATTAAATGCCTTTATGAGACACCAATTTAAATCTGAGTTTGATTTGGTTCCTAAATGGACAGAAGAAGGGAAAAAGTGATAGTACTACAAGATAATGGAAGAAAAATAGTGACTTTCTGCAGAAAACAGTTTCCGTTATTTTTTCATGACTGCTTGTAGACTATAGGTTAGCACTAAGTCTATGGGGACAAAACTGTAATTACTGCACAGGCAAATCAGGAGGGGAGGGACATTTCCCACATTATCCCACACAAGGCATTACCTCTGCCTTTAATGAAGAGGACAGTGTGATTCATCTTAATACACATCATCCTTTGCATCCTGGTGCACTTCCCATGCTTTTCTGAGCACACCCATGAAACCCTGGCTCCCTGAATAAAAGTGAGGAGGTTGTTGGCCAGGAGCTATCCAGCTGTTTGAGGTGGATGAACCAGAGCAAATAAAGAAGAGTTGATATGTTTAAAAGCTTTACTCTGTGTAATGCTAAAAATCAGCCCAATTTTGAGGACATGAAGAATATTCTCTCTACTGAAAGGATTTTGTGTTTCTATTGCCTGTGCTTTCTGGTTGAGGTTAACACCTAAATAAATATTGGATGAAACACTACCTTTAAAACATTACAGCACAGTTTTCCATTGGAAATGTCATACTGAGAAGAATATGTACCAAAACTGATAAAAATGTGGACTTTTAAATAGACTTTTTGCCATTCAGATGCAATTAAAATCTTTATTAAATATTTTAAATCTGACCTATGTAATCTGATGGGTTAGAACATGGCTCTTTTTTTCCTCCTCCTTAAATTGCCTTTAAATGAAATTCTACATTTTCCTAATAGATTTTCTTTGTAGCTCCTAATTGTGAAATCTAACATGACAAGAAAGTTTATATTCTGAATTTAAGGTTTGGATCTAGGTAGTGTCCCTTTATTCCAGCCCATGTTCAGGTCTAGTGTTTATTAAAAAGTACTGCAAGTTTAGGTGAACCATTGAGTAGTTTGCTTACTCAGCAAGTTGTTTGTGACCAAGCTTTTCTGTCTTCTGCACACACAGAAAAAAATGGAATATACCATCCACTACCTTCTAGGTTAGATGCTATTTTACCTAGAATTGTTTCACTTTCTCTTTTGACCTTGTGCCTTGAAAAGATTAAAGATTACTCATGACTGTTGGGCCTTTGCATGGTAATTCACAGGACAGCAGAAATCTTGGATTTCACTTCCTGTGGGTCCCTGTCAGCTTTGCATGATGACTGCAAATAACTGAAAGAAATACCTAAATATCTTCTGTTGCAGCAGTAGTGGTTAATTCAGCTTTGGGGATTCTGCCTTGTGTCTCAGTGTCATAAATATCCTCATAGGGAAATGGATTTATTGTTTTTTTAATGAACTTTTCTTTTTCCTCCTACAGGATTGCTTGCAAAGTAAGTGTTTAGATATACCTCAAGTAGAATATTTCTTTTCCAGTGGTTTTCATTAAGCTCCAACCACTGAGATCACCTGAGAACAGGTCACCTAAGTCAAGAAAAAATTCTGTTTTCCACTGAAGGTTTTCCACTGATGGAGAAGTGGGCCTCCATGCTTCCAGTTCCACATATTTTTTTTCTATTTTCAGTCAAACACACATCGTCTTGCAGACCTGCTGTTGCTGCACTGTAATAGCATCCAAGTCAATGAAATCATTCAAGATCTGTGCAACCCCACCCCATCTGCTTTCAAGGCAAGTTCTTCCATTGTCTTATCTTTTCTAAGTTAGAGCTTCCATCTGGATGTAGACTGAAATAGAAATTAGTGAGATGACATGGCTACTGAGAAGCAGCAAACACATGAACAATATTGACATCTTGGAAGCAGATGTTTGTTAAAAAAGCATGTTTAAAACAAAGAGTTGATAAATTAGTTTTGACTTGAAATAAGCAGAGCTGCTGCCTAAAGGACATCAGGTGGATCCAACGACTAAGTGAAAGAAACTTATCTATATCAATAAAGATGTATGTTTTGAATAGAAGTGTCAGTTTGTTAATATGCTCAGTCATTGCTTGTGCCAAAGCAACCTGTCATCTGACAGAAAACTGCTTCTACTCCACACCAAGGGAAACCCAGCAAATGGCTGTTGTTTTCAGAAGCAGAATTTGCTCAGTGTAGGCATTTTCCAACAATGAAATGTAGTCATTGCAGCATTATAACAGCTCCATCATGACACTGTCTATTATCATCTATAGCTCAGTCCCAACTTCTGAAAACTGAAACAAAACGAAAAACAAAACCAAAAAATAAGACAAGGCAAGCTAGAACCTACTAGCTTCTCTATTTCAGTGGACATTTATTACAATTTGAGTTGTGAATAATGCAGCTACCAAGACCCAGCTACCTTATGCTCCAGGCTGGAGTCTTTAAACATCAGTGAAAAAGGCTTGATATGCTCTCTTCTCAATTTATCGCCACTCCGTAAGTCGATGGTGTGCTCTATTCGCTTGTTAATTTCCTCAGGCCCAGACTGGACATGCAAAGCTTGTGCAAGATGGTTTGGAAGCAGATTTATTGAATTTCTTGTTAGGGCAGCCAGAGTCTAGGGGAAAGCACATGCAAACAGAATAAACCTGCTGGTCCCCTTGGGTTAAAAATGCAATGTTTTAGATCATGTTGCATTGCAAACCATTACAGCATTCCATGCAATTCATTCAATGAAATCTATAGAAGTGTAAAATAGTAAGTCTGTTCCACTAAACACATACAGGACATTAAGAGACTTTCATGTCCTCCTTTATACAGGTTACAAGGTTTGCTGCTGCAGTCAACACAGGACTATAATCTCCTTTCCAGATTCTGCTAATTAATTGTTAGAGCATGCATGAGCGGAGTACACACCAAAATCACAGCAGGGTAGCTAACTCAATGGTGTGTTTTAACAACAAAGAACAGAAGCTACAGAAAACAGGAGTAATGATGTTCTTGTTGATCTTAAAGTTACTGGATGTGTGTAGTTAAGGAACAGATCAGTCAGGCAGGAGTGAAGAAGATGCCATTTCTGACTACTTCAGGATGGGTTTTCAAATATTATATTCTTCTTCACTACTGGTATATGTCATCCAGTCCACATTACAGTTAGGCTATATGATTTAATGTAACTGTAATTCATATTTTTAAACATTGTTTCAAATGCATTATTCCTTTGGTACTTCATTGACTAATCAAAAGAAAATAAAAGACTTTTGCACAGCTTTGCAAATGAAAGCCAGCAGAGATAATACCAAGGGTGCTTCACCTTCAGGAAAGAAATAAGAGTTTGCTTTCATAAAAATAATTATTCAGTCCAGGTTCATGGTATCATTTCATGACACAAACCATAGTGAAGCAGCACTTTGCCACCTGAATGGGAAAATAAACTCGACTACCTGTGATATTCCCAAGGGTTAAGAAATGTTAATGAATATAAACCTTCATACATAACAGCATAAGACATTTCAGAACTATTATGGACAAGAAATACACTTCTACTTGAGAAATGTTATCCCATAGGTTCTTGCTGGAGAGGTCTTCTGCTGTATCTCCTACTAGGTATTGCTGGACACAGAAGTCTGGGATGGATTATCACTAGATTTCTCTGGAAAGCCAATTCTTTTGGATCATGGGATAACATACAGTGGATGATATGGGAAGGTTTGCCTTGTTTATATTCAAAATACAGTCAGTAATTACATTCTAATGAATCTTGGAGAGCACATTGAAACACAGGAAGGTTCTCAGGTACCTACTGTCAAACCCCAAGTGACAACTTTACAATCCTAAAATTAAGTCCACAGACTCTGTAGTCAGAGGTAGTATATTTTTATCTCATATTCCATCTTTTGATTACTAACATAGGAGTCCAAAATATACATGGAAAAGAATATCAGTATTGAAATCTTCTGCCTATTTAAATGAAAAGCAATCTTCCTGTTTCCTTTATTAGCAGAAGGGCTTCCATAAAGAAGGTTTGGCAAACCTTTCAACTCCAATCTTTCCATCTTTCATCTAGAAAATCAGTATCATGAATATTTGGAGGAAAAAAAAAAAAAAGAGTATCAAGGATATTTTTCTCATACTAAAAATTCAGGTATACCTAAACCCATATCTCAGCCTTGGTTTTAAAGTGGAAACTCTAAAGTTAGAGTCAAATCCCAGGAAAAGAATCCATTGAGTCAACTGGCTAAATACTATATTACTGCACACTAAGACACTAGTTTAGATATTATTTCTCTTTTAAACTGAGCTATGCAGAATATTATCAATTTTTGGTAGCTGAAATCACACAAATGAGTCTGAAGTCACTGTTGAAAGTCTGAGATTAATTGGTTGCTGTGTGTATTAATTCCTCAGAATTAGTTAATACTGTTGTATCTCCACTGCAAGTGAAGGTGGAGGAGGTCCCTAATTAGCTGAACATTGTATTTAGCTGACATGAGAAGAATTGTCTCAATCCTAATGAGGGACTACATTTTACTTCAAATTATGTTTGCTGACAAATTTGATTAATATAAAGAATATAAAGTCTTCTTGCTGAATGCATGAAGTGGTTACAATTAATGGTAGATGAACATGACATATCAACACTATGACAGTAATATTGGTACAAAAATAGACTCTGAATTTGAGTTTGTTTTCAAAGTATAGTAAGGAAATTCATATTTGAGTTTAATGGAGTCTTCTTTCCCTCACACCTGTATGCATACTTCAGAAAACTTCCCTGTAATTAGTATAACAATAATGAAAAATACAAGGCAAATTATCGTCCCAAGAATATATTTTAGCCACATTTTCTCTGTTTCTCCCTCTAAGTCTGTTATGCCAATGTAAAGAGTATTTTGTCTCCCTGATACCTCTCCTACATTTTTTTAAACAGTCATGTGGAAAATACTATTGTGATACAATGGGCTTTGGAACTTTCCTCATGCTGACATTAACCATTCATCATAGAGGAACATGTTCAAGGTTCTGTTGGGAAAAATCCTACCCAGACTTGCATCTGAGACTAAGGTAGGATGAATGAAACAAACAAATATTAAAACTCCAACTTCAGAGATACTTTATAGAGCTTTTAGAAAAATAGTTTTAGATTTTACTTCCTTCCTGCAAAGTTTTCATGAAACAAACCCAAACATCCTGACCTCAACAAGATGCAAGTTTTTGTTCACTGGCATTTAGAAAACTCTAGAAAGGCTTCAATTTTTTTTATTTGTTATTTTTTTGTTTACATACTGCAAACACCAGATCTTGAAGGGAAAAAGGGAAATACAAGGTCACATATTTAAAGAGGCAGGATGCAGGTAGGATTTGGTTCAAGAGGAGGACACCTAAATTAAGGTGTCTAGGTGCTTGGTGTCTATGCTTCTATTACTGGCAATATACACTTGGCATACTTTCATTTGCCCAATTTGTAGCTATGGTCAGCTGAGATGGCCAAGGGTATCCTGGACAACAATCTGGAGCTAGGAGATATGGCACAAGACCTACAGCAACCCATGCCCTGCTGGTTGGTGGTGAGGACAAGCTGGCATGTGCAAGGGTATCTGAAGGTACAAGAGACAGCCACAGTCAAAAAGCTCAATCAATTATTTCTCAGCATGTTTCAGCATAGGTGTTTAGTACTGTTTGAGACATCAGAGTCTCTTACCTGGCTTCTACCTGATAGCCCAGATAATGACAGATCTTTTATAGGCCCCTTGTCATACGGATGTCTGAGGGACCATAGAGCACCACAGGTAGAACTAGACCCTTATGTTTAGGAGATGAGCTGTGTGGGGGTCAACACCTGGGACAGGCAGGAGATACACAAATGCAGGTGCGTTGCTATAGTACATCCTAGTATAATTTAAATCCATCATCTGAATTCTGAGCTGAAATGCTTTATTTCTGAGCAGTAATGCCTCTTGTCTCAAATTCAAAATTGAAAAGTATATAATAATTAAATCACACATGAAATAGCAGATTTTTATAATCTTTTCTCCACCACATCTTTGTGATATATAATGATAGTTGTTTCCAGCACAAAACCAAGTTATTAAAAACTATTCTAAAAATTGATTGTTGCCATATGACAAAAATCTGCTTTAAAACAGAAGTTTAATTATGCCTTTTTCAATTATTTTAATGGGATATTTACTGCTTTATTGAGTAGGATTTGTTCAATAATCAAGTGAAAACACTTGTCCTTTATTTCATTCCTCCTTTTTGTTAGTACTCAGGTTTAGTTGAGAAAATGATCAACAAAATTATAGCCTATTCTGCACAGATTTTTTGGACTATAGAAATTGGAATGTCTTAAAAAGAAAGATGAAGAAACAGAGAGAGATCAGAAGATAGCCAAGGTAGCATGCACCTGTACCTCTGTTCAGAATGAAACGAGAATATAGAGACAGGTCCACTAAATACAGAGAATACTAAAAGGCACATGCAGATGCACAGCTGTACAGAACACATATAAAACAGGTGGTTTATATAGCAGCAAATGAAGCCATGCTCCAGTTCAGTCTGAAGAGGCAAAGACACCACCATGGGCTCATTGATTGTGAAGGCTCATCTCTCCTGATTTGTAAGAGGCAGAACATGGTGGACAAAGCAAGACCTCCACACAACAACTCTTTGGAGTTCAACAGAGAGTGCAGACAAGTAAGACTAAGGATGTGCAGCAGAAGAAAGGATATATCATGTAATTACAGATCCCTCAGAAAAATGGAAGAAAACTCCAGCTGACCTGTTTCATAAAGGCTCATCAGTCTTTAAAACACAGTGAAAAGGGTGGTGTCTGAGTCATTTTAACCTCTCCATCTTTGATTCCTCTAAACAAGCAGAATGTACAAGTAGTTTTTAGGACTGCACAGGAGCTGCAGTTTCCCAGGGTGTTAGCAATTAGCCATGAACACTTTTGGAAAAGATCTGATCAGGACCAGTTGTCATTAGCTCGTATTTCTATTGAGCTAGGCATGACCTTGGAGGCTAACTCACTCCTAGTGAACCTTCATTATGTTTTAAAATCTTATTGTTTAAGATTTTTTTATTAAAATAAAAAGAAAAAAAAAAGTGAAGAATGGACAAAATGTTTTCACAAGGTCCTTTGTTAAGGTACATCTCTTTTTCTTTCCTTTATGTATCAATAACCTACTCTGTATCATTTCCCTCTGGCAAAATGTCTGTTCACTCATCCCTTTACTTTGATGGCAGCACCATGAAGCTATGCCAGGAGATACATACACTGACTAGAATGTCACAGCTAGTTTTGTAACACTAACTTTACTTTTAATTTACTTCTTTATAGGCTGATTCAGTGAAAACTAAGCTGTGTAGTATTGAATTTCACTTGGAAAAAAACCCCAAACCTCTGGTCTCCTGGCATTTCTCCAGTTTGGATACATGATTTATCTCTACCCTGAAATGATTTGTTTAATCCTCTGCTGTTACAGTACATGTTAGAATAAAGGTTAAAGATGACTTTGTCTCCTCTGAGGCTTCCATTATTGAAATGCATTCAAGCATGCTTTCGTACTTGATGACATTAAAGGAAGTTTGACTTACGTTCTGTTTTCCCACTATGTTATCAAATGGAAGTTCAGGGCTCCAGGATCCTTCAGTAAATGTTGCTCCACTGTTTCTCCTGTCGGAGGAGCTGACAGCCTCTTTCACAATATCTTCAGGCAAAGTCAACAGACTCTCCTCAGGTTGTTTAATTAAATAAGTCTCAATGTTATGTTTCCTCAAAAATTCATTGCGCTCTTTGCCATGCCCTTCTTCAACATTATAATCCCCGTTCAGGCAGTCCAGAGTGGCTTTGGAAATGTGAATTCTCCTGCATAAGTGAAATAAGTAGAAGCAAATACTGATTGTGCTCTGGTGCACATAGGTAATAAGTACTTTATGAGCTATGCCTAATTTTTAACACAATGAATACCTAGGTTTTCTATTGTGTATGATGCTTTCTATAAGGAAAATTAAATAATGTATTCAACAAACATGGGATTTATTTAGGGACAAATGCTCTCAAGATTGGTTAACATCAATAGGATCTCATGTATGCACGAAATCCTCTCACAGGTAAAAATTTGATATTCACACCTGATACTTTTGATCACAGTATTACTATAATGAGAAGCTTTCCTGAGTAAAATACTACTCAGAGTGAATGAAAATTACCACTTTAGGTAAATACAACGAGAGGAAAATATATGGTATGCATTAGAGCAGTTTGTGTAAAGCTCTATAATTTCCTTCAGTAACCTGAGGTAGCTTAGACAGTTAGAATTACTGGTCTGATTGCATCTGAAGTGATTTAAGGAAACAGGGAAACTGTACAAAGGCAAGTGAATTGATAACTTCTGGTAAGACTAAGCAATGAGTTAAAAAATTTTGCAAAAATATATTTGAAGTTAAGAGATGATGTAAAAAACCCTCAAATTTTGCAGAAGCAAGATAGAGTTTTGGATGCCTTTCAGCTAAACCTAGTGATGTGTTGGTATTTGAACTTTCCTAACCATAATAATGACTGCTTGAGATGGACAGAAAGATGTTCAAGTAAAAATAAAAAATAAAAAATAAAAATTAATTGAAGTCTTATTTCCATCTTTAAGAAACCTTCAAGTTCCTAAAGGTGAGTTAAACTGCATATACCTCTAAAATACACCCACATGGTTAGCCATGCTATACTTTATATATGCAGTAAGAGGAGATGTTCATTAGACATTTATCTAACTCAAGAAAATATATGTAGTGACTCCATTAAAATCTGATCATTTTTCAAACTTCAGATGCATGGCACTTTCTGAAAGTCATACTTTCCAATAGATTCCTAAAATTCAGAGTCAGCTAAAACAATTGATCATTTCTTGATGATAGATGCTGAAGCATTTTTCCCAGGCACCACAAACTGGGTCATCTTGACTGAGAGAAATGGTCCTAGCACACCCCTTGGCAATTTCCAGAATTTGTAGGGTGCCACTACAGAGTTAAATTACATAAAATACTGATGGAGCAAAAGGCTCTAAGTACATTTATGATGTGGATGCATTGCCTGCAAATAAAGCACTGATTATCTTGATGTGGTGTGAAATGCCCAGGAGTATCAGAATTTGGCACAACTGTGTCTGTGTGGAGTATTAAACATCAGTATCTAATTAAAAGAGCAAAAAATTGTATCTATCTCAGCCATTTTTCAATCTGTCTCAGCTTTCTTCTGACAGTCAACACAGGATTTGTACAACTTTCACTTTCTGAAGTCATGCTGTTATGATGTCTACAGAGGTTACTCTTTTATAGTCAAAGGTCAGTTAAACCGACAATAAAAATGGAGTAAAAATGTTTCTTAAATATAAGGAGCTTTTGGCCTGGACTTTAAAACCAGATGACTTCTGAGAAAGACTATGCACTTCCTAGCTCTTAGAAATCCAAACAGGCTAAATGTATTTAAGTGAAGGGCTAATTAAAAAAGAAATAAAATAAATAAATATATAAATTATAACAGCTTTAACCAGAGTATAGAGTTGGCTATTGATGTAATACCCTTAAGTGAATGAAATATTAATCAATTAATCAATTAGTAAAAAGTTGGTAGTTTAAAAATATTTTCTGGCTTCTTTTTGTGCAGTTTGCTTGAAAAACTTTAAAAAATATAGTTGAGAAACACCTTTCTAATTTCATACAAATGCCATAAACCAGAAACATGAGTATTGAAGTAAAAAAGTAAAACCTGTCTTGCTGTAGAAAATATATCAGGCCCAAAGCTTTAAATCATACCTGTCATTGAGACAACCTGGAAAATTAATTATTAGCTAGGTTTTCTGCCAATTCAATACCATAGGTAAATACCAAGATAAACCAGCTAAGACTATTGGAACATGGTGTTCTGGCAGAAGAATGTCTCAGAAGTAACACTGAGGGAGATTACATGGTTTCCTTCTCAGGTGTTGTGGACACTTATCACTCAGGAAACCAGAAATTACTGCTTTTTCTCAGTGCTTCTGAGTGCCTCCTTCCAAGACAGTTGGGCAGCCAGCTTATGCTCTTTCACCAGTGGGAAATCTTTTCCTGCACCACCATAGCTCAGGTGCTTATGAGGTCTCAGGCTGATAGAGAATCAGAACAGTTTGGGTTGGATGGAACTTTGAGATTATCTAGTTCCAACCCTGTTGCTCTGGGCAGGAACATCTCCTGCTAGACCACGTTGTGTAGAGCCCCATCCAACCTGGCCTCGAATACTTCCAGAGAGGGAGCATCCATAGTTTCTCTGGGCACTCTGTGCCAATGTCTCACCTCTCTCACTGTAAAGAACTTCATATCTATTTTAAATCTATCTGCTTCCAGTTTGAAACATTCAACCCCTCCATCCTATCACCACATGCCCTTGTGAACAGTCCCTCCCCAGCTTTCCTTTAGCCCCTTTAGGCACTGGAAGGCTGCTAAAAGGTCTCTCCAAAGCATTCTCTTCTCTGGGCTGAACAACCATAACTCCCTCAGCCTGTCTTCATAGAAGAGGTGCTTCAGCTCTCTGGCCATCTTTGCATCATATGCGAGGGAAGAGCTGAGCCCCTTCTCTCTTGCCCCTGCACAGGGTGGGCTGATCCTCCCCATGGCATGTGGGTGAGCTGCCTCCCTCTGCTGTGTGCTCAGGAAAGGGCTCTGGTTCATCTTTGCTCTTGTTTCATGCTTTGAGAACAGCTTTTCTGCCAGAACAGACGAAACCTGTGCAGCTCTGGGATCAGGAGTGATCTCGCTATTGTGGCAAGCAGGACAATTTGGATGCTGGAGGCAGGAGAACTAAGGAGAAGCTGCAGTGAACTCAACTGCTCTGCTAAATCTGCTCTGTGCTCTGGGGGAGCCTGATGTAAATCACTGTTTTGAAGAACTGAGTGAATTGCTGTCACACACAGGCTTTGTTCTGTTGGCAAGCTGATATACAGGAGTGGAAATCACTCTTCTCTGATAGACTGCAACCTACCTGGGCATTTTATTAGCAGTGGTGAGGTGGTGCCTTCTCTGGGTTATTCATTAATAGAGCTATGACTTGGACGCATTCACAGTGATAAAAGAGACTTTTTGCAGGTGCAGATGGTGAAACTTAGATGATTGATTTGCTCATGTTAACAAAGCAGCATGTGACCTGTCTTAGTCATCTGAGGCTATCAGGTGGGATAAACAGCCAGGAATTTATTTATTTTTTTAATTTTTTTTCTGCAGTTTTATACACTGGTGACATATGCAGAGTATAGAAGTTGCTTTCGGAGCATGCAAGGTTTCATTTTCTGCTGATTCTAAGAATAAATATTAGTATAAAGGTCTACTATGGGGAACAGGAGAAGGTCCCACATTTGCAAAACCAATATAAAGCAAATTTCTTTCTAACTTCCTGGGAACATGACAGCTTGGACATCCTGATGTGTGCATGGGGACTGCAGTACAACACAGATTTGATGATTTAAGACTTCTCTCACTCAAGATGACAGCATCACTTAGGATTTTTCCATAGAAAGATGTCTGTTGCTACTGCTTCTGTGTCTCCTGATTAAAAATATTGAATTGTTGTAGGGGATCTTTTGCTACATCTTTCAAGAACAGAAGGTGGAACTGCAAGTGAAGAGGATTCCTACAACCACTGTTGTTTCTTTCAAATTTAGGATTTTCAGTTTTCAAACTACTATGAGATATAGGCCATATCAGGAGAAATAACTTCTTCTAGCTTCCAGGTGAATGAGCCACCTCAGTCAAAAAAAACTTAGGCAGCTCAATGGAAAGCCATATATTTTCACATATAGACAGACTGATACAAAAGTCTCAAAACCTCTACTAAAACATCAAATCATTTAAAAGACTTCTTAGAGAACCTGCAGTCCATTATGCCTTGTTATTAAAGTAACAGCCTATGAACACATAATTCTTCCCACACTTTGTGCATTATGAAATAGAACAAATTACAGTGTTGTGCCTGACAACCACATTTGAATGCAAAGGGCAAGAGAATGGAGCTTGGAAAAATTCAGGAATGGTCAACACCAAACTATGAAATTTGGGCTATCTCTAAGTATTGTATAAGCTGAGTAGAACCACTGACTTTCTTCAGGAAATCATAGCTGACAAAAAAAAAAAAAAAAAAAGGCATTTTTTTCTTTTCCAATGCCTTTGCCACCTTTTTTGACTATAGCCTCACAAATCATTGTCAACCACAAAACAGCAAAAATAAAAAAAGGTCATAGCTGATGCAATAATGTAAGACAGTTAATCTCTTGGCAAGGTTAACAGTGTGCTGTACTGGCAGTGTTTCCTGACCATGGGAAATACACGTTGCCTTACCCAGGAATTCCACCTGACTCGAGTTTATTTGCAATATCCACGTCCCATGACCAGACATCAAACTGCCACTTCCGCAGGCCCAGCACTCCGCACAGAACCGATCCAGAATGTATCCCTATTCTCATGTCAATGTCGTGCTTCGTTCTTGACCTAACATACCTGTTAAACAAGAACAAAAAAAACACAACACAACAAAAAAAAGACCAAAGTCATGAAAGTGAATGCCATGGATTTTTGTATCTTAGAGAAAAAGGTAGGATGAAAAATACAATGTCATTTGTTATAAAGAAACACCTACTCTGTAAAATGAAGAGGCACCTTTCTAGGTAGCAAAGTACAGGTAGTGATAAAATAACTCTAAAAGCAAGATTATCATTAAGTGCTTAATTGCATGCATGGTTCAGTGGCACATGTTGTTATTCCTATCAGACAGAAAGAGGAAGATAGAGAGAGAAAAAGATGACTGAGTGAAGTGTCTGTTCTCATTGAGTCCTTTAACTTGGAGTTACACAACAACGTTATGAAAGAGCCCTCAACAACATTACAACAACAAAAACTATTATCATTAAACCTGCATATACTTTTATGTTCTATTATAGTTTCTGAAATAATTTTCAATATTTCAAAAATCTTATTTTATTGACTGAAATTTTCCAGTTACTTTTTGTCCAAAGGTGAATTATTTTCAGTAGATTTGGCAAGAACACCATTTGCTTTGTTATGGTAACAGTGTGATTTTAACATTAACTGTCTTCCATTCTGAGTGATGGCAAAGACCATTTTACTTCTTCAAAAATAAACACGTGGGCATATTTGTTAAGAGCCTCAAAAGTGGGGTTTTGTCTCGGCATTTCTGGGAATATTGTTTATATATAAAAAGAATATTACTATGCTAAAATACTGTCTTCATCTTCTGATTCACAGCCACAGGCACCTTAGTAGTGTGTTAGGCCTGGGACAATCTCCAGCTCATCAATATGGGAAGCTCAGAACTAAAATAATTGAGCTGCATCAATTAGGATGACGAAGAGAGCACTTTTCCAGTTCTGCCTTTGTGACTATTATTTGCACCAGGAATACTATTAGTGGTAGTGTTCTTTAATACTGGAGTAGCCTGCTTAGGATATGGAAAACTGCTTTGCTGCTGTTGGTCTGCAAACTAGGCTGCTGTTTCTCTGCAAAGAGTCCCAGTTCCACTGTCACTGAAGTCAATAACAGCACAGCAAGACCACATAACAGAGCAGGCAAAGAAAAAACAGCTCTATTTCACAACTCTGCAGCTACCATTGCCTAAGATTCCTCAGTCATGACCTTGACAGACCCTCTCTAGGGAAGAAAGGGGTAAATTGCTCACTGTGTTCAATACTTGGCTTTTCATTGTTGCAAAGCGGCAACTATTCAGTTTGTGGGGAAAAAGAAAATAAAAAGAGTTTCAAAATGGAGAGAAATGTGAGGAACTGGAAATAAGCAATTCATACTTATTTCCCAGGTATTTCCCAGTGCAGTGCCTACTACAGAAGATAATTTCATCATATCAGGAAGCTAGCATATTTAAGATATTTAAAATAAAGGGTTTTTTAAAAAAAATAAATTAAAAAAGTTAATAATAAAATAATTTAAAAGAAACTTTGGGGAGGGATTTATTATTTTATATATTCTTTTATATCTTTTACTCTCTATTTATAGTTTTCTCCTAAAATCTTCTATTGGTTTGCAAATGAGTTTGTAATATCCAAAATGAACAAACAAACACCTGTGTCTGGAAGATGGGACATGGAAACAACTCCTCCACACTGAAGTAATGCCTTAAATGTTGTGAGAACAGCTAAGGAAAGTGAGAGCACTCAAATGTCTAATATGTTTTGAAGAATTATTATAAATACGCTAAAAAATATCTAAACTAATATTTGTAACTGTCAGAAGAATTAACACACAACTCTACACATGATCATTTCCCCAGTCTGCCTTTTTCCTTTATTTCTTATTTTAAGTCTGATTTCCTTATATTGAAATTAAAAGCTGATTGAATCCAAAGGAACAATCGAGTGAAAGCTTTTCATTGAAAAATGCACACAATAAGAAGACTTCAAAGTTAATAAAATGGTCTAACAGCATAAGTTTATGTAATCTCTCTCCTTACATACATATGCACACATGCTACTAGAGCAATTTAGATTTTAAGTACTAGAGTATTTAAGTACTAATAAATAGTAGTATTTAACATTGGACAAATACTAGCACTGGGCAATCACTAATGACATGGAATTTGGAGAGTCCAAATGCCATACGGAGTAATGCCAGGCACAAGTGTGGATTGGGAGAGGAGTGGCTGGACAGCAACTCTGCTGAAAGAGATCCAGGGGTGCTGGTAGACACAGCCTCAGCCTGAGTCAGCCACGTGCCCTGGCAGTCAGGAGGGCAAAACCCATCCTGGGGAGCATCAAACACAGTGTCACTAGCTGGTCAAAGAGGTGACTATCCTGTTATGTTCAGAGTTGGTGAGGCCTCACCTCATGTATTATGTGCAGTTCTGTGTACAATTTAAGAAGGATGTGAAGGTTCTTGAATGTGTGCAGAGATGGGCAACAAAGCTGGTAGAAGGGCTGGGAGGGATGTCTGCTAAGGACTTTGGGTTTGTCTAGTCTGGAGAAAAGGAGGCTGAAGGGTGACCTCATTGCTCTCTACAGCTTCTGAGGAGGTGGACAGTGAGGTGCTGTGCTCTTCTCCTGGTATCCAGCGATAAGATGCATGGGAATGGTTCTAAACTGTGTCAGGGGAGGTTTACACTGGACTTTAGGAAACAATTTTTTAGCAAGAGGGTAGTCAAATACTACAACAGATTTTCTAGAGAGGTTATTGATGCCCCAAGCCTGTCAGTGATTAAAAAGGCATTTGGACAATGCCATTAACATGCTTTAACTTTTGGTCAGCCCTTAAATGGTCAGGCAGTTGGACTAGATGATCTTTGTATGTCCCTTCCAACAGAAATACACTATTCTGTTCTATTCTGTTCTTTTCTGTTAAATATTGTAAATTATCATCTTGTATGTGTACCCTATATAAGAATTAACACACAAAGATCTCATCAGAAAGACCAGGAACTGTGAAAGTGAGCAATACATCCCTCTCTTTCCAGAGTGTTCACTAAGGATTGCTGGATTTTAACTTTTCCTTTGCCATAATAATGTGATGATGGCCTGAAAAGGCTACATCAGCCTCAATCCCCTGCATTGGACTTCTGCATTTGTTCAAAGTTTCACCTAACAGTGCTGTTCATGTCACTTCCTGCATGACACTGCAGATTCTGAGACCTAAAGTCTTACCTCTTGTTGTCTTTCACATTGTACCAGCAACTTACTCCTGTGTGCTGCTCAGGTGACACTTGATCTCAGCTCTTCATGGGCAGTCAGTGCAGATTTGGCTACTTGCCCACATCCTTTGAGTGAGGGCAGCTCTAGTTTTATGTCTGCTGTGGTGCCAGTGCACCTGCAGGGCCCCCATCTTCACATCCTCCTCTTGCTTGCCCTTCAAAGCAATGTGCTCTTATGTTGACAGATAGGAAACTAATTGCATGAGGGAACCTGATTGAATAGAGCCACAGGCAGTCTGAGATATATTTAAACAGACCCTGTCCAGAACATGAATAAAAGCAGAAGAGCAATCTGGTCCTGCTCCCATTACTTTATTATTTGCAGCACAAGACTGAGAGTAGAGTTGTTGAGAACCTGTTTGTGGAGACATTAGTTTTCACAAAACTTTTGCTGTAAGGTTTTAGACGGAATTAAGAATAAATCATTGTAGTTTAAAAGTGAGATGATTGATTAGTATGTAAAAAACCACAATTGTTCTTTTTTTTTTATTTTTTTTTTTTATTTAAATTTGGAGTGATATGGGGTGAAACAGATTTCTGAATTATGAGAGAAAGGAACTTCACCATGGTCAAATCAATCTCCCTAGTAGACAGACTACCACATACTTTAAGATGTCTTGTTTATATACTGCTATAGGAAAAAAGCAGTTAAAAACTTAGAAAGAACAAACACTGGATCATCAATAGGGGTAGTTCTCATTAATTCAGAACAACACTCATAAATAATAGCATGTACTAGATACTGAAACAATTACTAGAGTTCATTCATCATAAGATCAGGTATTTCACATCTTTTAGTTCTTCTGACTCTTACATTTATTTTACTATCCATGAAGCTTCTAAGAAAAACCGTATTTGCTTCAACTCTTTTACAGGGTCTCTGCATATACTTTGACAAAGCATGTACATGAAGCTGCATTATTGATGATCTATGAGGCAGCTCTCTTTATCTCACAAGCTCTCTGGTACCTTATCCAGGATGAGGCAACTGTGGCTGGTGCTATTTATACCATATCTCATTTCAGTCAAGTCAGTGATAAAAATTTAATTGATTATGACTGGACCTTTGGGTTTCTTTCTGGCCAGCAGTCTTTGACGGGTATTTGATTTTTATGCCATTAATCAAAGGCTTTCCTATTTGCATACAGAAGGTGAACCAAAAGTCAGACATCTGTTTTTTAGCTTTTTTTTTTTTTTTTTTTTTTTTTTTTTTTCTTTTTTTTTGTAGCTGCTAAAAACCTGACTGCACTGGAATTCATGTCTTGCAGATTCAGGCAGTGACATGCTGGCTACATCTGTGGTGACCTGTTTAACTGTGCAAGGTTCTGTCTATGCTTTGAAGTACTTAAAAAGCTCCAGAATGTTTCTTCTTGGCAACTAGCTCTCTCACCACCTGTCTCCAGGTTTAGGGGTTTGCATGTAGCAATTTGAATGCAACTGCCTGGTTTTGGAAGCAGAAATAGTTTAGAAAAATGGAGTTGGCCAGTCTGTGCCACTTTTTCTTGGTGAATATTCCCTGAAGCTGTTTAATTTATCCATCAAGATGTAGCCACTATCTCCCCATTGAGATTTAACAAGGAAGTATTCCTATGTATTCTGGTTGAAGTAAATAAAGGTCATATCTGACCCAGCTTTGAGCAGAAAGTGGGATTGGTGATGGTCCCGATGTTCCCTCTTAACTGAACCTACAATCCTAAGGTTCAACTGCATAGACAACCTTTTGGTTGGACTCAAAAGATTAATGGAATTTTCCTAAATGAACTCAAGTGCTTTTCAGGTGAACTGAGGTAAGTACTCTTTTTTTTTGTGTGATTCTAGGAACTGTGTCATGCTTACAAAGGAAAGATCAATTATTTCTAAAAATCTAGGTAACAGGGTGCACTAAACTACTGAACAGTTGGAAGAATACAGCTCAGGTACCATGACTCACAGGATACAACACTTTGGAGACAGACTTTACACAGCACTGAATTTACAACTTAGAGTAAGTATTGTCCAAATAAGCCAGTTTAAAATGGCTCTAGGGTGAATGAACTTCAGAATTAGAGCTGGATCCCAATGTCAGCAGAACCTGTTATTTACAGAAGTTTCATATAATCAGATTTATCAATATAACTGACTTTCTCTGAGTTCAGATGTCTATTAGAGCTACATGGACAGAGAGTTAAACCACTCCTGATTTCCTGTTCCTTATGTCTGTCTGCTCTGAGAGGCAGAAAACTAATACAGCTCCAAGGACTGCAAACCATATCATCAGAAGTCTGCTTTTTTCATTTGAAAACTATGTTCTAAAAAGCTATATAAATATATACACTCCTATGCCATCTTGCCAATGTAGCTTTGGTTTTATTTGGTGGTGCGTTCAATGAAGAGGTCTCAGAGGTAGACAAACTTATTGATCTCTACCATGTTCAATTAATATAATCATCCCACAAGAAAACCAGGGAAAGATAAACTGTCCTGGCACTCTTTTCATTCTCAGCCAGTGGCTGAAATGGATCACAATGCGATCTAGTCTCAGGAGGAAACTTGCTCACTCTGTAACCTGCCTGAAAAGTACTTGCTGAACTTGTGAATGTTTTGCAGTGCCCCTTTCCATCACCATACAGAAATGTAGGTAAGTAACAAATTTTAGATATGTGAAGCATTATTCTGTCTTATGTCTGTATGTGAATCAGGGTTCACCACAACACAGGCTGATCCTTGTACATTATATAAGAAATAATCAGTGGAAGGAATTCAGAACCGGATGGATTATACTATTACATCATTAAATAATTATTTATTAATCATGGACTATGAAAGGAATTCCTGGCTGTTTCACTGCCTAAATAACTTCTTTAACAAGCATTGATCACTTTGTGGGTTTTCTTAATACCATACAGATGGAGTTAAAAGCAGTTTTTCTTGAAAAAGGCAGGAAAACTGACAGGTCAGACCCTGAGATAATCTAAGAGAGTTGTGATGGTTCAGATTGTGTTTGTTTGTTTGTTTTCTTTTTCCTCTGCGTTATTTTCTTTTTTTCCCATCCTCTCATGAACTGATGTTAATATTAGTAGTTAATTACAGAGTTTTAATGAAGACAAGCTGTTAACTAATTTCTGCAGTTTAGCTTGCATCGTATGCTGGAACTATTTTTTTGTCATAATAATTATTCCTTCAGCTGGTATTTTAGTGGGAAATAATCCAAGAGATTAAACCATTCAGAACTTGATTTACCGAATATACTGGCTTACAGATTTGTTTAAATTTCCACCATTACTTGGATTATTATTGAATTTCCATCATTATACCATATGAGTGAGACCTTAAGGAGCTGGGCCTCACACAGTCTCCCTCCCCCAACTCTCCCCAGTCACAAGGATTTTTTAGAATAAGGACATTTGAGAAGGTGGTGGCAAAAGCAGCAGCCTGCAACCCCTGGAGGCAGCTCCTGTCACTTAATCTGCCACTATGTCCCAAGCTGAAGAGCAGAAGTGACAGTTACATTGTTCACCTTGATACCTTGTGCCACATGGGCTGGTAAATTTTACCCACTGATGCATGTTTGCAGTCCAGTAACTTGTGCCTGTATTTACTCTAGGAAGAAAATCAGGTTTGATTTGAAAATGCTGAGGGACAGAAAAGCCATCACTTCTCTTTGCAATACCATCAACCATTTTTAAATCTACTGGTTTCTGCCCATAATATTTTTAATGTGCTGCTACCAAATAACTTCTCAATCCTTTCTGCTTCATAAGTTATTTTTGCGATGCTTCCCTGAACCCTTATGAAAATGTTGAACAAGCTTTTTAAAATGAGGCTAGCATGTCAAGAATCACTATTCTCAACTCATCCTTGACATTGACTATGCTCTATAATTTCCACTTAGGAAGTATTTTCTCCTTTTATTTATGACTATTTCCCTCACCTCTCTTCACAGTCCTTCCTCTACTTCCACTTTTTTTCATGCATCCTCTCCCTTCCCCGTTACACATTTTCCCTCTGAACTTCCCTCACTATGCTCCTGTAGCTATTTCTCTCCTTATGGTGCAGCCCAAAGAATGGAAACCCCAGTGAAGCAGCATCCTAACCTTTGTCTGGAGAATAATGTTATATTTAGAAATTATCGCAGTCCAGAATTACTTTCTGTTCTGTATCATTCTCTTATCTATTTTACACCCATTTTAATATATTTAAAGTAACAATTATCTCACCAAATCTAACCTCATTTTATTGGTAGGTCTTAAGCTCACATTCCGTATTTGACTGTTAGGAAATAGATGTCCCCATCTTGAATATTTCACATAGTCCATCCATAATCCCATCCATCTGGCACTCCAGCACAGCTTTGGAATTTCACTAGCACACCATGGAAAAGTCAATAGCTGCTTCTTATTACAAATCTTTCCCTCCCTTTAGACATAAAGATAAGATGTCTATTCTTTTTTGTAGGTAAGAACACTTGCAGATTTAGTTTCCCTGAGTGTTATCTCTGACATCTATTTAGCTTGAGCGATAACTATCATCTGATGACTAAACATTCCACTAGTACCTCATTTCTATCAACTGTCAGCTAAGACAAGCATCAATACAACAAAATTAAATACAGGAAGAGTTATGTTTCATGTAAAAAGATACGAGAACCAGCAAATTAAATGAACCCTTGTGAACAGCTTGTTCTTTTTATTTTCATTTGCATTTTCAACTGCAGCTGAAGAGTATTTATGGAAGGCTGGGTTTTGCAAGACAGCCAAAGTTAAGATTCTTGTTCATGCACAAATGTGATGGGGTCAAACTTCCTTGCCTTAAAGGAAATATCAAATTTCATAGAACCTTCCCGTGGCTGAAAGTTGTAATTCAGCTGCAGTCAATGCTTAAGGGAGCAAAGTACAAGAAGACAGAGTGGAAGTACAATGATAGCTTTTCTTTTATAAGACTTGTAAAAAGGCACAGTGATGTGAAAAATCTTTACAGGGAAAATAATTATCTTGGATTGCTTTGTTGTGTTCTAACCAGTTCTTTACATCCGCAAAGAGAGAAGAGAAGCAGCAAGATTGAAGTTGAGATCCTTGATATAAAAGTTTAAGATCAAATTGTGGAGTCTGAATTAACAATAATTCAGCACTTTAGCTGCATGGATATGAGCTGTATTAAACTATCAGAAGTCCCTTGGGAGTCAATCTGCCCATGTAGATTTATTTTACATGTTACATAATGAACAGATCTGAATTCTTGTTCATGTTCTGCTAACCAGGCAGTCAGGAAGACTAGAAGGAAAATTCAGTAACGGCCCCCTCAGCTGGTAGATTTTTGGGCACTGTCTCACCAAAAGTGTTGGTACTAATCCCTGCAGTGTTACAAATTACTCGTTGTCAATGGAGAGACCAAGAATCATAGAATCATAGAATATTTTGAGTTGGAAGGAACTTCAAAGATCATCAAGTTCCTGCATGGGCAGGGACAACTCCCCCTAGACCAGGTTTCTCTAAGCTCCATCCAACCTGGCCTTGAACACTTGCAGGGGGCAACATCCACAACTTCCCTGGGCAACCTGTGCCAGTGTCTCACCACCCTCACACCAACTAATTTCTAATTTTTTTGAAATTTCCTGTAAACTTGCTCTGATTTGCAAGAAAGCTGTGAGTTTGTGTGTATCATTTCAATGTAATTGTAAAGTATGAATGATGACTTCTCATATCTTGGATCATCTGTCTAATATTTTGACATAACATGTATTTTTTTTTGTGAAATCTTCAGTTGAAGATAAAAATTTTATAATTATTAAAATATAATTTCATGCTAATTAAATGGCCAGAAATTCAGATACTGAGATTGTTCAATAAATTGGAGACAATCTGAACTGTATTAGCCGGGGATGACCCAAATCCTAATGGACTTTTTTTTCTCAGGTGCCACTGAATATAACTAAATAATATTTTAAATGAAGCATAACAAGGCTACAGTATACTTTCTGCTGGATTACTGTTTTTGAGACCCAGTTCATGTGTAAAGGAAACTTAGAGAAAATTATTATCATAGAAGAAAAATTACAATGGGTTTGTTGCAGGTGGCATTACCAAGCAAATGCAAATTACTTGATGTGTGTCTCCAAGAATTTTTTAACAATGTTGTTAGCTTTTTTTCATCTCTGTGTTCTCTAATTCATGCTTCACTTTCACTTGTGAGGATTCCAGAAACAAAATATTGATTAGTTTGTACAACATTTAGTCTGTGATAATTGAATCCAATCTTCTTGGAGATCATTGTTGCATAATCACGATTCGGTTACTTTTTCCATTACTTAATTTTGTCAAATTCTTTCTCTATTAAGATTTCAGTAATGCAGGTACAGTAGGTATTAACTGTCTGAGATGTGTAATGAGACATGCATATTAAAGGAAGAAAGCAGCCTGGAAAAGAAGCAAAGATTGGACAGCAAAGCTCCATGGAAAGAGGAGAATGCTTGGGTCAGGCAACATTGTCTTAGGGACAACAGCAACAGACGACAGATTTGAAGAAGGGGAGCTCAGCAGCACTGATATAAAGATTAAAAAAGATGAAGAAAATCTCTCTTGGATCATTAGATGTTGGCCAATCTTACAGTAAATCCTTGAACAAGCTGTATATATAGACTGCTGAAACACTGTTATTAATCCTGATTGCATAAAAATACAATAATCTAGCAGCAACAGAACTATATTTACATGATAGAAACACATCCCCTAATTAAAACATTTCTAGACAATGTGGATTTAATCACCAACCTAATTTAACAATTAAAATTTGCCCATCTGGCAAATCTTAGTGCTTGTAAGTTTCTCTATGAACTAGTTTCCAACCTAAAGTATTGCCACAGCTGCCTATTTACTGTTTATATTGTTGTTGTTTTATTTTATTAAAGGGATTATTGGAAGCAATTCAGACTCTTCCTCAACCGCCTTTTAAAAATGACAACAGTACAAAGTGAAAACTGTTAAGATACGTGAGACCTACTGTGTTCCATGCTCTGAAACAGTAAAGTGCATTTAGTGCCTGTTCACACACATTACACAGATTGAAAAAGTCCTGCTCTTTTCATGGTGATGATCCTGATGTCTCTGAACCACCATAGGAATGACTTGTCTAGTAATAGCATTCTCAGATAGGAAATTCAGGACAGAGTCAGGGACAAAGAAAGAAGAAGAAAAAGGGGAAAAAAAGCATTACCTGATAGTTTTGATCATGCTGAGCCCCATTTCAACACAGCAGTGTGCATGGTCCTGGCGAGGTTCTGGGAGCCCCGACACACAGTAGTAGCAGTCCCCCAGGATCTTTATTCTGAGACAATGATGTTCCTATATAGAAATGTATTAACGAGAAGGCAAAGAATCACAGTTATGTTTTCATAATTTAAAGTTGAATGTGAAAGTAGTTTAAAAAGAGCTGAAAATAATTAAAAACTTGTTGCTGGATCTTTCTTGCTAGTGAATAGTGCAATCTTCATTTATTTCACTTTTGAAAGAAAGTGCCTTTACATTTTCAGTAAGAAAAGATATAGGGTTTTTTTGTGTTTTGTTAGTCAGAGATGCCCTTGCTGGTGGTAAGAAAGGTTTCATTAAATCAGGCTGGAAGCTAGGTCAAAGATCCAGAAACCCCAGCTAAGGTAATGAATAATCCGTTTTAGACTGTATGTCTCCAGGGCATTCTTTCTGCCCCCTTCTTACACTGGAAATAAACTAAAAACCTCTTTCCTCCCACTGATTATCCCTTCCCACCCAAAGTTTCCACTGGCACACTGATGCATTCCCCACATCTATAGGAAATACTCAAGTATCTGCAAGCCAAAAATACATTCATTTGTCATCCAGCTGGAGACATTCTTTACCCTAAGAACAAATACTGAAATTCATTATTTAAATATGTATTAATAGCATAATATAAACTGAAACAACGTATTATGGAGTGATTGAATCATTATTTTAGAAGATCCTTCTCTAGTGAACAGAAATACCTGAGTAGCCAAAAGTTTTGCAGTTCCCAGACAAGTATAACAAGTGAGCCTGCAAGTAGCTGTAAAATTGCCCAGTGTATTCTGCTGGCTTGGCACTCAGGAGAAAATCAGTGCACAGGAACAGAGACCACAGTAATCTGAGGACAGAGCTGCAAGTGTTTAGGGCCAGACAGTGTTAAAAGTTGAGTCAAGGAAGTGTTTTTTTGATAGGGAATCACTGAAATAATACATGCAGTATTATAATTTACTCAGTCAGTAAAGGCTGTGGTGACAGAACATTAGAATGAAGACCAGTCATTTATGAGGAGTAGGATAATGACTTGTAAAACTGGTTCATTAAATGACAACAACATTTGGCCTGTGATATTTATTTCCATTTTTCTCTTCTCTTTCTCACTGGTAACCTGGAGGCTGCACTAATCAAAGGAGTAGGGGGATACACACTGGGGAAGAGACAACTGTAAGTAGGATGCAGGAGCAAATGTGAATGGTGACTGTGCCTCAGGAACTGAATACTGGACAAATGAATGGGACTCCAGGTTATTATTCAAGATTTTGCTTAGGAAGAATGAAGTTTCGTAGCTAACCTCAGGTAAGTCTTTAAAAATTCTAGAGTGGCAAAGGGAACCTACACACTTGAGCCCAAAGCCTTTGTAGAAGTCACCTGAAGCTTTAAACATGCCAGTGAGGGTAAAACCTGCTCTGGGCACAGGGCCAAAGTAAGCTATTTTACCCTGAAATCTCCTTAAACCATCAACAGGAGCTGACTGTGTTTGAAGCTTTTACTAAGTCACCAGATAGTGCTGTTGCTGGCTCTGAGATTGCCATGCCTAGTGGCCCAATTTTCAGAAGGAAATCCAAGGCTAAAATCAGGCTTCTAAAATGTCAAGATGCATATGTAACTCTCCTCTTCCTTGTCCCCTTCTCTTCAGTCCTTCTGCAGACTCACACACACGAACACTGGGTGTTTTTCATATGGTTGCAACTGAAATAATAAATCCTGAAATCCACCAAAACATTCATTTTTCACATATTTCCTCCTCAAGTGAAAGAATGAGTAATTAAATTTTCCTGTACTTTCTGCCTTTTTTTTTTTTTTTTTCTACAGAGTAAAACTGGAAACATAAAAGTTAATCAACCAGTAGCAAGGCTTCTATGGGATAAATCAGTGCATGTTAAAATGTTAGTGGGCTTCCTTGAGCTTCCCTCTGTGTTCCATGTCTAGACAAAATGCAGAGATAAAGAAATTGCAAAAAACAGATTCTAAAATTCTTTGGCCTTCTAATAGTGCCATTAAATTGATTCATATTCCAATAGCCATTTTCTTTGACATCTACAAAGTAAAAGGAGCATTATGACCTCCTATTGGTTTGACTGAGGAGAAGTAAAGTAAAAAGCAGCACTTCAAGTTCATACAGACCCTCTATAAACACATTACAGCTGATAACCTCACAGTATCATATAGGGAAAAAAAAGGGGAAAACCACTCAATTTCCAGGAAAGAAAGAAACAAAAAGAAGTCTCAAGTACTATCATATTTTAAAACTATAATTAGATTTTTACATGTGACATTTATCATGCACCTGTAGTACCTGCCTATCTGACAATGAGGGAGTCCTCTATTAAATGAGCATCTAATTCAGTACAGCTAGGGAACATGATCTGCAACTGAAAAAACCTTAGCTGTTTGGTTCTTAATGACTCATTTTAAACTGGCTGAAGTGCTGATACCATTGAAGACAGACAAGATCTCTGTCACTGGGCTGCATGTCTTCTCATTTGCTGCACATCAGTATAGGGCAGACCACATAAAAAAAAAATATGTAATTTTTATAAGAAAAAGAAAGAAGAGTCCTCATGCATAACAAGACCTGCTAATAAGGGTTTGATGTATGCACGTGTGAGTGCATGTGTGTGATACAGGAAATCCCTTTTACCTGCACATCAATATATGTTTTTTTTTTATCATGCTCCATCATCTCTACGCCCATTTGCCAAAGCTCAGGAAGTCAGCTAAGGAGTGAGATATCCAAATAGAAATGGTTATACAGTGGCCATGTGTCAGGCAGCAGTCAAGTCTGCCACCACAGTCAAAAGAGAGCCAGGCAATGCAGTTAGGGAAGCTTAGGGATGGCTTCAGCTCACACCTAAAGCAGCTGGCTGGGCTTCAGTTCAATTGTCTACACATAAGCTTATGGAGCATCAATAAGACCCTGAGGTATGTAAGGCACCCACACAGGACTTAAAGACATGGCATAAGATAGATGTCCCCTGGAGCAGTGCAAGGATCAGGCAGGGTGTCTCTGTTGGCCACAAGAAGCCACAAGAAGCACTTATATGACTCGTCCTCCTTACTTTTCCCATTAATCAAATCATGACTCCTAAAAGTGTACATAGTGGGACTATGTTGTCCTTATTCCTCTTGTTCTTCCTTTATTATTGCCATTATAATTATTTTAAAAGTAAACTGTGGATTTTTTATCACTGGAAAAGTTTCAACTAGAACATAATTCATCAACTGCCAGAAAGATCACAGGGCTAATGGTATCTGCCCTTGGCAGACGAGGGCTGCGTGGTCTCCTGAGATTCCCTCTGAAAACTCTCTAGTTTAATCACATCTACAGTTTAGATTAGATGCTTTATCAGGCTGGTTGTATTACTATATTAAGGTTAGATTCATGGCCAATGTGGTTTCCCATGCTGTAGCTATAGTAGGAGAGTGAGTTTTGTAAGGGCCGACCTATTTTAAGTGGTATAAAATGATGATAGCACTTCAGATGTTCCTCACACTCTCAAGGCTCACTTTCTAAAATCTTCTCACTGTAGGGTATAGAAGAGTTGCAAGTTGATGTTAAATGAAAATGAATGAAAAATATAAACATGTATGAAAAAACTTTAAAATTAGTAAATTACAGAAGAGAAGAAGCTGTACAGGAGCTTTGATGCAGCAGATGTCACACTACAGTTTTTAATCCTTACAACATTTTGAGGCTGTTACAATTTTCTGTTCATTTCGTTATACTCCTCTTCCTCTTCCCATAAGCAATTCCAGAAGTTTTCCTTGGGCATGTATGATACAGATATTCATATCAGTATCCATCAGCCTTACATCCTTCCCCATACTCATTCATTAATGCCGTTACTGAAGGCATCAATTAATTTCTCAGTGTGCCATAAGTAGGGACATTTTTTTCTCCTTACTTGCAGCTTCTCACTTGCTACAAGTAGTGGATTAAGGGGCCTGATTCTGCCAAGATCAATTGAAATCAGCAGAAATTTTCCCAGGGGGTACTGAGTAGACTCAAAGATTCAACTATTAATAATAAGAATTCTAGATAAATTCAAAGGCACTTGAAAATAAATCTTTTTTCCAAATCACCTTAATCCAGATCAAAAGAAATTATGGAGATTTTTCATAAATAATTACCTCATCCATGTGAATGATTTATGTTTAAGCTTATTAAATACACCCCTAGTGACTAGAAAGGAAGCAAAACAAATTGGCATAAAGTGGAGCTGAAGAAATGAGTTGCTCAGACAACAAGTTACTGAAGGACACAGTGAGAAACTTCATTAATATTTCTTGTTTCCTTGGGCTAAATTTCTGATGAGGCGAAAAAGTGATTGTGTTTCATAAGTTATGCCACTTTTCCAGTTCTGCCTGTGGTGAATTAATCACTTCACCTACTTTTGGAGGGAATCCCGTTGGCTAGCAGACAGCCCACAGAGGAGTCTGCATTCACAATTTTTATAATTTCAAGCTAAAAATGTAAACATTGTGGATGAGAACTTACTGAACTGCTGAACAAAGAGATCATACACATAAGTCTCCTTTTCTGGTGGCCAGAGTGGGAGGAGGCAGAGACTTGGCCTTTGTGTACAATAGCTCAGTTCCTGGAACATTTGCCAAAGGTATAGGAAATCTAGATAAAAGGCCTTTCTCAGCAGAAATGGGGTCTAGGCCAAAGTTCTTAATCAGCAGGCTCTTTTGGGGTGGGCTGGAGAGAGTGATCTGTCCAAATTCCTGCTATTGCAGCCCTGTCACTTTGGAAAACAGAGCTGGGACCTTGACAGAGCCAGATGGAGGGACGTTTTCAACTCTGGTGATCCAGGCAGAAAAGAGATCCAGGTTGGCTCCTGGTTGTAAGGACAGTTGCTGTTTTTTATAATCATAAGGAGAAAAATGTGGCAATCTCATTTTCTGCCTGGACCAGGGAACACTTAAATATAGCCTTGTATTTAATTCTTTTAACATAGTTTAACAGAACAGGTAAGAAATGCCTTCTTTTTACAGAATAGCCTACGGAGGGGTGGTTAAGATTTCTCCAGGCTAACTGAAAATGTGGGCTTGGGGTCTCTCATAGTGCAGAAAGAACTGAGGTGTGTTTCTGCCTGAGTTTTCTAATATATTCTATCAACACTTCTCGCCCTTGACATATCGTGGAAGAAAAACAGCTGTGGCTGTTGTTTCTCGTGAACAACCATCTTTGCCAGCTAGTGTTAATTAGGAGACTGTGTCATAAATGTTTTTAGTCACAGAAATCCCCGTTAGAAAGATTCAAGGTGAATTTCTTTCTTGCCCCTTAGGAATTTCTAGGACTTCACATATGTCAAGGGTGAGGAGGACATTTCTCAAGAGTGTATTTGTGGAGCATAAATTTCATTCAAATCTCGATGTAGTCAACCAAGTGGGGAGTTTTGGGGTTTTTTTAGGTTTTGTATGTACATAACTCTGAGTTCCTAAATCACTGAGAATTTTTTAAACTGATATTTTATTTAATTGTTCACTTTTGTCAGACCGTATTTCATAAAATGCCTGTAGACTGTCACTTCTGAAAGTGTTTTGTGCACTGGGTTTTAATTTGACTGTTCAGATCATTTGATGATTTACTGGGCTCTTAAGCATATGAAATACTGTAATTTTAGTAAGAACATTGTTTAATAGTGTTCATTTACCAGTATTAGGCACCTCAGTTCAAGAGAGATATCGAGATGCTGGAGTGAATACAGAGGAGGGCAACGAAGCTGGTGAAGGGCCTAGAGAATAAATCTTAAGAAGAATGCTTGAAGGAGCTGGGAATGTTTAGTTTGAGGAAGAGGAGGCTGAGGGGAGACCTCATCAGTCTCTACAACTACCTGAAATGTCCTTGTAGAGACGTTGGTGCTGGTCTCTTCTCACAGGTAATTAGACAAGAAGGAACAATTAGAACAAGAGGGAAGGGCTTCAGGCTGCAACAGGGCAGGTTTAGATGGGACATTAAGAAAAAAAAAAATCATAGAAAGAGGGTTCAGACACTGGAACAGGCTGCCCAGGGAGTTAGTTGAGTCACCGTCCCTGGATGCGTTTAAAGGTGGTCTGGGTGTGGTGATGGTGGAGATGGTTTAGAGGAGAACTTTGTAGAGTAGGGGTGATGGTTGGACTTGGTGATCCCAAGGGTCTTTTCCAAACTGAATAGTTCTGATTCTATGATTAGTTATTGACACTGGTGAGAGGGGAACATTCCCTAGAATTAAGCACAGCAAAAAGTGCATTCATTCTCTCCTATTATTACAGAATCATGAAATGTCCTTATAATTAACTAAATATCACATATGTACACTCATAATCCATTTAACTCTGCTTCTTAATAGAGTACCCCAAACATATATGAAAGAAGAAATACACAGCTTTGTTTATTAGGATATATATTTAAACAGACAGGCTTTTTTAGGTAGCCTCTAGAGTCCTTCAGGTTATATATTGAAGACCATTTCACAAAAGAATAAAGCACTGCCAGCTCAGAGGTTAAAGCTGGCTGGGAACAGTAGTAAAGCACTGCAACAAGAGTGCCTTTATTGAGGAGGCAAAAGAGCCTTTAACACACTGCACTCTTCCCTCTTTGATACCAGCTGGTGCAGATTTTGTGCTGGGGCTATAGGATGTTGCATTCCTGAGGAACCTGCTAGGAAGGCTGGTTCCATCCCTGGAAATACTAGTCACAGGTAAGACTGGTAGGTAATAACATGGTTAGAGGAATTTTTGGCAGGTTATCTGCATCACCCAAAAGAGAATTTAAACAAGTTTACAGAAATTACCTCCTCTCTTTGAAAAAAAAAAAAAAAAAAAAATTCTTCAGTTCTTCAATAAGCAAAAGCAACCTGTGATTCACATTACATAAATAACTTTCCAGCTAACACCAGGCTAGTGACATAAATAGAAAAAAGGCTCATATTAAAGTGTCAATTCTTGCATTCAGCATCTGAAATTCCTCTGAGTAAGAAGCAGTGTTATTCTCATTTGTCATATGAGAGCTGATGAGACTGTTTAGAGATGCAGTGTCTTACAGGCCAGTCATTGTTTTCTTGTATTAAACCCATGGGTTTAATCTTTCAGGAGAAGATTTCTGTTTCTGCATCAATGCTTCATATTAAGGATGGGTTCAAGGTCAAAGCTAAGACTGTCTCTGAGTTAGACTTTGTGTATTCATCTAAAGTGCTGTAGTCTGATTTTATCTTTAGGTCTCTGTGATTCTGGACTGCATGTCAGCTGCTGTTGTGACAAGTCTGCTCCTCTGTGTAGGGCTTTACTCCTTCCTCTTTTCTCATAGCTGAAACTGAATCTATACACAGTGTAGACACATTTAGAAATATGACAATTCAAATCAGTATCAGCTGATATGTAGCACTGCAGAGAAGGCAGAGGAAAAACAAATATAAAAAATAACAATTATTCCATGAAAGCAGGACCTTTTTAGGCTTAAATATCTTACTGACTGTCATCTTCTTTCCCTTCTTTCTCAAAATTTTTGCCCAAGGAAAATATTAGTTTTAATTAAGTTGCCACTTAGGCTTTTCAGTAGAGGGATATAAAGGGAAATATTTTGTTCAGTTCTGGTTTATGTCAACATATTTTTCTTCCTTTCTAACTGTCACTTTTCCCTTTAATAATTGTAAATCTTCCAGAGACATCATAAGAGTGATTAGAAAGGAGAAGCAGCTGTACATAACAATATTACATTTCTTTCTTGTAAGAAGTATTTAATTGAGTTCTAATTTTTCTTATTTATTCAAAGTGATCTGTGGTAATGGTATAGATATTATGGAACTTTTTTTTATCAATTATATGCATCAACATATACTGTAATACTTGATGTGACCAACTGAAGACTGAACAAAATCTGAAAGCTCTGATTTTCTCTCTTTGTCAAACGACAAAGGAAGGCTGACTAAGAGAAAGAAGAAACTAAGCTACATTCTTCACTATGACACTGAAAATAGTGTCTTCTTTATATTATAGGGTTTATATAGGGCAGATAAAACAGTCCTTTATAAATGATTATAAAATACTATTTTTAGTTAGAAGTAAAGATTTATAAGGATTTTCATTAAAATCTAAGGAAACTGCCTTGAGATTTCCACATTTGACCTCTTTGCTCTGATGGTAACTGCTGTCAAAACCCCAGAGTTTGAGTAGCAGTTAAGAGTGATGATAACTCTATTTAAGCTGATTAAGTGACAGTTAAGTGAAAGATGAGAACTCTAGATGTGAATGGGTAATCCTCATTACTGGAAGATCCTTCTAAAGTCTTGAAAGGATAACTTTCCAAGAGGCTTGTCAAGGGCTTACAGACAAGTCATAACCATTGCTAATAACATAAGAATAAGACTGAAGAATGATGATGTTGGCATGGTAATCATAAAAAGGCAGTAAGGCATTAAAAACCAAAAAGAATATTTCAGTAAATAATACCACCACTGTATGTTTAGAAATATGTGATCTTTGGATAGTAATCAAGGAAAAAGAGGAGGAATGGTGATGATCTGCCTCGACCACACTAGTGGAGGTTAGTCCAGGAACACTGCTTTCAGTGCTAGTACCTATGCCTTCAAAGAGATTCTGAAAAATAGGAAGCAGTCCAGGAAACTATTCCCACAAATCATTTGAAGGAATACATCTTCAAGAGATAAAGCCTCACAATGAGCTTGGTCTAGTTTATTTTATCAAAAGGAAATCTGAAAAGTGGCTTGATCAAAGCACACAAATGTATTCCTACAGTGAATCAGTGGCTACAAAATGTTTGGGGTTTTTTTTGTCTAGAAAAAATAGGTCATAGTAGGAATCAATGGATATAATTCAAAGTCAGAAAAAATAAAATGAGAAACAAACTGTACTGAATTAACAGTGAAAGAGTTAAGGCACTGGACAGACTCCCAGGATACAAAAGTATTTCTCCATCTCCTGGAAACTTTAGATAAATATTGAGCATTTTTTCTGGAAGATACATCTTTGCAAGTGAGAAAACTTCGTACAGTATCAGTTGGGTAGGTTGACAGGTCCATGTATATCACAAGTCCTTATAATTTGGGTTCATGGACCAATCCGAGTCCACTTCCAAAGTTTTCCAAAGTTTAAGTTTAATGCAAGATTTAGGCCCTTATATTTTAGGCATCTGGCCTCTCCATAAGAGTCCAGAACACTGAGTGAAGAGTCTTGATTTCTTATAAAGTGCAGAGGGTTAATCTCCTTGGATTGGACAGAAACACCAAAAGCCATGTAGAGCTTCTGTTCCTCTCTAGGCTGTTGGGCACATCTAATGTCAGGACATAAAGCAGGTATCATGACATCAAGGTCTCAGAAGCCACAAACAAAGAACATAATAAAATTGTCTTTCTTTCTAATTAGTCATGGTTAGATCACTTTAATCTTTGTACTCAAGTCTGTTCAACTGCTGCAGTGATTCTTTCCTGAAAGGGAAAGGTCTTCTGCCTTTCAGACCACTGATTTAGACAACTGGAGTAGTCTAGTCAATTGCGCGTAGGAGAGAAAAGCAAATTCACAAACTAGGAAAAATAATGGAGGAAGGCACTTAAAGTCTTGAATTTAGTGACTTGAGACATTCACTTGACAGGTGACTGTCCTAATGATGAAATTTAGCAGAGAAGTTCCTTCCAATTCTTTTCAATCAAAAGTCTGCAAATTCCTGGATAACAAATTCTTGGCTGTTAGACAAACTGGTAGGTTTATTACTGTTTCTTTAAAACAAACTCACATTTTTGGCATATACAGTCCTATATGAGCACATTCAATGTTCTCCATGAAGATTTCTGAGTTTAGGACTGATACTTTCTAGAAGGCTTAAGTAAGAGATGCATGACAAACCACAGAGAAGAGGGAAACCTCTGGGCATTTGAAAAGTAAAGTTTTCAGCTCATACAAAATAGTAAAACCAAGCAAGGAAGTGCCTTCAACATTAAATGACAGGTGAGGGAGGATTCTCTGGATTACACTTTTACATGTAAATGCTTCCCTTGTTCTTAAATTCTTTGTTGGATCTAGTCCTTCTAGACAAACTCTGTATTGGTTAAATGCAGTTTATGTAATGATTAGAGAATATGGTTAATGATAATGAACAAAGAACCTGTTCTACCAAGAATACTAGGCAAATTTAAAATGTAAAGCAAAGCAATAAATAATACTGTGTACATATTCTTCCTAAAATACTTCTGTGACATACTTACATTTAATTTGGTTTAAAATATGTTTCTTCAGTTAGAGTAGCTTTTTTGTGTCAAGCCATGCAGAAGCAGACATTATTCCTATAAGCTTTCTAAAAGATAGGACCAGGGTAACTTCTTTCACCCTGCTTGGTTTTTAATATAGGTCAGAGTTGATGAGGTTTGCTTTTTTACTTGCAAAACAAATATTGTAGATGGCATTTACCAATTTGCCATTGTCCTGACAATGTCTTTTGGCATCACTTTGTACATGAGAAAACACATTGCTATTTGAGATAAAAATAGGTGACTCAAAAGAGCTCTGAATAAATACCCAAGTCTTGCCTTTTTTGACTTTAATTTGCAACATAAGAGATGACATCAAGATGACATTGCTGATGCCTATGCAATATGTGCACAAATACCCCACACTCCTGAACCAGAGATGTATAGAAATCAGTGAGGGATGTCAATATATACATCACAGCAAGTCACTCTAAGCTCTCTTTTTAGTAAATAGAGAGCATGGTCAGTGATACTCAGAATGTAATTCCTGCTTTCCCACAGTAGATGCCTGCATTGGTTAGATAAATTATAAGCTAAACTTAACTAAATGTAATTAATTGCCTACACTAGCAGCCTTATTAGCCACCTTAGAGGCTGACACCTAAATATACTCACATGAAGTGAAATGTTGACCAAAGAAACATAAAAAAGAAGAAAAGGAATTTAAGTCTAGCAAATTTGAGCATGTAGTCTACCTGTATTTTTGTGCTTTTTGATTTTCTAGTCAGTACTAATTTACCTACTGTAATACGTTTCTCTGCTGTGTGTAATTATTTTCATTGTTGAGTTAGAATCCAACCTAAAGACTGTAAAACTTGCTAGTAACTAACCATTGCAATGACTATGGTGGTTGATTACACGACCTTGAAACAAATAGATTTTTAAACCATTCTCCATTCTTATAAGAATAGTAAAAATAATAATAAAAAAAATAATAATAAAAATCCAGCAAGGGCCAGGACTATAAAACTTTCTTAGAAATTGTGTTAGGGGAGAGTTAGACTCTCTTGGTCTAGCACTACAGAAACACAAAGTTCTGATGCCTACATGAGCTTTCAGTTGGTATCAGAACATGTCACTTTTGACAAAACTTGTCCAGGTCTTCCAACCTTAATGGATATGAAATCCCAGTGGGGAAAATCTGGATTAATATTGTTCAAAGTGATCAGGGGGTATTTCCCAAAGTTCCCAAATATGGAGTTGACTTCATATTCTTTTGTAAAATAACTATGTTTAACTCACATGTGCTAGTCGATCAAATCTGGCAAAGAGTTCATTCAGCATTCGGACCAACTCCTGGGCTGATAGAGTTGTAGAGAGATTGGTGAATCCTTTCACATCTGCAAAAAGAATGCTAAAAAAAGAAGATATGTTAGTATTGCAGTCTATTTCCTTTAATAACCAAATGTCCTAAGTAACCTTCTAGTAATATACTAGTGAATGTTCATTTTAAAGCCGTGCTGCCTTTGCTCTAGACATGTGGAGATTATTGAATATTGAATATAAATATTGAGGCGACTTAAGGAACACTGCCAAGAATGAGAAAGTGTCTTGCCAAAAAAACGTGTTATGAAATTTTGGATTTTCAAATCATTTGGGAATATATGACCTGCTGGAGAGCAGTGTAGGAGAAAGGGACCTAGGGGTCCTGGTGGACAGGAGGATGACCATGAGCCAGCAATGTGCCCTTGTGGCCAAGAAGGTCCATGGCATCCTGGGGTGCATTAGAAAGGGTGTGGTTAGTAGGTCAAGAGAGATTCTCCTCCCCCTCTATTCTGCATTGGTGAGGCCACATCTGGAGTATTGTGTCCAGTTCTGGGCCCCTCAGTTCAAGAAGGACAGGGAACTGCTTGAAAGAGTCCAGCGCAGAGCTACAAAGATGATTAAGGGGGTGGCACATCTCCCTTATGAGGAAAGGCTGAGGGATCTAATCCAGGCCAGCATGCATACGAAAAAACCTGTATCTCTACTCTAGAGTACACAGAACTTTCATTTTAAATCTCTTTCAAGCATAAATTATGTTTTGACTTTTCATCCCTGACTATAGATATTTTCTTTTCATACAGAAGGGCCCTCTTCTCCCTACTTTGATTCTTCTACAGCAACAGTTACTCTGAGAATGAAAGAGGGTAATGGAAGATATTTTAATTTAGTGCAATTCAAACCTTTTGTAAGGGTCCTTGATACTTTCCACCAGATTTAATAAAATAATATGACTGAGCTACTGCAAGGCCACCGAAGAAGCAGATAATCAGCTTATCCTTTTGCAGAAGTTCAAATTATGTTTATTGAACTTATCCAGACAAAGTTATATTTGGGTTTCAATAAAAAGCAAAGTACATGTTTTCCTAGCAAACCTTTTCCCATCATATCCAAGGATACTTATTTTTTATTTCCTTCAGTGATTGCAAATCAATCATTTGTCCTTGCAGTTTGGGATAAAATTATGGATAATGTTAGTGATTTAGCTAAATATTCTGATATTCAGGAACTACAATAAAGTCAGAGACTCTGTAACATCATGAAGTGGAAGCAGATGATTGTGGCATAAATTAAACAATTAGGAGTTATTACCTTGAGTAGCACCACACAGAATAACTTTATTTTCCTGCTAACTAATTTTATAAGAGACAAAATTTAGAGAGGGGAAAAAGGGAAAATGGACTTATGAATATGATAATAAGAATGATTGAATGAGAATGGCTACTAAACAGAGGAGTCACATGATGTGCCTACATCTTTGAGAGCATCTTACAAATGGCCATCTCATTTCCCAGCATGTGGAGTAAACCAGAAGGTTGTGGCAGAATATGCATTTCTATGCAGGCAGGGCTCCCCTTTCTGTGCAACCCTGTCTACCCAACTAAAGTGAAAAGATACACAAATGGTCCAGGCACAGCTTTCTGTTCAATTGGTTCTTGCCATGGTAAAAGCATCCAGCCATCCTGGTGAGTGAAAGAAGACACCAAAGGGCTTCTCTGCTCAGGGATTAAACAAGGATACACCCATTTTCTAGTTTATGAATGATAAAGCAGCAGAAGGGAAATGCTCGAACAAGAGATCCTTAGCAGCATCTGAGACCTTGAACATTAAAGAGAGGCTCCTCCACCCACCTGACATTCTCATAACGGTGAATGTAGATCTTATGAAACTGGTGTTGCAAATGTTCATCTTCTACGTTGGTCATATCATTTATCATTTCCAGGACTACAAAGCGTGGTAAGACAGAAAGCACCAGCCGTTCCTAAAGCAAAAAGGAAACCAAAGTGTCAGTATCAGTCTAAATTAATACTTCACAGGAAACTGATTGAGCTCTGCCCTATTTAAAGAGCAATTTGGAAATTCAAGTTGTGAACTTCCCCTCTAAATATTCTACCTCAGACCACGTGTGATAATTCACGCAACCAACCTGAGTCCTCCTTATAGATCATTCTCTCTCCTTCCTTTCCTTGACATTTTTCTCTTCAATGTTTTAGCCTTACTTGTGGATTATTTAAAGATCCAGCCTACTTATTGCCTTCATTACAAGCTTCTCTCTAAACACCACTTACAAACATATCAAGCAATGCATTTTAGGCAGTGGTATCTTGATTAGCAGATATTGGCTAGAGGAATTTGAAAGTCCTCAGCAACAAGTAGGATCAGATCTTTATTGTTCCTTATTTATCAGAACCTACAGATCGTGTGTTTCACATTCATAAATTGTATAATTAATAATAAACCTGGAGAAGAAATAAAGCAAAAAATATGCAGAGGAACCTGACTTCACTTACTGAAAACCTGACAGAATTTAGTAAAAGCTTAGTTGTATTGTCAGAGACTAAAGACAAGGATAAAATAAACTAACACACTCTTCAGAAATGTTTTATGGGAAAGATTTAGCCATAGACTGGTTTGCATATAAAGAGGGTTACAATAGTTAATAGCAACTATGTTTTAAAGTGATTTGGAAATCTCAGAGTCTTCTCAACAGTTTGTGACATTGAAGTGCTTACATCATTGTGACATTGGGATGGGGTTTCAAAATTCCTCGAAAACTATGTGTAATCTCCAAAATAAGCATATATATATCAGTGAAGCAGGTTTTCAGGATGACCTATTTGGCTAGTGGCCCACTTCACCTCCTTTGAGAAGATCAACTGCAGGACAGATGGTGGGTTGGGCTGTTCTGCTGACCCAGAGATGACGACTCTTTTCCCCAAAGGCCTTGTATGATCTTCTTGTTCCGTAATTGATTCACATCTGTTCACATCATACAGTAAGGGCTGTACATCAGCAGCCACCAAAACAGCTCATGGAACACACAGCCTTCTGCCACACCCAAAGGCATGTTGTTCTGCAGATGACAGCCTGCTCCTGTCCATTTAGGCCCTAAGGGAGCAGATAGGCTTTCACTCATTCATTGCATGGACATTCTTGGCAGAATGTTGAAAAAGAAGAAACTAATTTATTGGGATGTTTGCATAGGCTCATGCAGTCTCAAAATCCCCAAAGCAGACGGTTTCTGGTGGTGGCAGGAGTCTCCATTGCATGGGTTCTCATGATAGTGTCTTCAGCTGGGTCAGCAGACTCCTCACATGACTCTTCTGCTCGTTTCTCATAATCAGGCTGGTCCATGAGCCCATGTGACAACTCCAGCCCTACATAATTTATCATTATTGGTATATTTTAACCTTATACAAGACAATCTTAAATATCTAAACTACTTAAAAAAAAACAAACACGGAGCATTTCTGCAAGGACAGATTCTATTGGGTATTTAAAAATGTCTTGTTTATGACCAATTTAATCACCTGAGCAAATATTAATTAACATTCTTAGACTTATAAATGGGACTAGATAAAGCAGGAATTGCATATGGTAACTTATAGAACTGCCTAGAATTCCTAGCTCCTGTAAGAGTCCATCAGTGTTTAATTGTGAATGTTCAATCAATCTCATACTTTCAGGGTGGTTTCAAGTTAGTCTATTTTGTTCAAACAGTTTGTGATCTCACCTATACAGATACTACCCCAGGACCTGCTGGATCAGACCGTTGGTGACATAAGTCTACTGTGTGAGCACACACACACCTCTTGTACTAGACCACAATAATGAAAGCCAATTATTTAGTTGTAGCTGTAACCCGAGTCCCTCAGCTCTCTCCACACACATAGATGTGTTACATACTTCTTCTGACAAGGGCTGACTCTTCTGCTCATGTGCAATGTGTCCAGCCAAGTGCTGTGCTACTGGAAGAAGGTGCATGAACTCCCTGAGCTGATATTTGCAGATTGTGCCTCCAGGACTCAGGGCTAGCATGTCTCTTGGTTGGATTTAGGTAAGGAAGAATGCAAATGAATGTGCACAAGGCCTTTCAAACTGGCCCTCTCTACTAGGAAAGCTGGAGAGCATATTTAGAGTTTCTGATGAGCTTTGTCTGTACCTCAGAAACACTATGGAAGAGTAAACATTTGAGACAAGTTGAGTTACATATAATTATATACATGTACATGTTTGTTAGTAATGTAAATTATTATTGTATAATACCAGTGTCAGTGTATATTAGTTTACTTTTAGTGTGTATATACAGTACATATATATATATGTATACTATATATACGTATAGTATTTGTGTATAAGTATCTATATACATACACACAGAAGTGCTGTATTCCAGCTCCTGTCATAGTAGAATGACTAACCACATTTAAGGAGGGGCAGGCAAGCCCTTAAAAGATTATTGAATTATTTCATGAAAGCTCTAGATCATGCCCTGAGAGATTTTACCATGTCCCTGTTCCAGTGGTTCATCAGTTGGACAGTTTTGGCAGATTTTGTAAGTATCCCACCCAAATCTGTTTTTCTGCAAATTAAGCCTTCTTTTTATCCTCTCAAAGTGGGGATGGATAATAAATGATTGCCTTCTTCTCTGTACAATCTTTCTGCTCTAAAATACTGTTACTGTGCTCTCTTGACTTCAGTCTTTCTTTTCTGGATTAATCAGATTTGTCTAGTATTGGAATATATCACTCCAAATCACTCTGAGGCCAAGCTAGCAGCTTTCCACTGAACTGGCTCCAAATTATTAACCATTTTTTTGCTTTACAGGATTGCAAAGAATGAAATGTGATTGAACTAAATAAGATTATGTCCGTTCTGTAAACTACTTATCACCAAATTTCAGAAGAAATTTTGGGGAACAGGACAGGTCTAGGGAAAGCCAGATTAGGTACATATGGAGATTGTAAAGAGGTGGGAAACACAGATGAAGAAAGTTTTCCAAGGCAATGCCCACTGAGGAAATACAGCAGAGTTTGAATCTCTTCCTGTATTTTCAAAACAGTTTAGTTATTGTACTGTGAAAAAAAGGACTTATATAGACGAAGATATATGGGGTTTGGAGGTGGTTTCCTGATCAACTCTTCCCTTTTATACTTAGGAAAGACACTTATTTCCATAAACTACTTCTCCGTCCCACTCCACCTCACCCATCACACTTTGAGAAAGGTCCTTTGCAAGTTTGGAATTTAGGCCAGCATTGAACCCAGACATGAAGTGGAAGCAAAAAGATATCAAGAAATCAGTTTCAGAAAAGAACATGTCCAAAGGTTTAAAAATATCTTTACTTATAATATGAATATAGAATAGAATAAGTAATCAAAAATAAACTCATAAATATTTGATGTGAAAAAGCACGACTCCTGGAAATAGCTCTGTAAGTTTTAGGAGGTTCAGAAATTCTAAGAGTTTGCAGGTCTTTAGGGCCGTCTTACTCAAGCTTTTAAACTGTAAGGAAACAAATGTTTCATTATCATTATTGTCAAGAAATTAACCAAAAAAGAGCTGCAAAGTAGGACATAAGCTCAGTTCCAGAGGAACCTGGATGCAGGCCAGAGCCCGTCTTACAAGATCTAATTACTAGTATGAAGCTGTTACCACAAACATGGTAAATCCCTGTGTTTTGTTTATGACCGTTTCTAAGCAGCCTTGATCCAAATCTTAACATTAATTTCTGGACTTTGTTGGTCAGCTAAACCTGCCTGGTCTGGCTTTCTGTCCTGTTCTAGTCAGTCAGGTGAAAAATTCATTCTTGCCATCACTTCTGGGCAAGAATTCCTATTGCCTCAACTTTAGCTAATGACCTCAACCTATACAGCATTTGCATTTTCCCTGCTCATTTCTTACTTATTCCTTATATAAAGAGCAGTCTTTTCTTTTGTTTGTACCTTGCCTCTCAGACCTCAAAAGAGCTTTGGTACCCTAGAGTTCTATTTTGGTCACACTCAGGAAAAATATGAGGATAAAAGGCAATTTTAGGTTGTTTTAGAAGAACATGGATAAGGAGAGCGCTGTCCCTACTGGGTATCATGGGGTAAATACAAGTGAAAATGCACTCCAAAGGCAATGAAAAGCTTCTTGGTGTTCAAAACTTAAATCTTACAAAAAGGAAGGGGTTTGATACTGAGCTTTTCTGATTACCATCATAATGGTATCCTGGCACCTACCTTGGCACTGCTCAGCTTTCTTCCTGGCTGAAATTGTCTATCCCCATGGTTATTTTAGCAGGCTCCAGTGAGATGATATTTAAGGATGAAGGCTGGGACACTTTTCACAAGTATCAAAGTACGTAGCATCCAGGAGTCCTGGATTCAATTCCTCCCTGCACTATCAGTTTTCTTGTGAAAGATTAAACATGTTATATACACTTTCTGTTCTCTGCCAGAGAAATGGATGTTGAGGTTGTTGTGAGGCAACTTGATATTAGGGGATATAACATAAACTAATACTGTCCAGGCAATAGGGTATATCTCTTCTTGAGGGGAAAAAAATGTCCAGAGAGAACAGGACCCTGCAAAGAAGGATCACAGATGGAATAAGAGAGAAAGGTAAAACAATAATGAAAATGTTGGTTTTGATGCCAGCAAGATTACATACTGTGGATGAAATGCAGCCGTAGATGAAAGAGATGAAAACATGAAGGAACCACCCCTCAGCTTTCACAGGAGGTAATTTAAAGTTTTACAGTGAAGGTCATGAGAAATTCCCACTCTGAGCAGCTAAGTTAGTAAACAGACCTCAGCTACAATGAAACACATTGTAGATAAACACCTTCATTTATCGAGATGGCAGCCCCAGCTGAGGTGAACTGTACGTTTACTCAAGAAGGCAAAACCCCAGCTGCTCCTGGCTTCTGCTGGAGCAGAGGTGTGCAACGCCCTGCTCTGAGGCAGCAGCTTTCCCCTGGGCTCCTGCCTGTGTAACATGTTAACACAAAAGATGAGAGAACTAGGACTCTACTAATCTTTAATCCATCTGTTCAACAAACAACTTTTTAGTAAAAGTTTACTAAATCAAGGCCTGCCTTCAGGAGGGAGACGCAGCGATGATGCGAGGCACTGGTAGCTGGTATAGAGCAGCCAGTGAGATACTGTGCAGTGAGCTCATCCTTCATTCTGGTGAAAAGCTCAGCTCAGACCTTCCATTTCTTCATACAGGGCAGTACTAATTTCAGCACATCTGCATTGTCTTGACTTTATTCTACCCTTCCCACCTGGGAATTCTGCTAGCATTTTGGTGAATGAAGTTATAATCAGATGGTGACAAATTGCCTAGGGCTCAGTGATGGGGCAAGTTGTCTTTGATATTTTTATCAAAGATCTGGGTGAGGGGATCAAGTGCACTCTCAGTAAGTTTGCAGATGACAACAAGTTGGGTGGGAGTGTTGGTCAGTCTGAGGGCTGGAAGCCTCTACAGAGGGATCTGGACAGGCTGGGTCAAAGGGGTAAGGCCACCTGTATGAAGTTCAAGAAGGCCAAGTGTCAGGACCTGCACTTGGGTCACAAAAAGCCCAGGCAATGCTACTGGCTTGGGGAGGAGTGGCTGGAAAGCTGCCCAGCAGAGAGAAACCTGACAATGTTTGACAGTCATCTGAATGTGAGCCAGCAATCTGCCCAGGTGGACAAGAAGGCCAGCGGTATCCCAGCTTCTATCAGGAACAGTGTGGACAGCAGGACTCAGAAAGTGATTATCCCCTGTACTCAGCACTGATGAGACTGCACCTCAAATCCTGCGTTCAGTTTTGGGCCTCTCACTACAAGAAGGACATTGAGGTGCTGGAGTGTGTCCAGAGAAGAGCAAGGAAGCTGGTAACGGGTTGGGAGAATGAGTCGTAATGAGGAATGTCTGAGGGAACTGGGGTTGTTTAGCCTGGAGAAAAGGAGGCTTAGGAGAGACCTTATAACACTCTACAACTACCTAAAAGGAGGCTGTAGTGAGGTGAGGGTTGGTCTCTTCTCACAAGTAACAAGTAATAGAACAATAGGAAGTGGTCTCAAGTTGTGCCAGGTGAGGTTTATATTGGATATTAGGAAAACTGTCTTTGCTGAAAGGGTTGTCAGGCACTGGAACAGGCTGCTCAGTGGTTGAATCACGATCCCTGAAGGTATTTAAAAGATGTGTAGAATGGTGCTTAGGGACATGTTGTAGAGGTAGATTTGGCAGTGTGCTAGGTTAACAGCTGGAATTGATGATTTTAGAGGCGTTTTCCAAAGAAAACTATTCTACAGTTCTTCTAATGTGTAAACACTGGATGTGGTGCTTGTGATAGCAAGAAGAAAACCAGTCCCCCAGGAGCTCCTTTACACTCCTGCAAAACCAGGTTTTCAAAGCAGTGTCTAGTCCTAAGGTAGTTCTACTCTCAAGCAAATGTCCCATGGCACCTTAAGATGACATGTTTGGGAACAGTTGTTGATTTGTTTGTCAGGAAGAAAAAATATTTTTTACATTTTGTGTCCTTCAGCTTCCTATAATAGAAAGCACTTAGGCTATATATTCTCTTATTCCTTTACTGTTATGATACATTGCTCAGTATGACCATATACTATATCCATCCTTTGAATAAATCAGATCAGTCTTTCAGGGAGCCATATGATTGGAGTGTTCTATGAGTTCCTGTGAAGATACTTTAAAAATAGCACAAAACCTTCATTGTAAAAAGAAATATGCTATTTCCTACCTTAGCCTTGCAGGAAGACAAATAGGAATACAAATTCAAAAAGAATGGAAAATAAAAGCAAGCAAGCAAACAAAATCCTAGTTATTATTGAACTGCTTCTGAAACCTATGATAAGAGGCCACTTCTTCATAGACATATGGCTAAAATAGAGAAGGTACGTTTTCACAACAGGAAAAGCTTACATGTCTTGTTTGCATTCACTTAAGAAGGCAACAAGCAATGACTTTAGAAAGTTTATTTACAATAAAACATAGTTCACTTGGCACATGTTCACTAAGCTGGGAAAATGTGCCCAGCACATTTGATATCTTAACCTTCATGCTACTCATTAAGGTAAGTTAAGTGTTCTTGGATGCACATACGATCTGGCAATGACCCATGCAAACAGGGGTTAATTAGTATGCCTCTCTAATAGTCCTCCTCTGGTAAGACTGTAGCATGTGAAGAGCTCCTGTCAGGATCACAACTGAAAGTGCATATACAGCTCATGTCGTTGTTATGTATGTCATGCTATGGAGAAACACTACAAGAAAAACAACACTGTGTATCTAAATACATTTGAATGAGGCATTCCAGCCATCAGTCAATTCTCTGGTACTGAAACATTAAAAGGACAGAAAATTCTTCCCTTTACAGACATTAGCTGTCCTTTAAGGTTCCAAGTGGTTCTTACACTACACCAGACTGACATAATGGTGGGGGTGCTGAACCTGGCCCCTTTCACAAATCGGGCACTAAGAGATGGACTCTAGTGTGGATCACATCCATCCTTTCTTTTCCCACAGCTGATGTTAATGTTCTATGGAGAAAGATGTGTCTCTCTTCACATGCCTTTCACATCACTTTGCTTCAATCCAGCAGTTCAAAAAGATTTCCAGTTATCAAAAAATGAGTGGCAGGTTGCTGTTCCTTTCATATAAAGATCCTTAACACATAACTCCCCTTTAAACTAGTTAAATGTTATTATTCCCATTTCACAAATTTAGATACTGTAGCCCAGAAGAACAGCAGAAATGTGTGGAGGTCACATGCAAAAGAGCCATAGCAAATCACAGAGAAGAATACTGCAATTTTTTAAATAGATATATAGTTTTCTGTACCTTACTATTTGCATGATTAAAGAGTCCTCACATTTCTAGTCAGTCTCTCCTGGAAGGCATTTTCAGAGAGGGAGGGAAAGACATGAAAAAAAAAAAAAAAAAAATCTCTTTTTCAGAGTAAAGAAGTGTCACGGAATTTAGGATGAAGGAAACTATGATATCCAGCTTTGTTGAAAGCTTGCTTGTTGAGCAGTTGGCTAAGTGAAAACAATTCAAAGGTGAACAGCAATAGTGGTGAGTGGTCTGAAAAGAAACAGAGATATATCTGTTCAAGAGAAAAGACATAGAAGAAAGAAAATAGCAAAAATGGGATGCTATAAAAGACCAGGTGATCTATTATGCTATTAGCAATTCATGACATGAATCAGCCCTAGTCTTTAAGATGGAGTAGTCAGAGTTTAGAGTAAATAAATGAAAAAAGAACCTTTAACCCAAGGAATTACCAAGTAAAAGAAAAAAGACAAGTAGAAATGACTAAATATAACAAACTGATCGTAGGCTTCAGGTTTCGATTCAGATACCTGAATTCTGGTGACTACGATGTAGGTATGCTGAAGTTTCCATTTTATCCTGCGAATCTGGAGACAGACCTGATATAAATGACCATTCTGGTGTCCCTACAGGCCTCTTCTGAGCTCCATTTTCTCTATTGACTAGATCTCAGCTGACTGTAGTGGGAGCTTAGAGGTCTACAGAGCACGTAGCCAAATTAGTTAAGGAGGTGTAGAAATATGTCAATGACTCCTACCCAATCTACTTCAAGAAAATTTACAAACAGTGAAATAAAGCGATAAAGTGCGGTGATAAAGTAAATTAACTACATGAGTCACATGTACCTGTTTAAAGCCTCAAGACTGTAATATTGATACTTTTTTCTAATGCCCACTTCTTGGTTTATGTATCCTCAGTAGTCATTCTCTATGGTATGCAGGCACTCAACACTTGTGTGCTTCAAACTGATATCAGAGGGTGTCAACAGTGCTTGCAAGTGCACAAACGTAGCTAGGCACATTCATTAAAAAGCGGGATATGTCCACTTGATTATTAAATAACAACCCTTGGAACAATTTTTGAGAAGAGTCAGCTAACGAGTGCACAAGGTCTCACTCTTGAGAATACAAAGTGAAATGAAGACCTTTCTACTGGTGCTGATCAAAGAAAACTAAATACCAACAAGCACAAAACATCAACAAGCAATCTGGAGCCTGCAGGAGGTTGACTGGAGGAAGGTCAAACCCCCAAGGTTTCTTTGCAGATCAGGTGAGAACATCACCCCTGCAGAGTCTGCTGTCAGCATAACTCCACACACCAACTCTCCTTAGATGCTACAGTGCAAATGATCAAATATTGCCTATACTGCCCTGGGATTTTCCTTTATTTTTCAACATCTTTCTCAAGGTTGGCTTTGCTGAGAGATGAAAAGTCCCTCTTGAATGACAGTTCATGTCTGTTTTTGTTCTCTCTTCTCTACACATCCTTTCAGATAGGTGAAAATACAGGTGTCATGTGGGAGGAAGTCTTTGTATCGGGGAACAAATTGTGTATGGTTGTTCCCAAGACACTTCTGTGTTATGTCCAGTCAAGTTTTACATAAATGTAATATCATACAGGTAATTTCTTAAGCACTGAACTTAATAGACTGAGAAAAGGGCTGTTCAGAGCAGTGGTTTTAGTCTTTCTGGAGCACATGAGCTTTTGTCACTTTTAAGGGAAGTAGATACAAATTGCATTGTTTTCTACTGAAAAACTGACAATGTTCAGAAGAGATGTAATTATTGTAGATGCCATTCTAACAAATGGGAATTAGCACCTCTCATGATGATGAACAGCTCTAAAGAGAATTTCCTTCATTCTTAGTTAGTGCACAATGGACACCATTTGCAGCTGTTCTTTCTCATGCATTATTGAGAAAATGCCAAGTAATTAAAAAAAAAATGGAAGAGACTACATTATCTAATATGTTCAGACTGTAGGGTTATGAGGTTAACTGTTAGCTTTTACTATTTACTGCTGCAATATGTGATATGAACTATATCAACCTTCTTTTATTTAAATTCAGACTGTTACCATTCCCACTCATCCCATTCTTGGCTGCATGTTCCCATTAGGCATCTGCTGCTCTCAGTGAGCAAAAAAGACCAGATCACAGAGGAGGTTTTGGAGTCTCCTTTTGTTTAGCTATTGGCTCTGAAACATAGTTATCCATCCAAACTGATAAGCCAGTCTCGACTTTTTATAATGGTGCCTAATTAGCTGCTAACTGAGAAGTGTCTTAAAGTTCGTGGTAGCGCAAGAAGGAAAAAGCTTCTTCCACACACTTCTTGCTCGAAGGACACTTTCTCTAATTGTTTCCTCAACACTATTGTCCAGAACAGCATGAGACAACATATGAAGCACAAACTGAAGGGAAGGACTGCAAGATACTGCTGGTCTTTTGCTTTATTTGGGTATAGAATGGTTTGAAGATTCAAGTACCTGAAGCCACATAACAAAATCTTGGCAGGGCTTGATGATTTCTGGTCTTTTGCCAGGTGTCAAAAGAGGTGTCTTTCTCAGGAGCCAGTTGGCTATGTAAGAATACAGTGATCTTAATGCTTGCTTGTCCTGTGCTCCCTGAGCAGCAGAAGGCTTATTCTAGAGCTGCCAGTTTGTATTGTCATGCCTTCCCACTATCATTTTGGCTTCATAAACACTTAGCTCATCCTGTAGCATACTGGGCAGTGGTGGAACAACCCTCCATGTTGATTTTTTTGCTGTCATACCTGTTACTGCTGTCATCCATATATTTTAAGTGAAAAATTTTACTCCCTGTAAAAGACTTACAAAGATATTTATAGAATTAATTTTTTAAGTAGCACAATTAATCATGAAAGTAAGTGCAGCCAGCTTTTACACTGTGTGGCAGGGCACAGGGAGTCAGCTCACATGAGGCCACGTGAGCACCAAAAACTCACAAGGAAGAGGGTGGAAGCACATGTCTGGGGATAAGACCTGCAGGGAGCAAGTCTGCAGTCCATGACAGCAGTAGCCAGCTGTTAGATCTTCTCAACTACCACATAAAACCGTCTACTGATATTGCTTTGTCATTTGAACTGTCTTTTAGCTTAGGCTACAGGAATTACAGGTCTCAAATTCAATGCCAGTGTCTCTATTGAGTACAAGCAATGCTTAATAATCCCAGATCTTCTGGATCCTAACTCAGGACTTCTTACTTCCTGCATTACACATTATACTTACATGCCATGCTGAAACCCAAGCAAGTAACAAAGACATGGGGTGAAAAGCAAAAGTTACAAAGCAGTTTGTATCATCACCCTGTCTTGTTGACAGGAACATTTATGCTTACAGGTGATACTGCCCAGCCCCACAGTAATCAGATATATCTAAACAAATGGAAAGGCAAATTGTAGTTTGTAATTTTTAATTTTGTTTCTCCCAAATATCATTATTATATTTTTAATTCTTATTTATTCTTTATTGAACAATTGTAGAGAAGAAAAACATCCAGAATAAAAACATGTATATGGAAATAAGAGACAGATCTCAAGAAAAAGCAATGTACTGTTTTCTAGTGCATTGACTTCAATAAATTCCAATAAATTTGGACAGGAAAGACGGAGCCATACTTTAAAAGCAGGAGAAAGCTAGATACAACTACAGGAGACTGATTCCATGATGGCATAACCTGAAGCCATTCCTTATTTTACAGGAACAGAAAATGAGACAACAGCTCCTAAAATTCAATTTTGCTTTAAAATATCAGAATGGTGCCATCTGATTTTAATGTCTGTAGTGCTGTCCTGGTACACTTTCTCTTCTCAAAGACTGGTTTGACTCATTTGATGTTGAATCTTC
>NW_009954020.1:2092021-2131041 GCF_000747805.2 Chaetura pelagica
TGTTCTGTTACTTTTTTCTGTTTCAGAAATTACTAGGCAACCTCAGCAAAATACAGATTTTTTTTGACGATACTAGTTATTACAGCTAATGACATGGAAAATGGCAGAAAGCAACTTCTCGTGCCATTTACTTTTCAGCTTTATAAGACTAAATCACTGCAGAACAAGACGTAAAAGAGCTAGGAGGTCATCTATTCTGGTCAAAACAAGGAATACACCTTTCACAGACTTATAGTGTTTCAAAACTAAACAGCATAAGCTGGATAAAACTTCCCCTGTGAAGTTTCTATATGTGGGAGTAATGGTCACTTTCTGAAAATCAGATCCCTTTTAATAGGCTTGTGGGTAGGTACTTAAATACTGGTGGTGTGAAAGACTTGCCTTTTCATAAAGGTTAATACAAACATTCTATTTTACTTTAAATTATCTCAGTAATAGCATCAGTGACCTGACTGACTAGCTTAGAATTGGTACTGCTCATGGTCAGATAGTTTAAAGCTGTCATCTGGACCAGAGTCTATTAACTGTGAAGCTTGTAAGGACAGTTTTGGAGTCCTTCTACACATATTTCAGAGTACTAAGGAAGGTCAGCATAAGCTGTCCTAAAAATTCTGATCCTGAACAAGAAAGAAATATGACCTCAAAACAAGTAAGTATATTCAGAGCTCAGGAAAGGCACTAGTCTGATGAATATGGACCCTGGGGTTCTTTATTTAAGCAGAGATGACTGTACTGCAAACCAGCTGGCAGAAGTGTCTTATCACTGTAGGGGACTGAAACTGTGTAATTCTCCTTACTCATTTCAACTCTATCCACTTCCCTGAGATGATCAGCAAGGGTCATTAGTCACCAGCAACTGTGATAATGGCACTTTTTGGTGTGGGGTTTTTTTTAATTATTATTATTTATTATTTTTTATTAGACACTTCTTTTTAGGAAGGAGCTGAAAATATGTGAGGCACAGCCCAAAGCCTGATCAATGACTCAGTCCCATTCAATGTTGACCACTAAAGCATTTAAACAGCCAGGTTTAGAGATTAAAAAAAAAACAAAAAACAACCCACAGATTTTCAGAAAGTAGTTTTATCACTAGTGAATCCAAAAGCCACCTACTAGGAAGGAGAAATAGAGGCTTCCTTCTTACTAATGTATTTAGGGAAACCCCCCATTTCTGAAGTCATGACGCTCCTTGGGATTATTTTTCCCATTAATAAACTTCAGTTCAGGGTCTGTTTCTCTAAGATGGGCTGTAAATCTCATTATTCTATGTGAGTCAATGTGACTAGGAATTTGCAAGGAATGGGATAGAAGGCAGAGGATCATTGTATCTTGTGCAACCTGGTCTAAGTGAACCTGTTTTAGCAGCAGGGGTGGACTAGATGATATCCAGACATCCCTTCTAAACCCTACCCTTCTGTGATTCTATGATCTTGATTTTATCTTAGATTTCTACTTGAAACCGAATAGTGAAGGTTATATTCTGATGAGAAGGATCGCACATTAGGAGCAAATGTGAGGGAACAGCATCTAAAATCTGGCATGAAAAATGTTGTGTTTTCTATTGCAATTGGAATTGAGCAGGTGGGATGTTTCGAGACAAGAAGCTGCAGAAAATTTGCACGCTGGTCCTGTGATGCATTCCCTGGTACCTACAAAATCATAATTGCATGGAAATACTGCTTCTCCCAACTCCTATAAATAGGAAAATTCTGTCAAAGGACTTAGAAAACAAATCATCTTGTGAATGACAATATGGATAAGGATTGTAAAGAACAAGATTAAGTTTGCATATTCCTTTGCTAGTTGAGCTAACTAGTATGTTATATTTTATGTGTGATCCTGTAAGTAGCAAAAGAGCAATGCTGTCAATAAATTTCTATTGGAATCATGGTTCTTTAGAGAAAGACATTGAGATGAAAGAAAGTCTGGATAACTGGAAAACCTTTCTGAGTATATCACATTCAACAGACCAAATCCTATAAAAAAGAAAGCTGGCTAAAGTGCAATATCTAACCAGAGTTTTACACAGAATTTTTAATTGGAAGGTTATTGCTTGCCCTTAAAAAACATAATTACTATGATCACAATTTTTATTAATGAAGTGTTCTACAATGAAAAAGGAAGGTCATGTGATCTCTAAAATTCAGATTACTCTTTTCTAAAACCAAATCTGAACTCTATCCTTATGCCACTTTACAGGGATTTTAATATTCTTAGCATCAATGTAAAAAAAGATGACTTTACAGTGTTTAACCTTCTTAAAGTATCCTTTCCAATCCCAGTCCAATCTGCTCACTCTTTAGAGGTTGCAAAGTACTGACGGTTGATTAAAATCTAGATCTGTAAGAGCCTCGTAAAAACTACATGACATATAAGCTTCTTTAAAAAAACAAAACCAAAACAAAATGATAAACCGAAACAGAGTTCATCAATCTGCAGAGAGATTCTTAAAGCTGTAGGAAATAGAGATTGTTGCAGAGGAAAGTATGAAAAAATCCTCTGGAATTAGAGGTAGCAGGAAACAAATGGTCAAACAGAACAGTTTTCTAATGGAAAAAAAGACTAAGACAGGATTAGTGTTTCCACAGATAACAGGCAGGAGAGACTAAATATGCCAACAGCAGACTGTTCTGAAGACTAAGAGGTGTCTTCTACTTCTACTGCCCTCATACACACACTGAAAAAATAGAATATGTGTTCATACCCATAAAACAAAACAAACTTCTTCTCATAGGAACAAATGATTCTTTAGGGTGGTTGAAAACAAATCCTTTCTGGAAATAAAATGAAATAATATTCAAACTGTTTTAACTTTCAAAATTAACTTTAATTGAATTTGTGAAACCACCTATGAGAAAGATTAGCTGGAAAGTAAACACAGTAAGCCAGTGGCAGGATTGCAGGGAGGAAATATCTGCTAGGGTGATCTCACACAAGACTCTTCTCATTAGCCATTTAATGAAGAAAAGGCTTTTCTTGTTCCTCACTAATCTCACCAAACCCAAAATAATGCCTGCAGATGCCTGTCTTCATCCCACCCTGATGGGAAGCATGCCCAGAAGACAAGTAGATTGGGTATGATGCCAGCCTGAACCTTCTCACCTGAGTACTTCTTGCAAGACAAGAGGCAGATAGTGGTTGTGCCTCAATAACTCTCTTAGTAGCTCCTTCTTCTAGCCTTCTCCTCTATCTCCTCTGCCAGTGTGCTAGACACCCAAGAAAATATTCATAAGCAGTCTGGTCTAGTGTGAAGTGTCCCTGCTCATAGCAGGGAGGTTCAAACCTGATAATCTTTAAGGTTCCTCTCAATCTTAAACATTCTGTGATTCTGGTTCTAAGCCTTTAGGAAGACACTGAGAAGGAGTTTCATTTCCATATAATATGACTTTCCCTTGGTGGAATTTGAGGTGCTGAGATGATTCCTACAGAGTGAGGGGTCTGCTTGCTAAAGAATATGTTGGACGGTTATGTAAAAATACAGCCTAAGATGCTAATGTATTGTGTCTTTAGTACCTTTTAGCACTAGCTAAATTCACTGAAAATGCACAAATCTAGTGCTAAAGTAGAATAATTTTCTCTGTTTGGCTTCTCAGGATCATATTAAAACAGCAAGGATTTATTTCTGATTTGTGTCTTTGTTCCTCCCGACAGCTCAGCACAGCAGTGGAAGTGCAGCTTGGCTGGTGAGCTCTGCACCAGGTAGGGAGTTTTCTTTTCATGAGTAATGCAGAGCCATGGGAAAAAGAACAAACACCTCACCAGAGGATGAATATAAGCATCACAAAGATCTGGACTGATTTCACCTGTATAGTCAAACAACTGCAGAGAAGGTCCTTCAGTCTGAAGATACCATCAGGTGCTCTAAATCTACCTGAAATAATGCAAATGAAATGTTTCAGAGAGGCTTCATGTTATTTTTTTGAACAGTAGTCCAGTCCAGAGGTTATTCATGTTAGTAGGATGCAGTCTAACTACTTTGCTTAGCTGGAAAGCAGCCTCCCACCCCTATTTCGGTATTTTTAAAGCTATTTAGCTACTTAACTTCTGTGATGTTCCCTTCCCAGTCATTTTAAGCCTGTTTTCAGTCATAAGAAATTGTGCAAGTATAACCTTCTTGCACAATAATTGTTTTCAGGCATGTATAATGTGCCGTGTGTATGTGTGATAGAGGAAGAGGCAGAGCTACAAAGTTAACTGAGAGACTCATTATAATAAAATGGTCATATTAGACGGTTTAAAATGTTAGATAAATTTCAAGTAAAGAAGAATTGCTGGAGAAAGAGTAGGTAAGGACACTAGAGATACATTATAAATTCAGTTCTTCATAAAATCATCATCGCAATATGTGTCTGGATTTAATATGTCATTCATTTAAAACTTAGGGATTTTGTATGATGAGAAACAGAAATTAAAATGAAACTTAATACAGGTTCCTGCTCTTCACTGAGGGCATTTTCACAACGAGGGAAATGACATGTTTTGCAATAGCTAATTAAGTAAGTTATACTTTCTATTTTCATTGCCCAGATATGATGAAAGCAAAATTACCTGCTCTGTTCTTACAATAAAATCAAAGCAAAAAGGAAGACAGGGTTTTTGAAGTGGTTATTAATAAAGTACAGCACTAGGTGTCAACCCTTTTGAAACACATATATACCAGATCAAAACATTGACCCAAAACTTCAAAAAGGTAATGGAAAGTGATGGTATCCAGGGAACGAAATAGACTTAGGAAAACTGAGCACCTCGTGTTTGTTGTTTATTCATAATTATAATGTGCTGAAAACAAAACTGGTGGACACTGTATGGCTGCCAATTTTGGTTGGCTGATATAACTACATATATTAAGTAATATATATATATTTAATTAGAAAACATTTAAATTAAGTATTTAATGAATAACTGGCAAACTGAGACTGGTTTTACTACACTTTATTTTGTCTGTGCTGCCTTCTCTTGCTTTCTTCTCTGACATTTCTATCTCTATGACATATTTTTTTCTGGTGTTCATTAGCTGTGGAGTGTCATTTGAGCCAAGCTTTGAAATATTTTAGATCTTCACCAAAATATTAATTTTGTAATGAAAACTGAGAAAGAGGTAGACACAGATGTTCCTTCAGTTCCATAGGGTGAGGGGATTTCCAAATAGTGTCAGACAGATAATACCACACGGTTAAGTGCATAAACATCATTAGCAATAACTGCTGGAGCAATTCTCCTTTGTATCCACATTTCATGTTATTAACAGAGTGATTAGAGTTAGAAATTTCACTGTAATTGAAAATGCTAATATGTACTTGTTAACAACCCCAGGTGCTTCAAAAAATAATAATTAAAAATATTTTAAAATCAGATCCTTAATGAATTAGTCACTTTCAAAAATACAACTAGAACTTCTAAATTTCTGAAATATTTCTGAAAAATGTACTGAAAAAACCTTGTTGAGAGTAATGATAATGGGAGAGGATGGATGAAAAAAGATGTAGAGCTTAACTGAATAGAGTTCTGGAGACACAGAAATTTGAAATTAAGTCACTTAAAAGCTTTGAAAAATTTTGGCCTTAAATCTTAAAACCTTTTCCACCATTCAGGCTCTTCGCCTTCTACCTTCCTGAGCAGTAAGTGAATGAATCACACTTAGTGTAAAAGCTGAATTTGCATCCAAGGATATTTTCTGTGGATAACCAACCTATGGAACTACCCCAGATGTACCAAGACTGTACCTGGCACAGAGACATTTCTACAGAACAAAATGGCTTTGACTGTCAAACTGGAAAACCCCACAGAAATACTGAAACAGAGTGTGGATGCCTTAACCCCTGAAAACCCCACAAAAGGAAGAGATCACAAACAGCTGGAAAATAATGACATCTAGAAAACAAACTGTCATATCTAACTGTCCAAATTTCAGCTCTGAGTACCATGAACAACAACAAAATTAGTTCCTTCCCCTTAGTGGAATTTTGTGGTTTCATCTTCTGTTTTTATTAAACTCTACAAAAAATTATGATGGCAAATGAATGAATGAAAGTGCTTTCACTGAAAACATTTCAGCTCATCTATATGAAATTTGCCAGGACATAGAGAACCATCTTCTGCTTTCCACCACAGGACAGATCCTGATACAGTACGAACTTCATATTTGTATTCCAGAAAATCTGCAAATACTCATGAGAGGATTGTTAAAAATCTCTGAAACACAAACACATCTTTACTTATCAGTATCACTGTTTCCTTGTACTGCTCTTTGTCTCTGACAATATCCCCCACTTGTCTCTAAAACATAGATTCTGAAATGTTTGGATCAAAATTGGGTAACTTTTGATGACTGGCTCTTCTAGGCATTATACAGTAGCGAATAATGAGAGCAATAGAATTTGTAGTTATTAGAATGATGGCTGATTAGAGATGACAAATCTAAGGGATACTAAGAAATTGGAAGGGTCATTTTGAGAGTGCAGAAACTTGATTTCTTACTTTTAACAATGCACAGTAATGAACAGAAGTATATCTGAAGCATTTATATATCTGTTGTAATTATAAAAAATTGGAGTCTTATTCTGCAATTACTTGTAGAAGAGCATACCATTCCCTGCTGCATTTTTAAACTCATTTTTTTTCTTCCTTTAATTTTACTAGTCTTCTGATTTAAACAAAGTAAGGACAAAACTAGACCCTATGGGACCTATCTGGCCAGCTGTCATACTTCATATGACATGCCATACACATCACATGTTAATACAATTACCTATTGTAATATAATATTTTTAGCTTAAGAAGTGGAAGCTGTGTAGGGTGGAAACAAACCCTGAGAGGTTTTAATTATAGACTCATGGAACCATAGAATGGTTTGGACTTCAAGGGCCCTTAAAAGTCATCTAGATCCTATCCTCCTGCATGGGCAGGGACACTTCCCACTAGGTCAGGTTGCTCAGTGCCTCATCCAACCTGTCCCTGAACACTTCCATGGATGATGCTTCTACAACTTCCCTGGGTAACCTGTTCAAGTGTCTCACCATCCTCACAGTGAAGAATTTCTTTCTAATATCTAACCTAAATCTCCCCTCTTCCAGTTTAATGCCACTACCCCTTGTCCTGTCCCTACATCCCCTTGCAAAACATCTCTCCTCAGCAGTACCACCACTGAAAGCCATAAAACACTTGATTCTTCTGCAAGAAACCTTAAGTTTAGACAGCTTATAAGCGCAGGAGAAATAAATCAAAGGGGAACAGAATTCAGAATTACTGAAATTATTATCTGGAAGAACTACACAAACAATTATGCTTCTATTTTCTCTGTTCAATTTTATCTCCTCAGCAAATTTTTTAGGAATTTTCAAAATCCACATCACAACTATTGGCATGCACACACTTTACCCCTCCTTTTCCTTCTTTACATATCAGAGCTATTTCTATTAAGTCATAGAATGAATTAATTAAAATTCATCAGGATTGAATCCTTACTTTTAAAAATGATATGTACATTAACAGCTAAAATTATTTTTACATTCACATAAACTACAGATCCCCTGTATCAGTAAATATATATTAAAGATATAAAAATGCTACCAGTCACTGAATTACTGCATGTGGATACTCATCAAGCAAGGATGAACAAACTACTCAAGAAAACCAGTCACTATTGCCAGTCTTATTAAAGAAGATATGTTTATAAATTGCCTAAATAAGCCACTACTTCAGAAGTCAAGGGAAAGAACAGAAGACTGAAGGAAACAGGTACTCCATTCCTCAAGACATTCCAGTATTGGAATATTTTATCATTGTTGCTGTCCTTAATACAAATGAAAAGCTGAAAAGTATATGACACATATTCTTTATATATATATATATATATCTTTATAGATGTGCATTATAACACAGTTTCAAAGTTCCAACAAAATTAATCCAAAATATTTCAAAATGTTTTATTCCTAAATTACTGGTTAGTTTATAATAAAATTGACTTTAAAAGACATCTTTCATTTGGTGTTCTGATGCTTGTGTTTTACTCTTGTGGGCATTTTCCTTGGCCTAAATGTATCTTTCCTTTATGCATTTCCAGTCATATGATGCCTGTGACACACTACTTTGTTTGGTTATATGTGAATCTCAGTGGCACTGAGGTAACTCTCCAGGAAGTTCTGCCTTCAGGGGACAACACAGCCCTGAAAGCTTGCAAGGCACTGGGCCAAGACAAAATGCCCAGTTCAACAGTGACTAATTTAAAACAAATATGTCAGATCCAACCCCTACTTCCCTCCTCTTACACACAAAAATGATAAAAAATTAAACCCACCCAAGTGAAAACAAATTATCTTCTTTTTCCTAATGGGAAATAAAATTTCAGCTAAATTTTATTTCTAAAAAAATTAAAAACACAAAAAAAGCTTTTTAAAAATTTCATTTTTCATGAGAAAAAAAAAAAAATCTAATGGAATATCCTCAGAATCATCTGGAATGAGGAAATCTTTTTCTAGTGTTTTATAAATTTTTATCATGGACTCTATAAAATAATGATCAAAGTAATTCTTACAAAATTACACAAGATTACACAAGACAAATGCAAAACACTCCAAGCTCTCAAAAAACCCAAAAGCCATTAAAAAGTGGTTCTACAGTTAAAACAAGAAACAGAGCATTCTAGATCATAGCATCTTGCAAAACCTCTTTAGTCAGTAATGGCTGGAGAGATGTTCTGGCATGGGTGACTTGCATTGCTTATCACTGTCATGCATTCATATCGAGTCATTAGTAAAGTCTGGAATGTGAGATCTTCCTAGATCTCTGTAGAAAAACATGGCTTTTTGATAAGTCAATGAAATAAAAATGAGAAACAATATACCTGTCCACACAACAGAACAAAATGAATGGCTAAATTAATTTGATAATGAAATAGCAGTTAAACACACATGCATATATGTATATGTATTTACAGGTTGTATTTTGATCTTAATGCAAGTTTTGAAAGAGAAGGTGAACATTCTTCTGATATTTCAGAGAGGGTAAAATATGTATATCTGGTTACACCTCATTTCTGCTCCCTTGGTACAAAATAATAAGCAGCAAACTTCATTCAATGCCTCTTTTTCTGGATTAGAAAAGATAATATGTCTAAGAACAATCATGCTTTCTTGGCCCAAAGGTTCACCAAGGCCACCTGTGCTATTGTGCACAGTGGACAAAAGGAGATTTTTATGGAAGAGTTTAAAACCAGAGAAAGCACATAGTGATACTTCCCTGCAGTGGCCTCCCAGCTCCACAATTCACCTGTGAGCCAGTGGTGATGTTTTAGCCTAGACAGAGTTCACATCTATGAACTTGCTTAGTTTTCATTTGACTGGTACAAGTTTTAGGATCCAGAACACTCAAATATGAAATTCCTCCATTTTTAAATGCCTGCCAGTTGCTGTTTCATTTGATGGCCTCTTCTTTTTGTATGGGAAAGGACAATGAACAGCCATTCTCTAGTCATCCTGTTGCCCAGAGAAAAACCTTTAAGATGTCATATCAGGTGGACACACACCAGCAAAAGAACAGCATGAAGCTCACTGAACCTGCACAAACCAGGTGACATCACATTGGAGTCAGCGAGGCTACAAATGCTCAGTCTTGTCCAATTATCAATCCCAGTTAATACAAAAATAGAATTGTTTCTCCAATACCTGTCGCTGATTTTCTGTCTCTAGTCTCAGTCTGGCTTCTACGCATCTTCTGGTCTCCAGGAAGGCTTGACGCTGGGCTCTGTCTGATAGGTAGCTAATGAAGATTCCTGCAGTGTTCATACACATAAATAACACTGCCTGGGCTGCTATCTGCAACAAACAACAAATAGGATTTGATCAGAAGGAAAAACATCTGTTTAAAAAGAGAGAGAGAGAGAATGAGTGCTCTGCAGTCCTGTAGGCTGTAAAACTAAATGGTTAGGAAAGTTTGCATAAAAGAATCTCTTGGATCTTATTTAGAGGCTTCAAATGTGTAAAATTCTCTTTGCCTTGAGGAAGAAATAGGCAGTGTTTAGGGGCATTAAACTCTAGCTGAACCACAAATGATGTTTCCAAGAACTGACTCACAGGGCAGTAGTCAGGAATTATTACAACCATAATTAACAATTTGTTTTTGCATTGTCTCTTCTGTGAAAGCAACTTTGTGATTTGTTCCATGGCTTAGTTTGAGAACAAAGCCATATTAAGGAAAACAAAGTGCCAGTTAGCTAAGAATTAATATCAGTGATAATAGTTATTCTGTTATTATTGACCAAATTAAATAAATTCATTTTCAGCTGATGCCAAAGCACAAGCTTGCACAATCTGAGTCCTGAGGGATTCAACAGGGAAAGCTGAAAGGATCACCAAATTCTTGCACGGCCTCTGCCTGTGTACACAGACCTTTCCTTCACTGATGCCTACGTAAGATCTGCATTATTTTTCCTTGTACAAGCTGCGTCACAGCTTCTTCTTTTGCAATAGGAACCTAAAAGAGCCAAATGGGAGTGGATTCTCAGACAGTGTAAATTCCAGTACCTTATTTGTCTGTCATGGATACCTCTTTATACTCTGTATGTTTGTAAGACAGAGCACATTAACACCATCAAAATGAGTCTTGTTTGGGAAACCAGGTAACAAACATATAATATTTGCATGCACTACAGACAGAACAGAGACCTGCAGCCTGTTCCAATGAGTGACATGCCTTTTGATGAAGAAACTTTTCCTAATATCCAATCTAAGCCTCCACTGGCACAAACTGAGGCCATTCTCTCGTTCGATCCCTTGTTACTTCTGAGAAGAGACCAACCCCCACCTCACTACAACTTCATTTCAGGTAGCTGTAGAATGTTGTAAGGTCTCCCCCCTCAGCCTCCTTTTCTCCAGACTAAAAAAAACCAGTTTCCTCCGATGCTCCTTGTAATACTTGTTCTTCAGACCCTTCATTGCTGTTCTTTGGACATGCCAGATTCTTCATTTTGCCATTTTATACTTTTTTTTTTACTTATAAGAGGGTCCAGAATGAAAAATAAGTCCAGAAGTCATTAATATTCCTCAAATGCAGCACGCAAGTAAAAACTACTCCGACTGCTACCTTAGCTAGAGAAGCCATCAATGAACCAGCTAAAAATCTGCAAACTGCAGCTCCTTATCTTCCTGCCATGGTCCAGTCACAGCTGCTGTGCTGATGAGATCCCACTGAGTGCAACCTCCCTGGCAGGATAACACCTCTCTCCCAGTGGCAGACCAAGCGTGGAGCAGGCAGGTGCTACATTACCCTGTAGCCACAACACCTGCAGAGCAGAGCTGCTCAGGCTCTGATAGCCATGGATCAGAAAGCTGTGAGTGATACCTATAGAATCATAATGACATCAGAACAGACATACTAGGACAGATCAAATGTCCATCACTCAGGATCCAGACACCAGAGAGTGCCCAGGCAGGAGCACAACGATAAAACAGTAGATATGAGCAAAAAATAATGCAAACACTCAGTGATGTTTTGTCAAAACAGTTTTGAACATTCCAGCAACCTGTGGTTGCAGAACATCATGAGCTAGAGGAAGCATTTTGCAGTATTACCCAATAATTAGTCCCCCTAAAATCAGAGTGTGGCTTGTCCTAAGAGAAGAGAGAAAACACTCAGCAAAACTCCTTAATCTCATTGTGATGCTGTGCCTCAGATCTGCAGGTCTTGCTCCTCACATTCATGTGGTTTTGAAAGAGAGATTTGATATCAAATCAAATGCACCTGGCAGAAACTTCAGCTTTATATGCTCCTGTATGTCTGAATCTGCAGTAGTGTTCTACGGAAGTACAGAGAATTTACAATATATATGCCATGAAGAAATAAGAATGCATATCCTGGATCCAGCTGATTTATTTTTTTTCACTTTTGCCATTAATAGATGTTTATGCCAAATTTGTGAGAAATAGGGCATGATTTGTATGATCTTTGCATCTCCCTGGCTTACAGTGCCTCTGATCTGAAGCTGGCACATTCTACCTATCTGCTTAAATTTTTCTGATATCTTTCTGTAGTTAATTGTACCTTTGGCCACTAAGGCATTCAATAACAAATATTCCTACAATTTAATTAAGCACTTTGTGATAAAAATGTTTCCTTTTGTTTGCTTTAGTAATTTCTTTGAGTGTTACATCATGCTTATAGTATGAGTGACAATTTTCAATTGTATCCAGTTCATCTTCCTCTCATCATTCTTGAATTTACTGACTCATAACATTGCCCCTCTCAGCCCTTTCTCTTTTGAAGTGGAGCAATTCAAGACTGTTAAGTTTCCCTGCATTTGTCACCATTCCACTACCCTGTCACCTACCTTACTCTGTTTTACTGGAGTCAGGTTGCCCTGGGCCAGTCAGCTTCCCCCAGACACTCTCTGCCTTTGCTCCAAGATAAAAGAGAGAATGCAGTAATTCAGTCCATGACATAGCTCCCTTCTGGTGTAGGCTACTAAAAGGCATATGATGAGCTCACATGAGATAAGCCTAGTTCAGAATTAGGTTATTCAGCAGGACAAATGATATCAGTTGTGGGTGGCTGGGGGAGTCAACCTTTCAAAAAGTTTCATACCTTTTTGACTGGTTTAGAGATAGTCAACACTCACATATTAGGGATCCAGAGTATAGGGTGGGAAAAAAAAAAAAGAAATAAGCCTTTCATATGTGAAATGTGCATTTCAAGAGTGAAAGCAGTGCCAGGGTGCTCTCCTTTGCTTGCAAATTCGATTGCAAGTTCCTCGTGAGCCCAGTTCAAGTCACCTGTCTCTGCTAATGCTTGAGAGTAGTGCCACTCACTTCAGCAGGTCTTCTTAGAGCAAATGCAGTAGAATTTGGCCTTCAATTAGATTTCATAAACACATAATCTGATTTGGGGAAAGGGAATTATGAAAAACATGTTACAGCTAAAAACTCAGCTTACTCAGAGGTGGAATCTTCTTTTCTTACATATAGTAGTCTGACTGAAACCAATCTTAAGAGTAAAGCACTATGCCTTGCAGGGATACCTATCTGTGGCTCTTGTTTAAAAAAGATTAGAAAGAGACATATACAACTTGAGTCTCTTATCACTGTGTCTTTATCCTATAGGTAACTCTGGTAAATTCCAGAAGTCTTGCAGGATTTTCTACTGCCTCTAACGGCCAGAAAGCCAGGGCAGACTCAGATTCCATAAGATGTACACAGTTTCAAATCTTTATGACTAACCTAAAGATGATCTGTGCTCACACAGTTAGAAAACTGTAGAAAACATGAAAATAGAAAATATTTTCACAACATTTATAGACATTTAGTCTATCTGTACCTTGCATAGCACTCAAGTAAGCAACTCTAACAGAGACAGCAAGTGATTTCAAAAAGTTCTGAGTGATACATTTTGATGTTAAATAAGGCTTTGGATTGGAGAGGTCTGCTTCTCAAATATTTAAAAATGCAAATGGAAAGGTACCAATCATTATGTTGCTTGGGAATATCTGTGTAATAAGATTTGCACTGTCCCTGCTGCACTTGCACATAAACACATAATAGGATGGAGAGAACTAAAGAAAGTTACTTGACAAGATAATATATGTAGTTAGAAGTAAGCATTAAAAATTTTACTCCAAAACTCTACTTCCCATGTTTCTTATAGGAGGTGATTAAAAGCTCAGTTCACAGAGAAATAACTTGTCAAAGATATTTACATTGATAAAGTGTCCTTTAGACAGGCACCTTGGAGCTCTTTGCAAAATCAATATGAAAATTATCCCAGAAGGAAGCCAATGAAAGGAGAGGTTGCAAGTCAGATGAGAAAGATGAGTTTAAATTTGGTAGTACACATTGATGCAAATTATTTTTATCTGTTATTCATTGTTTTAAAAATATTTTTCTAAAACAGTGGAAACTGAGATAACATTTTGAGTGGATTTGGGAATCACCAGATCTCAGGCAAAGAAACAAGTAAAAGGCACTAGGAACAACTAATAGGGAAGAAGTAGAAATCAAAATATGTGCAATAATGTATGAGAACAGGAAAAAGAGAATTGAAAAGGCAGTGAAGTAGCTTACAAGTCTGTTGCAAAGTGATGGGTGATCCACAGTTTATCAAGACAGAATCACATGCAGTTCAGAAAACAGGAAATTCAGAAGAGTACAGGTGACTTAGTGAGAGCTGAGCTGTGCTAAGCACAACAATGGTGATTTGTGGGCATTGCTGCATTAAGTGCCTAACTGAGTTTGCCTTGAATTGGAGTTTACAGAGATTCCTGGGGGTTTCTGAACCACTGGGACTGAGTTAAAGAAGGGTTTGCAAATGCCAGAAATAATAATAAAAAAACCAAAACACCAAACTTTAAAAATCATAACTGAAGTGGGTTTTAAATTTGCTACAAGTTTCCTCTTTGAAAAGGACCAGTTGTCCATTTGGGAAAACTTCATAAAGCCATAAGGTCAGCTGCAGAATATCCTAATTCAGTACTTTTTAAGACCTGCCAGTAACAGACATTTATGGAGTATATAGTCATTGAGGCCTTCCAAAGGGCCAAAACCTGAGGAAAAATGAACATTTAGGAACATTCAACAAACCAAATATATTGGAAATATGTTGATTGACAACTAGCCCTAAAATATAGTAATTGCCACAGAAAATCTTAAACATGAATAGTTGAACCAATGGCAGAGTAGAGTCACATGGAAAGCACAGTGGAGGTGGAGGAGAGAAAACTGAAATGGTTTCAAAACCATTCTGACATCCAGGAGGTTTCTGAACTTGAATGTTACTACTTGTAGGGCAGAAAGAAGCCCTATCTGCTCTGCAGAAGCAAACCTGTTATCAACATCTTCAGCAGGTAATTTTGTTCTGCTGAGCAGAAGTGCTGGGGCTGACCTCACCAAAACATATCTGTAAAGAAATGTTTTCCAACGTAATCTCCAACTGGACATTCTCAAGGCAGATCAGTCCTAAAGAGCAGGATTTTCATTAATTCCTGAAACGAGCCTGTGGGAAATTATTTAAGACTTTTCCTATTTTGCTTTCTAATTTTGGATTGGCTTCAACAATGGATTAGAGAAGTTGTCAGTTTTGGGAAAACTGAGGAACTAAAGTTACTGTGCTTCTTTAAGAGGGCTTTCAGCATGTGTCACATAAAGAACTGGTTGCTATGGTAATTATTATTGGTTAATTAGGTTTGGAAAAGCATTTTGATTCATCATTAGTTGTTTAACTAAAAATAGCAGCTCACTGCAAAGTTGTTCTTTGTAACTAAAATGTTTCAGAAACCCCATTGTCCTCTCTCCCTTCTCCATCACCCCCTTGTGTAGGTTACTTCAAGGGAAAATAAGTTATACTCTTAGAAGAACTGATCATCAGGAATGAACTGAGTGTTGAATGAGAAGTCTGGGATTTGAGGCCAAAATGCTCTGCTTTGTATAGAACAGGAACATCTGGCAACACAGATTCTACCACTCTCTCTCTCTTGAACTGCAGCAAGCCTCTATCTCCAGCTGAGGCCATGATTTTATGAATCAAAGCTCCTGGCAGTGAAACTAGTTAGTACCTGTATCTCTGTACTGCCTCTTGCCCACCTTGATCCCTCAAAACAGCTTCCCCTCTGTCGTGCCAGATCAACTATTTGTGGGACCATGCTGTGAACTGCATCAGGGAACTTGGCCAACTTAAAAACCAAACATTTGGCATTGGCAATGGAATTTCTATCTAGAGAAGTTGTCTGATTGAGTTCACAGCACAGCCTCCACAGGGAGAGGAAGCACGTGAACATTCACAGTTGGCACTGCTGCCAACTCATTAAACTCAAATAATTGCTGCCTTACTGTTAACTCACCTTGTAAGTAGGTTTTTTTTATTCCCCAGGTTCACTCCTTCTGAATTCCCCTGGGTCTAACTGCTAAATGCCAATGGCAGTGATAGAGGGGTTTTTTTTGGTCTTTTTGGGGTTTTTTTGGGTTTTTTTTTGTTTATTTTTTTAATTGTGGATGCTTTTTAATCAACATTTATTGGAAACAAACCTCTCCCACAGAGATGCCCAAACTACTGCCATGATTTTCCAGAAAGCTTATCTGTCCCTTATCTTTTCTATCCTATCTATTCTATCCAATACAACAGCTGTTTACCTCCTACTGACTGCTGGAGTGAGTGCTAACTCTTTTATCTGATTGACATATACATAGTTACTGAAAGACAGGAATACACCATACATACCTACATCAGAGGTGGAGAAAGGTCTTTTGTTTATTCATGGTAAACATAGTCAAGCACTGGCTATGGTTAAGAGCTGTAATTTACCCCACCTACCTCTAATTTGCTAAATGTGAAAAATGGCATTCGTATCAGTGTCATTTCCTGATTTTGTCTTTAGAACTGATTTCTGTGGTTTAGCTGTGCACAGCTCCCATGGGAACATTGTTCAGATTCTTCAAAAACTCAGCTCTTATTTATGCCTCTAGGAAAGCCGAGGTTTTTTAGAAGTCTGGCCTTGCTGCTTCCAGAGCAGGCATTACAGGACTTCAGTATGTACTTTGGGATACATTCTGGCCTTCATTGTGCATGAAATTTGCAGCCTGCAAGGCAGGCTGACCCTATAAAAACTCAAGTGTACCCCAAAGAATTATTAGATTACCCTCAATGAGGGTAACTGGTCTCAGACACAGTTTTTTCCATCCTAAGGCACAAAATCCCAACATGTTTATTGCTCTGCACTGTTCATGATTTATAAAACACAGACCATTTCCCTCTGGACAACCACATGTTTGCCTAAAATCAGTTGTTCTAGCTTGAGACAGAGTTCAGAAATATGTATCTTTAATATTCAGAGCAAGAGTTTAATTTGTTGTTAGAAAAACACGTATTTCCTTCTTGCCCTTCCTCTCATTGAATCCATTAGAAATTTAGAAAATTTAATGTTTGATTAAATTATTCATAGGTAGCTCCAACCATGTAAGTTGGTAAGTCAGCTCTGGACTATGACAAGACTTTTGTAACATGGTGTGGTACAAGAGATCTTTCAGAAAAATCATATCATATAATATCATATCACATGATAAGGGCAGACAGATAAGGGCTGACACAACTTGAGTGACACACAGAGGCAGACAAGCATATACATAACGCTGCTAGTGCCATCAGGCAGCCCCAAATGGCAAATAACTTTCAGTACATCTACTTTAACTACCCTTGAGTTTTTTCTGAATTTTAGGATTCATGCATATTATTAATCTGAAACATTGATCTAAAATTTTAATCTAAAAAATCTGATCTTAATCTAAAAAGATATGTATTAAAAAGAATCTATAAAAAAGTCTATTCTGGGACTTTGAATAACCTTTTTTTTGTGCTTTACTTTTAATAGATATTGAAGTGATAAGACAAGTCTGGGACAATGTCAGTAGTAGGGTCATAGCCCATGCATACAAGCCAATGGACAGAGATGGGAAAATGATCTTCAATTTTTAGTAACTGTTTTCCATGACTACAGGGTACTCTGCTGAACTCTCTCTCTGACCCTCATCTAGGAACCCATCCTGAACTGCACAATGAAATCTGGTGATCAGTCTCCTGAGCAGGACAGCACTCCTTTGTCAAAATTTTGCAGGCAGGTTGCTATCACAAATACTTGATATGTTCTTATTTAGAAGGAACCACCTTATCCTCTGATGCAAATAATCTCCCCTATTCATTCTTGTCTGTGTGCTGGTTAGGTACCTTTTCCCTCTACTCTGAGACAGCTGCATTGCAGGGTAATTACAAGAGGAAATCTCAAGCCAAACCTTCAAGATGTCATAATATCTTTATCCAAAAGCTTCGCCTCATTTGCGGTGTTTAGGTGAATGTAAAAGACTCAAACAGGAATCTCTGTTTTCTCCAAACACACGTCACCTTGAAACCACAGCATATGTACTACAAAATCAATTTAAATTACCTGTGCTGTATAACCAGGAGTAGATGCTGTAACAACCCACAAAAATCAGCAGAAACCAAGGTACAGCATCCACCACCCTCATATTAAAGAACTTTTTCCTAATGTCCAAACTAAATCTACCCTTCTCTAACTTGAAACCATTACTCCTTGTCCTGTCATTACATGTCCTAATGAACAGGTCTTCCCCAGCCTTCTTCTAGGCTGGAAGGTCCCCCTGCAGTCTTCTCTTCTTCAGGCTGAACAGCCCGAACTCCCTCAGCTTGTATGTAAATGTAAAGCAACCATGGAGTTCCTCATTTTGCACTTCCATATTTCAGACTCATGAACCTCAGTCCGACATTAATTTTTTTTTAAGATTGTTTTGTTTTGTTTTTTAAGTGGAAGTTGATCTCCCTTGCAAGCTGCACACTTACTTTGCAAAACAAACACCAGAGTAACTATGTTCAGTAAAAGCCACATTCCATTTAAAGCCACTACAGAATTAAGTTTCTCCTAATAAAAGTTGCAGCATCTAAACAAAGATTTATATGACAATAATCTGAAATAGACGGACACATTCACAACATCCTAGATATTAAGAATTAAAAATAAGTCCTGGGTGTTTTTATAAGTAGTCTTTGCTAATTGCTAACTTTTAACCTTGCACTGCTTACATGGATATTGTAGATAACTGTCTCCCAAGTCAGATGTACCAGTGTTTGGGGAATAGACATCAGACATCACAGATGCATTCTGAGTGAAAAAAGTAGTCCAGTTGACAACCAGTCTGGAAATGTCTGAGAGCATCCCTGAGCATAAAGGTGAGCCTGGACACCATAAAACTGGGACCTCTAAAGTGAAAGACATATTTGGAAATTTTCCTAGAATTATCTCAGTAGTTCTGTTGAAGCCAAGGCAGAAGAACTCTCAGTACTTCTTTTAAGAGATTATACAACTGATTAGGAATAATGGTAGGAAAAAAAAAATGTCATAAAAACTGCTTTGCACCATTGGGGAGAGTTTAACTACATTTTAAGGAAAACAGAATTAGGCAGTCTGCATTTCTGCTAAATGGGTTTGGGGTGCTGTTCTGCACAGCTGTTTTTATTGCTCTAGATAATGGCTCTTATCCAAAGTAGGATGTCAAAACTGAGCAAGCAATAATTATGTTAGTAGAGCTGACAGCAGTTCGTCTTTTCTGACACACTTCATTGCTGTTTTCATCTGATCAGATGTGTCTGTATCCCAGCAGTCACCTGCAGTGGCACTGGCCATCATCATGGTTTGTGCACGGGTGAACCTGCTTCGGTGCATTCTGCAGAGTTATAGCAACAGCTTGCACAGGAGAAACTTTCATTTTTCTTCCCAGCTCTGTTAGGCCAGGTCATGTGTGTTTTCCTCTGAATTTTCAAGCTGTGACCACAGGTGTAAAAAAGAAACAAGATTTTGCAGGTAATTTTTGCCCCTTTTGTACTGTAATGGAAAAAGAAAGCAATAGCAAAACATAATGATCTTAAATTACTCCTGGACTCTTTATCAAGAAATAAAGACAGCTTTATGAAAGCCACTCCAGTCTGGGTGAGAGTGGGATTAACACTTATTAAAAAGTAAATTGGATTAACTGAAGTAGTACTAAAATACTGGCAATGAAAAATAGATGAAGGATATCATACTGTTGAGTGTCCTTTTCCAAACAACCCTTGTCTTTCAAAGCCTGCTTCTACTCTGATGGGAAGCTCTGCAGATCATCTGGTTGTGTTAATCAATTATATCTGCTGGCAAACAAACCGCTCTCCTCAGCTGTTCTTTTTTAACTTACTGGCCAAAATAAATAAATAAATTAATAAATAAATAAAGCAAAGACAAAACTGTGTTGGTAATAAAGGCTCTTTACACTCTATTATCAGAATTTTTAAGTAAAGGCCAATGGCAAGGCTGTATCTTTCTCCCAGCTGCACCAGTAAGCAGCTCTCGTTTCCCACCAGGAACATTAGAGACAGAGTTCACCCACTGACTCTGCAGTTGATTGGTGTGTGAGGTGCCAGGAGTTGACTTAAAGATCCCAGACTAGGCTGTAGGTTTGCTAGACCAGAAGTTATATGGAAAATATCTCCTCTCTCCAAAAGAACCATTATGGCTGCTCTGCTTCTACTTTAAAATATTTTTGCAAAAGTGGCCTGAAAACTCTAGTGAAAGCAATTCAATATTATTTTTTTTCCCTCATTATCTCCTTATGGTTTTGACTATGATGATCCTCTGAAAATCAAGAAAAGACATAACTTTGCAATGACATGTTTGGAGTCCTTTCCTAGCAAAACATTAAAAATAAAAATCAGCAAAGAACACACACATGGAGAATTGTCAGATTTGGAAGGGACCTCTAGAGATCATCCAGTCCAACTCCTGTGCTAAAGCAGGGTCCCCTAGATCCTGCACATCATTCAGGACTGCATCCAGCCAGGTCTTGAATATCTCCAGAGAAAGGGACTCCACAACCTCTCTGGGCAGCCTGTTCCAGTGCTTTGTCACCCTCATAGTAAAGAAGTTTTCCCTCATACTTAAATGGAACTTCCTATGTTCCAGCTTGTGCCCATTGCCCCTCATCCTGTCACTGGAAACTGCTGAAAAGATTCTGGCTGCACCCACTCTTTAGATACCAATAAGCATTAATAAGGTCTCCTCTCAGCCTTCTTTCTCCAAGCTAAAGAACCCAAACACCTACTTTCTCAGCAATCCCTGCTGCTTACTGGCCTGTAAACATGGCAGTTCACAGCACCTGGAACCTGCCCTGACTTTGCAGAAACCTTGGGTAGCATAAAGGTAATGGACTGTAGTCTGACTTCAGTGTCCACTGAACTTCAGGCATCCTTAGCCATACTGAGAACCAATGCTGGTATGACCCTGGGAGACAGCAGGAAATGGAGAGCATGTGAAGATATGGATGAACCTGCAAGGAAAACTTTAGGATGGTTAGGGATGGGGCAATAAGGTCCAGGACCCTTTCTTCTCCAGAGCTGAGCAGACCACAGCTTAGGCTCAGTGAAATTCATGAATCACTCAAGGTTAAATATGAAATTTATTGATAACTATCTAACATTACTCAATATTCTCTTTAGGTTTGTTTTATCTCAAAGTTTTGACTCTCAATTAGGAGCTATCCTGGAGAGAACATAGGGAAAGGACATGGGAGCAAATGGAAATGTACCAGACAGAAGCCACGAAAGGTTACAGCATTCCAGACCAGCTGGATTAAAGCTTTATCTCAGAGAGTTAGACAAGGACAAACATTTTCCTTTGTGAAACCTGTGGGTGTTGTTTTGCCGTTAGTCACACTGAATGCTTCAATGTGGTGAGCTTGAAGAAGTCAGACTGGCATCAAAAGTACAGAGAGTGCTGTGGGAAAAAGTTGACTCAGTCCTTTGGCTGGCAGAATCCACCACAGACAAATAATGAAGGATTAGTTTGCTTCTGCCACTTTGCTAGCATAGGAGACACAGAGTGCAGGATTCACTCTGCATTGACTCTGGTGTGACCTAGGACTAATTCCTTTGAAGGCAGTGCCTTATTCTGGTGCAAAACAAGGATAGGATTAACATCAAACCCTGATATTTACTGTGGGCCAAACTCTTCTTGCCTGACAATACAAGCCATGCCTTTGTTTTCACTCCTTGTGTAAGCATGAGAAACTGGTCTGCTCGGGGAATATTAAATAAATGATACAACACAAAACAACCGCTGTCTGTGATGCAGGATAATGAATCCTGCTGATACTACTGAGAGCTGCTGGAGAGTATTAAATCTTGATGGACATAAACTAATTAGAGAAGTTCCCCAGATGTTTTACATCAGCATAGCTGTGCATAAGTCCCTGCAGAGTTTGAACCAATGAGCGGCCATAAGAGCCGTACACCTTTCCTAGAACCATAAAATGGTGTGGGTTGGAAGGGACCTTAACAATCATGTAGATCCATCCCTCCTGCCTGGGCAGGGACACCTCCCACTAGATCAGGTTGCTGAGAACTCCATCCAGCCTGGCTTTGAACACTTCCAGAGACAGGGCTTCCACGAGATCCCTGGGCAACCTGTTCCAGATTCTCATCTCCCTCATAGCGAAGAATTTTCTCCTAAATTTCCCCTCTTCAAGTTTTAATCCATTGCCCCTTGTCCTCTTGCTACAAGCCCTTGTAAAAAGCTCATGTATCCACTATTTAGATCAATGTAGCAGCAGACATGATACAGAAATATTGCTCTCTTAGGGGCACTTGGCAGATGAGTACTTGAAAAGAAATTGTGTGTGGCCTTGGAGTTGCTGGGGTAGCAATATGAAAGCTGACACTGCTGAGTGTCATTGAACAACAAAAAAAAATGCCAGAATTTAAGTCGAGAATTATTAAACAAAGTGGATTTCTTATTGGAATTTCAGGCAGTAGAGAGACATTACTTTGAGCATTAAAAGAGAAAACACAAGTCAATGTTTTAGAAACTGACCTGCCCAAAAAGTTGATGTTTTTTTTCAAACCTGACAGTTATAATAGTTAAATCTAATGAAAGGGCTTGAGGAGAAAGGACTCAGTTAATGACAGGGTGAGACATTTTTTAGTGTTTAATGCTTGATCCAAAGCTTGTTATATTTGATGGAGATATGCCTACTGGCTCTGATGGCTTTTTAAGCAGTTTCCTCCCACAGTCTTGGTTTCTTAGCTATCAAAACAAAAGCAAAATTAAACACTTCAGATAGCCTAGGGAATCTTTTATGTCTCTGTTTAAAGAAGAAGTACATGGAGCTCTTGGAGTGAGTCCACAGGAAGGCCACAAGGATGATCAGAGAGCTGGAGCACCTCTCCTTTGAAGACAGGCTGAGAGTTAGGGTTGTTCATCCTGGAGAAGTGAATGCTTTGGAGAAACCTTATTGCTGCCTTTCAGTACCCGAAGGGAGTCTACAGGAAAGCTGGGGAGGGACTTTTTACAAGAGCATGGGGTGATAGGATGAGGGGGGAAGGATTTCAAGCTGAAATAGGGTAGATTTAGATGAGATATTAGGAAGAAATTCTTCACTATGAGGGTGGTGAGACACTGCCACAGGTTGCCCAGGGAAGTTGTGGCTGCCCCCTTCCTGGAAGTGTTCAGAGGCAGGTTGGATGGGGCCTGGTCTAGTGGAAGGTGTCCAGCCAGTCAGCATTGGCCAGATACACACCTTCCAAGGTATTTATAAAAGTTTCAAAATGCAAAACATTAGAATTTCTGTTCTTAAAGGGCAAATAAGGCCCCAGACAGACTCCACTCAGAGATCCTTTCTTTTTTATCCAGAAAGTGCAGTGCTGAAAGCAATTGAAACTGTGTCTACAAACTTGCTAATCATTGATATTAAGCTGACATCTTATAGCCAACACTGTACAGTGTAAACTACATTAAATTCTGGGTAAAAGTAAGGGCAAATGTTGTTACATAGAAATATTTAAGGTTCAGAAGAGACCAAAAGCATGTGAGGAACATACGGGAACTCTCAGCTCTCATTTTCTTCTGAGTTCAACTGGAAACTGAAATGGAAGAGCCATTACCACTCAGAATTGGAAAACACTTTTGGGAGACGGGGCTCCTGCTGACCTCAGTATTCAATAAAAATCTTTGCTGAGGGAAGACACTGCTGATCTGCAGGACTTGCACTTACAACATGTGGTAGCTCAGGAGCCAGACCTGTCCAGGTCTTGCAGAAACACAGCAGAATTGCTGGATTTAGATGGGATCATCCAGACCTTCTGAAAATGTGTTCAAAACCATGCACGGTCAATATGCCACTCATCAAAATTATGATAGTGATAGAAAAAACCCAGGATGACCTACCTCTACCTAGCACCCTACTTTTACTAAGAACAAAACCACCTGTATCCCACATGTGTTTTATGCCATCCTCTACTCTGAACAGAAAACCCAGAGGCATGAATTTGCAAAGTATTGATCATTACAAAGAGATTCCTGCATCTGACAGGAGTAGTAATGGCTGTCTAAAAATCTTTCATTAAGGGTTTCTCTATGGTTGCTCTGAACTGCTGATGCTGATTTCGTAGTCTAGAAATGAAGGCATTTTGCTGAAAGACTGAAGCACCCTTCAGAACATGCAAAATGTGATTAAAATATCCTGGTAAGGTCAGAGTTTATTGCCCTTGAAGAGAACAAAACCCACCACATTTCCTGAATTACAATTGTGTGCTGTTAAGGCCTTTTTCTTTATTGGAGAAGGAAGAGAACATTTTGTGCCTGTCCAGAAGTAAAAGCCCAGTTCTCATCTTTCTGGCAGGGCAGGAAGCCTTGGCCCCAGGAAAGGTGCTGTGTTATTCCAGTAACAGAAAGCAGCCTCGGGTCTCATAGAATGTGAGTGTTACACATGGAGAAACTTTGCAACACATCTCTATATTTACTTACAGCACTATATGCCTATATTGTTTCCATTGTTTTCATGTCTACCATATATCTAAGAATAGTTCTCAAGTCAGCTGTAGTCCCAAAGATTTCAGAGACAACAACTGTATTTTTAATGTGCATAGGTTCTTGTATATTTTGCTTAGAGCAGGAACAACCAGAAAAATTATTCTTCTTTGTAACCTGGCATAGGCACCACAGATGTGTGTGATGAACAGTCTAGAATAACAGGCTGAGAGTGTTGGGGTTGTTCTGCAGGGAAAAGAGTAAGCTCTGGAGAGACCTTGTAGCAGCCTTCCAGTACCTGAAGGGGCTACAGAAAAGCTGGAGAGGGGCTTTTTACAGGGGAATGTAGAGACAGGACAAGGCATAACATTTTCAAACTTGAAGAGAGTAGATTTAAATTAGATATTAGGAAGAAATTATTGACTATGAGGGTAGTGAGACACTGACACAGGTTGCTCAGGGAGGTGGTGGATGCCTCCTCCCTGGAATTGTTCAAGGCCAGGTTGAATGGGGCTTGGATCACCTTGGTCTAGTGGGGGGTGCCCCTGCCCATGGCAGGGGGGTTGTAATAAGATTATCTTTCAGGTCTCTTACAATACAAACCATTCTATGGCTCTATAAATATAATTGAATTAATAAATTTAAATATATATATGTATGTATCACACCAGGTTTACAATATAAGAGGACAAAAATTGAAAATCAAGTAAAATAAGCTGATGATGACCTGAAAAAAAATTCCCCAGTGCAAAAATGGCTGTTCCTTATTCAGAAGATTTACTCTTTGCTGCTTCTTTGCCTTCAACAGGACTTTCTTGACAATGCAATCCTTTCACCAGTTGTTAGCCTCTCGGAAAAGATTATTAGATGCTGTTGTTTTACTGCACCATGAGCAATATTACTGGCTAATGGTTGATCCAACATGTCCTTAGCAAGCCATAGATATAAATCCTTGAATCTGTGGCATTTCAGGCTACATAAATGAAGCTACATCAGACTAATCCATCAGCCTCAGTGTAAAGATTATTAGAAATGCAAAATGTTTTTCTTCTTTGTAAACTGGGAAGAACATAGCTGGAATTGGGAGCAAGTATCATGTAATTATAGAAAGTAGGGCAAGAAAGGACCTCGATGTGTCATTTAAACCATGTTCCAGGTCCTGAATATTATCTAAATCACTCCTAAAAAAAAGCCTGTCTAAACTGCTTAATCATACTCGAGAGTAAAACCCCCCAGAAAAATTAGGATATTTAAGTTTAGTTAATAGGTTATTGTTACAAGGTTTCTCCTACTCTCTAATGTAAATATTTCTTATAATAACTTAAGCCTATCATCTCTTGGTAGCTATAGATGAAACAAAGAACAATTAATTTCTTCCTCTCTGTAGGAATATCTTCAGTATTTGAAGGCTGACACAGTCTTCCTTCAGTTTCCTTTTCCCTAAAGTGATACTCTTCCTACAGAAGCAGTAAAAATTAGCAGTATCAGTCGCAACAGAAAACAACATGTTTGAAGATCATCAGTGATTTATTGAAAGAAAGTTAGTTTCTGGGTTTTAAAAAAGATAGTCTCAGTTGTTCAAAGTATTGTTCTGGCATTGATAGACTGCCTAAGGATAAAACTACCTCTAGCTTTTTTTAGCAGCTGAGACTGCTGACAAACCCACAGTGTGACCACAGTACATACACAGGTTGATCAGTTATGTCCTAACACTTCTGTGGCAATCTGACCACCTGAAACGGAATGGTTGCTATTGGTGAAGCAGCTCTTTTTGCTAGTGGAAAGAAACCACATGTATTACTGAAATTCCTCAAATTCTACCACCTATATTGTTGCACATACCACAGAGATCCATGGGGTGGAGACAGAATTGCTCCCCAAAAGAGGCATGGAATGTGCATGTGCCTGATGTTTGCTATAAGCATGTGATCTGAGACTGCCTGATGTCACTGGATAGGGATGGATAAATAAAGGATGCTGCTTTGAGCTTTGTACCCTATGATAGTGATAAGCCCATAGAACAACACTCATGAAGAAGTGATGTGCCAGGACAGGTGATGACATGTGGTGGGCTTGGAAGTATTAAGTTTATGGTTGGACTCGATGATCTTAAGGGTCTTTTCCAACTGAAATGATTCTATGATTCCATGATACAGGCCAGCAGTAGGACTTGAGGCTGGAATGGACTGTAGTGAGTGCAGAAGACATGACACATATACTAAAACAAGTCTCACACTGTGTAAGTGAGTAGTCCCACGAGATATTCATAACCACCTCAGTGATTTTAAGGAGTCCCTTAGCTTGCAGAGTATTGAGAATATCAGTTGGTATCTCCTTGTAAGTTTAAGTCCTTAGATCATGTTGAAAAACAGGTTTAAGGCCAGCTGACTATCAGGGAATAACTGCTATGACAGCTTTGCTTCCAAGTTTTGCAGACCACAGGCTTCATACAAGATCTATGTATTTATCATTTGGATTTTTAATCTGTTCCTCTTTTGTTGGATGATTTAGAACTTTCTTTTTTTTTTTTTCTGTTTTTTTTCAATGTGAGATTATTTCAATTGTCATCATGTGGTAAAAGCCACTAAGCACTTTTCAGGTTCTTGGTAAATCAACAAGTGCTGTCTCCATATCGCTGTTAGCCAGAAGAAGACTGATTTCCAGATTACAGATTGAGTTTTTTTAATGATAGTAATTAGAAAAGATGTCTCTTAATTAAAGCTGTGTGTATTTTCCATTCTTAAATTGCACGTATAAACTCCCTTTAGATATACACAAATTTTAAAAGCATAGTAAATATTATTTTGACTTGCAAATGTAATTACTGAACCTCAAAGCAAGTTAGAAGAAAAAAAAAAAAAAAAAAAAAAAGCATTAAATTCCACACCATTGCTTTTGTTGAGTACTTGTATAGAAAGGCTGGAGCAGCTCTGCTATGAACAGGATGAGAGATTTGGGGCTGTTCAGCCTGGAGAAGAGAAGGCTCCAGGGAGACCTTAGAGCACCTTCCAGTACCTGAAGGAACTACAGGAAAGCTGGGGAGGGGCTTTTCATCAGAGAGGGCAGTGATAGGACAAGGCATAATGGTTTCAAAATGAAAGAGGGGAGATTGAGGTTGGACATCCAGAAGAAATTCTTCACCATGAGGGTAGTAAGGCACTGTAACTGGTTGCCCAGGGAAGTTGTGGATGTCCCCTCCCTGGAGGTGTTTAAGGCCAGGCTGAATGAGGCTTGTGCAGCCTGGTCTGGTGTGAGGTGTCCCTGATCATGGCAGGGAGGTTGGAACCTGCTGATCTTTAGGGTGCCTTCCAACCTTAACCATTCTATGATTCTGTAATTTTATGTGTAAATTTCAAAAGTGTTTTAACCTTTAGAAATTTAAATATTTAAATATGGGATATTACTCAATTTTATTAGATATGTTGGTTGCTTTTGGATTTAAAAAAATCAGCTATGTCAAGTTTAATTACAGAAGTCTTGTGTTGTAGAAGAAAAGTGGAAGTGGTCTTATATATTCTTCCTTCTTATGCATCATTAAAAGAGCTCTTTAACAAATTACTCTTGGATAGACCATTTGTAAAATCATTAATGAAGTTAGTGTGTTCAGGTGCCATGGAAAGCAATCTGGCCAAAAAAAGCTTTGTTAACTGCATGAAGAGGAAAGAACAGCTACCTTAACAGCCTTTGTACTAAATTTCATAGTCTCAGGCTGTCAAATAACTTAAACTTACATTCATCTTTAAATATATGAATGTTTTTCTTGACACTGAAATAATTGGCATTATGTTAAGGGGCATTATTCCACACTTCTTCTCCAAGGAGTGATTCCTGAGAATCCCTCTTTAAAGCTTTTAAATTTCATTGTGTTGATTGTTGATGGGAATTGAAGTAACAGAATGCTTACATGAGATATTCCATTATGGAGGAATAAAAAATAATGTCTGTTGTCAGATAATGTACATAACTACCCCTTAAGAATGAGCAGATACAAGTACATTTTTCTAGGAAAGAAAGTGAAAAGTCATTGGAAAAATCATTTCTATGCATGAAGAGCTATCATGATTATAAGAAGATTATTGGAGGCCCTATAATCTTCTACCATCACACAGAAGATGAGAACACTTCATGTGTCCTACCATTTCTTGTAGCCTCACAGATGGCGAATGAAACATAGAAGACAAAAGGAATTACATTAACACAAATGAAATACACATAAGAAATTCTTCTCTTCCCATTATTGCCAACAAGTTGCCATTACTCTAGGGACTGGGACAACCACAGGAACTACCACAGCATCAGAGTGGCATTTAGCTACATTCTGGAAATTTAAAAAAAAATGTTTACAGTAACATCCTTGGGCAAGATTAATACGACTCATCTTCTGCCTGAATTTCAAAGCACAATGCTCACCAGTTAGTCTCAAGGTCTTGCAGATCTTGGAGGAGTCTACTATAAATCTCTCCATCCATGCTGTAATACACTGCACCCTTAATGCTTCAAGTGTAGGCTACTATCTGCACTCAGCACCTTCACAGGCAAACCCAGTTTACACCTCTCACTCAGCTTCTATGCAATTCAGAGGAGGGCAGGCAGGTGGGGAGGCTGCATCCCTGAAGTGCACAGCATAAAGGAATATCTTTGGAATGTTTTTGGCTATGCTGCTAAACCACCAGAGCAGTCTCAGGTACTGCTTGGGCCTGTCAACCAACTCTCCCTTCCCAGTTCCCAAGTATAGTTCAGGAGCCATCACAGACCTGCTTTTCCCACCTCACAGGCTGGATGCAGGCACCCTGTTTGGGAGAGGTTAATGTAGCCTTCAGGGAGAGGGACAGACTGAATCCAGAAATGTGTCCCAACTTTGCCTGACCCTTTATGCAGCACAGAGCCCAACCTGAGACACACAATCTTCAGACAATTATTTCACTTAGTGCCCAGGAAGGAGGAAATTTCTTTCTATCCAAGATCTTACAGCATCTGCACAAGGATCAGGACTTGATTTCTGGTTTTCCCTCAGTTCTGGGTGAGATAGTTTGAATCTATGGATCCCAGTACTATGAAAGAGACCTATTAAGACAACAAATCAATTAAGATGAGCAATGAGGTTGCCCTGTAGCCTCCTTTTCCCCAGACTAGACAAACCCAATGTCCTTAGCTGCTCCTCATAGGACCTGTCTTCCAGTCCTTAAAAGAACTATGTGGAATGTGGTCTTTTATAAAAGAGTAAAGTTATATGCAAGCATTCCCACTACATTCAATATACTCAATACTTAAGAAGAATTTATGTGACTGACAGAAGTCAATACAGTGTTCTTCTTTTGATGCACCATGGAAGGTGATGGACATGTTTTGCACAAATCTCTTAAAGCAGTTGAACATACTAGTCACGTATTATAGCAACAGAGAAAGGCAAATTTCCAAATCAAATTAAGCACAGAAACCTAAAGGGGTGTGTAAGGGTCAGCACAGGCCAATGATAACTTTAGTGATGAGACAGGAATGATCCTGACTCCTAGTCCATAGCAAAAATCTGTGGTCAATATCACCCCTTCCTCTAAAAGAATATGCTTCTCTGGCACATTAAATTAGATCCATACTGAGCACATGTGGGATGGTTTCTACTTCAATTGTAACACTATCTAGTATGCTTATGAAGATTATGAATACTAATAAGCATTAGAGGTACTTTCACAGATGACAGAGAATCACAGGATAAAAGAACATGTATAGCTAGATCTTATACAGTTATTTGAATAACTGCCACAAGATCTAAGTAATTTCTTTGCCTCTTACTCCAGAGGTATAAAACACCTAGTAGATATCACAGTATCATGTAGCTCTTCTGTGCTGATTGATTTTCCTTGTTATTATTATTATTTCTTATTTGCAATGTGATGGTTCTTCTGGATTGATGGATATGACTCTTCCTGTGGTAGACGTAAAACAAGCAGCACACAAAATAAACACCTCCATCTCTGAGCTCCCAGTTAAACAAAGAAGCAGAGTTTGAATAAAGAAGAAATATTAAAGTGCCTGGAGATCAGATCCCTCCAAACAAACAAACATATTTTCCTAATTAGGATTCTGCCACTTTTGAATTCTTCCAGTGATTCTGGTAAAGAGGAAGGTCTGTATTTTAGTTTTAAGGGACTGTGCTGTTAAAATAAAGTGAAGTTAGAGAAAAATCACAAACTGTGAAGTGATGATTAAACTACAATTGAAAAATAAAACTGAACACATAAATTAATTAAATAATTAAACTCATTCAATATATCAATTCAATAGTCTTTAATTTATACTGGGGGCAACTGTTCTCTAGATTAAAGCTAAGAACATCATATAAAATTGTAACATCAACATATTTGGGAGGAGAATAATCAGGGCTGTGGAAAAAGAATTGTCTTAGTCTAAGTTTGCTTTATTTTTTACACCAATATGCTTCAGCCATTTTTTAGACTGCAGCAATGGTTAATTAATGAACTCAGTAGCCTTCCTCTAGAGCTAACTGCATGAAACCTTGCAGCAGAAGAAGCAGGCAAGTGAAATAGCAGCACTTCTAGGAGGACTTCTTAAAATAGTTGCAAATTAACAAAACTTGCTAATGAAATATTACTCTGTCAGCCAATGGCTGCCTGGCTTTGCAGTTCAGTCTGTGTACATTTCTTGCTATTTTTTGTCCTAGATGAGGCACACACGTATCTCTGTCTGCAGACCTGGGTGTCTGGAGAGATAAGGGTGACAAAGCTCATTCCAAGAGATTCCTGGAGGAGCTGAATGCCCATGTTTGTGTTCTCTTTCAGTAGAAATGCAGATTCAGAATACCACTTTCCTTAAAGAGGTCCTGAGATGTGACCTTCTTGGTTCAACTAAAGATAGAATAGAATCATAGAGTCATATAATTATTTTGGTTAGAAAAGACCTTTAAGATCATCAAAGTCAACCCTTTAACCTACTAAGTCCATCACTAAATCACATCACTAAGCACTATGTCTACATGTCTTTGAAATACCACCAGAGAAGGTAGCTCTACCATTTCCTTGGGCAGCCTGTTCCAGTGCCTGAAAATACTTTTGGTGAAGAAATTTTTCCTACTATCCAGTGCAAAATTCCCCAGTGCAACTTGAGGCCATTTCCTCTTGACCTGTTGCTTGTTACTTGGGAGAAGAGATTGACACTCATCTTGCTGCAACCTCCTTTCAGGTAGTTGTAGAGAGCAATAAGGTCTCTCCTCAGCCTCCTTTTCTCCAGACTAAACAAACTCAGTTCCTTCAGCTGCTCCTCATAAGACTTGTGCTCTAGACCCTTCACTAGCTTCCCTGCCCTTCTTTGGACATAGTAATGTTGGTGTCCCTAATCCTAGATCCTAATGTCTGTGTGATTCTTTATACAAACTCTGCTGACTTTAAATCAGGTCTCTAAATCAAGTTCTTGTGAGTTTCTGAGTCAGGCAGACCCCAATAAGATCCCTTAGCAAGATCCTTAGTTCCAAGAAATGCTAAGTACTCAGTACTTGTTGTGCTTGATCCCTTTTGACCAGCCCAGTTTCTTTTATCCCTGGTTTGAATGAATGAGGCTGGTATCAAAATGCTCAGGATTCACTGCACTGCTAACTCAGTGCTTTGCATTCATCTCTCTCCTTGAAAGAGATTGCAACTCTACAGACCCTTCTGTGCTGGGAATGGGTACAAGCTGCACTGTGCCAAGTGGAATAGAATTTGCCTCTAAAGTAAGGGCTAGAAGAAGAAAGAAAGGCTCAGAAGCCAGAAAGCAAGGTCATCACGCACCTCATTTGAAGACATGTGACTACTGCAGTTTAAGCCAGAAGCCTATAGCAGAATCAACTAAAATGTTCTGGTTGGAAAAGCCCTTTAAGATCATTGAGTCCAACTATAAGCTAACTCTACCAACCGTTGGCCTAACTCTATCAAACCCGGTGCTTAAGCCACGCTCCCAAGCACCACATCTACACATCTTTTAAACACCTCCAGGGATAGTGATTCAACCAGCTCCCTGGGCAGCCTGTTTCAGTGTTTTATTACCCTTTCACCAAAGAAGTTTCTTCTAAGATCTAATCTAAACCTCCTCTGATTTAACATGAGGCCGTTTCCTCTTGTCCTATCCCTTGTGACTAGAGAGAAGAGATTGATCCCCATCTCAGTATAACCTCCTTTCAGGTAGTTGCAGAGAGAGATAAGGTTTCCCTTTTCTCCAGACTAAACAACCCCAGTTCCTTCAGATGCTTTTATGGGTCCTTATCCAACACAAAGGAAGAATCTAATGTCTCAGATTGAATAAAAAATAACCAGCATGGTGAATGGGGGCAGAGCTAGCTTGGAGGGAACTAAGACAGGGAGTATGTAATAAAATTTGATTTTTTTCTCAGAATTTAGTGATTCATGGTTTTCCCCCATATTTTGGATTCTTAGCCCCAAACCCTCTTCCCTTCCACCCCCAAGAGGACTGCCTCTATATTTTTTTCAAACACTGAACAGAGACTACTATTATCTTTTAAAACAGCCATATAACTTCTGTATAGCAGTTCAATGACTGGAGGCTCACGCTTCATTCATTATCTCCTGCCTCCCTAGGGAATGCCCTCCAGGTAGGCTGGATTCACTTTTGAGGAGCTGGAGGGGCAGTAGATGAGGGGAGAGAGAAATTTTCTGGGGAAGCTGCATCACACTGAAAAAGAGATTCAAGATTCATCGGGTCAGAGAGAGGGGACCAGACTGTACAGTCTGCTGGTTGGGACATGTGCTTGAGGGTATGATTTAACAGCATTATATAAAACACTTAAATGTTCAGCAAGGACACCACCAGAGATGAATTCCTTAATCAGTTAGTTACAGACTCTGTATTGGTTGTTTTTTTTTTGTTTGTTTTTGTTTGTTTTTGTTTTGTTTTTTTTCCCACTAGATCTTAACCTTTTTTCTTCCCAGAAGAACAGCTGTGATAGGAATGGGGGAAGGTTTGCTTTGGAATCTCCCTGGTGAGGTAAAAGGGGTGAATTTCAATTCTCTCTGGGGAAAAGGGGATTTAAACCTTGCTTTGCCACATCTAAGAAACATCTTTATCACGATGTTTGATACACTGAGGAAGAGCACAATCTCCTTCTCATCTGGCTTTGACATCAGGCGGGTACTGTGGGTGTAGTACAGCCACAAAATGTGTTCCCACTGGAACAGTGTTTGGATTTTGACGAGGCTGTATGGTAACTTTAACATAGAGTCATTGAGGTACTTCATGGGATGATCAAAAAGAGAAGCTCAGTTAAGTGCAAGAGGACTGCACTTAAAGCATTGTGACATTAACAAGGTGCCTGCAGGGATGAGGTGCTAAGCAGGAGCTGAGTATGGTTTTTCAGTTTTTCTGCTTTGGAGTGTCTACCAGCTTAACTCCTTTCTGTTCACTAAATTGCACCTTTTACATTAAACACTCTGGTTTTATTGTGCTTAGCTAGATATTCTGGAAAGAAGGAAAATGGAGGAAGGAGGAAACACTCTGGTTTTATTGTGCTTAGCTATTCTGGAAAGAAGGAAAATGGAGGAAGGAGACCTTTCACACCCCACCTTCTTTGCCCTTTGGACAGGGAAGAATCCAATAAGCAGTTTTCATTTTGCCCTCTTCTCTTTCCTGTTCAGATTACAGCATTGACAAGGTTGAGAATTGCAGTAAAAAGATGGACTGGAGACATTCATCCCCTTTAGGTTGTGCAGGCTAATAAGCATCATTCCAGCATGATCTGCTGTTAACTGTCAGCTGTAAGTGCACTGGTCCAGTGTGTGATTATTTTGCACTAGATACTGCTATTTTAGAGCATATGCTTCTTTTTAAACCATAAGAAAAAAAAGCAAGCAAACAATAACCAAAACCTTAAAAACAATCCAAAAGTGTCCTGACAGCAGAAAAAAAATCTCATCAAATCTAGCCAAGTAACTTTCACTGAGAACAAGTGCACTAACTGTTGTAGGCTGAAACTCACTGAAAAAAAAACAGGTTTCATTCATGTTTCTGCCCGAGTTCCTCCATTTTGGAGGAACTCTCTAAGGCAATTAATCATCACATTGTAAATATACCTAATGCATTTGGCCACTTAGCACAACAATGATGCAGCTGCTTCAGGGAAAGGGTATCAAATTCTAATCTAATTATTCTGTGACCCACTGATACTGGTCAGGTGATATTACGAGATATAAAAAGAAACCAGATCATAATCCAGTCTAAAATCACACGATCAGGTTATAAATCACCCACAACAGACTATGGAAGAGAAACTACAATTTAATAATGCTATGAAAACAACCTTAGGCATAAAGGTGGAGTGTTTTGATTCTGATTCTCCAATAGTAACCAACTTTGAAATATCCTTATAACTTACAGGTTTAACAGATGCTCCACAAGCATTTGACAGAAATTTTGAAGAGGTTATTGTGGTTTGTACATACTCATACACTGATACCTATGGTCAGATTTTGGAAAACATGTAGGTGAAATATGCATATAAAAGCTGACAGACGTTGTTGAATAACATTATACAGATTTAACTCTATAGGACCCCTTGTGACTTCATGAGTTCTGCATTTGCTCTATTAACAACCCTGAGAGAGATTTTTTTGAGAAAAACAAACAAACAACAAACAAGCAAAAATCACTATATTAATACACAGAACTGCCTGGACTTGGAAAGACAGATGGTAATAGAGGGAAAAGAATAAGTTTCCCCAGTCTTGGAATTACTCATTTCAAGGTTATTTCCAAATATATTTTTAAAGTTTGATTTAATATGCTTAATTTGGGGCTTGGTGCTCCAAGGCATCCATTATGCAGGTGACTTACTCATAAGAGTAGGCTTACTGACTCCTGTGGAATTTACTGCAAGTGAAGAATGCACAGGCAGAGGATTAAAATCCAGAGTATGTTTGTAGCTTACATAATTTCAAACCTGTCAAAATTCATATCTGTATTATCATCTGCCTATGTTATGTAACACTAAGGAGCTCGAAGGAGTTGTTTATTCTTCCCCATATGCCTGAAACACATATATGGGCTTAGGAATTTTTGATTGTGTACTACATGTATAGGGAAATAGCAAGAAAAAGGAAAAAGTGCAACACAAATTAAGCTTTCATTTTGTCAGAGGTGAACACCACCCCCAGCACAGCATCTGACCATGTACACAAATCAAGAGGCTTTACTTGTTTACCAGCAAGATCTTGCATTTCTCATTTGTTTCCCAATGGAATCTCTAACCAAGTCAGTATCAGTGTTGCTTTTATCTAAAACATGGTTATCAGGCCCTTTTTTCATGGCTCTGCCCTGGTTGAGAATCAGCAGGTTGCTCAGCATTTCAGGCTGGGGTCAGTTGCGTTTAAGGGTGGTCATATCTCTCCAGAAACACTGAGCACTTGGTAGATTGAAACTAGTGAGTCTATGTTTGCCTTGTTGCGATTGTTGTGTTGGGGTTTGTTTTGCTTGGGGTTGGTTTGTTTTGGTTTGTTTTGGGTTTTGTTTGGTTTCATAGAATCATAGAATCCTAGGGGTTGGAAGTGACCTCAAAAGATCATCTAATCCAACCCCCCCTGCCAGAGCAGGGTCACCTAGAGTTGAATGTACAGGAACACATCCAGGTGGGTTTTGAATGTCTCCAGTGAAGGAGACTCCACAGCCTCCCTGGGCAGTCTGTTCCAGTGCTCTGTCACTCTTACAGTAAAAAAAAAAATTCGGATATTCACCTTGAACCTCCTATGCTCCACTTTGCACCCATAAAAAAAACAAACCCTGATTTCAAAGCAGTCTTCTCCTTCACCTTTATAGGATGGTGGTTCAAATTAATTCTGAGATGCCAGGGAAGAAAAATCAGATGACCTCTTAAGTGTTAACGCAAGAACAAATGATGAGCAGTGGGCATTATTTGTATTCATGGTCATGCATACTTGGTTAACTTCAACAAACAGCTGAATCAGGCAGTAGTACTGCATGGCTCTGTTCAGCATTAGTAATGATTTGAACTACTTATGAACATATTTATTAATGAAAACTAAGATTAATTAAGAGATTAAGGGGAAACCGATCACAGCACTTGATTTTCCTCTTGTATAAACTGTTGCAACTTCACAAGTTTAGACAGACTTATAACTTATTTATATATTTATATATAAATATTCTGAGAATATGCATATTCTCAGAAGAGTGTCAGAAATGTGCCCATAAGTACTACAGGGTACAGTAATGAACTGTCTCCAGGGTAGACAGTTCTTTCTGCTCAAGACTGAATTCTGTGTTTTCTCTGCATGAAATCCTGGTCTCATAACAATCAGTGGAAAGCACCTTATCTCTCCCTAATTCGGAGCTTTACACTCTGTTTTTTTTTTCTTTCATTATACACTTTAATTCCTGGGTTTGGTCTAATGTAAGCAGTTCCCTGCATCCTGAGGCACAGCAGGACAGGCAAAGGTATTGCTACAAAATCAAGTAAGTTCATCTAGTCTTGCAAGGCTTCTCTGACAGGAAGATGAAGTATTTTAGATGGGAAAATAAGCCCTGTGATATAAGAGTTCTTCAAGAAATCTGTGTTGTCTGGAAGACTTCCTATATATCCTTGATGACACAGTCATTTAAATTCTCTGCATTCACCTGTAAAGTGATAGTTAGTCAGTCTCTACAACTCATCAGTCTCTACAGCTACCTGAAAGGTCATTGTAGAAAGGTTGGTGCTGGTCTCTTCTCACAGGTAATTAGCAACAGAACAAGAGGCAATGGCTTCAAGCTGCAACAGGGGAGGTTTAGACTGGACATTAGGAAAAAAAAAAAAAAAATCACAGAAAAAGTGGTTAGACACTGGAATAGGCTGCCCAGGGAGGTGGTTGAGCCAGCATCCTTGGATGTGTCTAACAGTCGTTTGGATGAGGTGTTGGTGGATCTGGCTTAGGGGAGAACTTTGTAGAGTAGGGATGATGGTTGGACTCAATGATCCCAAAGGTGTTTTCCAACCTGAGCAGTTCTATGTTTCTATGATTAGATACCCTTCATCAATCATAAAAGCCCTCATCCTCTTACACTTGAAGGTGCTCTGCAGTTCCCTGGAACAAAACAAAACAAAACAAAACAAAACAAAACAAAACAAAACAAAACAAAACAAAACAAAACAAAACAAAACAAAACAAAACAAAACAAAACAAAACAAAACAAAACAAAACAAAACAAAACAAAACAAAACAAAACAAAACAAAACAAAACAAAACAAAACAAAACAAAACAAACAAAAAACCAAACCAACCAGACAAACAAAAAGCGGGCAAGCAGGGCTGCCCGCGGGGCGTGCGCTGAGTGTGCGGGATGGGGAGGACGGAGGGTCCCGGTCCCCCTGCCTGCTCCCCCGTGCGCGGAGGTGGGAGCGAAGCCCGCGGAGGGGAAAGGTCCGGCCTCTTCCGTTGGGTGTTGGAGGCAAAGGGCAGAAGCGGCGCTCGGTGGGCTCTGGGAGCCGGTGTAAATCAACACCGACGTGTGGGAAGCTGTGCGGGTCCTGCTAAGGAGATTTACATACGGAGTGCATGAAGGCAATCATCTGGCCGGTAATCTCTCATTGTGCACTGCTCAAAGGCAGCTCATTCACACAACTGGCAAGGTACCTGGCTGCAAAATGAAGATATTAGTATCTCTCCTGAGAAATGTCTTCGGTAGGACTGTCTGGGAAATGTGTGCGTGTGTGTGGACTGGCTAAACAGCCGTGATACCTGCGCATAACGAGATAGCAGAGCATTACTCATAGCTCCAGGATAGGAGATGGAAGTAAATTAAGAAATCAGCATAACACACACAGCATTTGACCCAGCCTTAATAGCATCAGCAGTGCATGGGAGCAGGACACAGAGATTGGCTGCAGTTCATTCATCAGCACGTTACCAAGAGATGGGGAACAACTCTGTGCAATCTAGTTGTCTCACCTCCATAGGACTCAAGCAGGCATGACACACTGAGGCAGCTTTTCCCACAACAGAGTGATCCTGGACGCTGGGAAGTGAGGTCAGGCAGCCCACAGATAACAAATGCACGAAGGAAGGGGATGGACAGGGGTGGTCAGGGGTTTCAGGGGGGCGAGAGTCTGCGGGAGGTAGATGTGCCCCAAGGACCACCATCAACAAAACTTTCAGTTGCAAGATCAGCCTCTTCCCAGCTGTATATCCAGCACTCAAGTAAACAACATACCAACAACAACACATTCCTCTGCACCTTCCCTTCTTTGGGGATTATCTGCCATTGCCTCCACCGCGTTCTCCCCGACTCCCCGGAGCTAGCCAAATGGAGATGATAATCTGCTGTGAAATACTGGTAGCACAGAGCTGTGACAGTCTGGGCTGGACGCTGGGAAGTGAGGTCAGGCAGCCCACAGATAACAAATGCACGAAGGAAGGGGATGGACAGGGGTGGTCAGGGGTTTCAGGGGGGCGAGAGTCTGCGGGAGGTAGATGTGCCCCAAGGACCACCATCAACAAAACTTTCAGTTGCAAGATCAGCCTCTTCCCAGCTGTATATCCAGCACTCAAGTAAACAACATACCAACAACAACACATTCCTCTGCACCTTCCCTTCTTTGGGGATTATCTGCCATTGCCTCCACCGCGTTCTCCCCGACTCCCCGGAGCTAGCCAAATGGAGATGATAATCTGCTGTGAAATACTGGTAGCACAGAGCTGTGACAGTCTGAGAA
>NW_009954020.1:2139287-2141880 GCF_000747805.2 Chaetura pelagica
CCGTTGGGTGTTGGAGGCAAAGGGCAGAAGCGGCGCTCGGTGGGCTCTGGGAGCCGGTGTAAATCAACACCGACGTGTGGGAAGCTGTGCGGGTCCTGCTAAGGAGATTTACATACGGAGTGCATGAAGGCAATCATCTGGCCGGTAATCTCTCATTGTGCACTGCTCAAAGGCAGCTCATTCACACAACTGGCAAGGTACCTGGCTGCAAAATGAAGATATTAGTATCTCTCCTGAGAAATGTCTTCGGTAGGACTGTCTGGGAAATGTGTGCGTGTGTGTGGACTGGCTAAACAGCCGTGATACCTGCGCATAACGAGATAGCAGAGCATTACTCATAGCTCCAGGATAGGAGATGGAAGTAAATTAAGAAATCAGCATAACACACACAGCATTTGACCCAGCCTTAATAGCATCAGCAGTGCATGGGAGCAGGACACAGAGATTGGCTGCAGTTCATTCATCAGCACGTTACCAAGAGATGGGGAACAACTCTGTGCAATCTAGTTGTCTCACCTCCATAGGACTCAAGCAGGCATGACACACTGAGGCAGCTTTTCCCACAACAGAGTGATCCTGGACGCTGGGAAGTGAGGTCAGGCAGCCCACAGATAACAAATGCACGAAGGAAGGGGATGGACAGGGGTGGTCAGGGGTTTCAGGGGGGCGAGAGTCTGCGGGAGGTAGATGTGCCCCAAGGACCACCATCAACAAAACTTTCAGTTGCAAGATCAGCCTCTTCCCAGCTGTATATCCAGCACTCAAGTAAACAACATACCAACAACAACACATTCCTCCGCACCTTCCCTTCTTTGGGGATTATCTGCCATTGCCTCCACCGCGTTCTCCCCGACTCCCCGGAGCTAGCCAAATGGAGATGATAATCTGCTGTGAAATACTGGTAGCACAGAGCTGTGACAGTCTGGGAAAAAAAAGGGGCGGGATGAGGGGGAAGAGAGCAAGCAAGCACCAATAATCTTCAGGATTAAGTTTCCCTAGAAAGGCAGCATTTTCTTGCTTTGCAGGGATATCAGGAGTTCGGTGCATTCTCACTTCGATGTGGAAGAAGCCAGGGGAGTGTGAGCTCAGGTTAGCCCTGGTTTTAACTCCTCCGACCCGTATTTTGCCCAGTACCTCTCAGCAGTTTCCACTGCACCACCAATCCCCCATGTAACCAGTACTCTGTCCTAGACATCACTTGTAAGGTCGCAGCACAACGTTTGCCCCACAACTACCAGCAGAAAAGCCTTCTTGGTGCACTCCAAGGATAGCCTAGGACCTCACACTGAACCTCCAGGGAGAGCTTTCCCCTGATTTCACTGAGGTATTGCTTTGCTCTCCTGGCAAAAATGCAGCACGTTTTTCTCCTGTTTTCCTGTAGCCCAGATCAAGCTGCACTGTATACCTGGAAGTTTAATTCCTCCCAGCAGATGTAGAGTTAAAAGGCATGAGCAAGTAAAATGAGAGATGAGCAGTGAGAGAGTTTGGCCAAGACACAGTCATTTCATGCCACAGATCACTGAAGTAAGGAAGGGGAACGATAAATGACCCATCCTCCCCATCTGCCCCAGGCACTCCTCTCCCCAGAGCTATTTCAATGGGCATCAGTGTAGTGAATGCACAAGGAGGGGTGACAGAGTGGCTAGGAAGTGTCCCCTTCCCCAGTTTAAGGTGAAAACTTGTATAGGCAGCAGGGGAGCGGAAAGGAGGAAAAGGCTGCATTTTACCTACGTCTCCCCTCCAGGAAATGAACCTCTAAGCACCTGACCAAAAGAATCTCTTGGGGCACCCCACATCCCCTCCCACCCAGAGTGATGGGGAAAGAGGAAGGTTCCCACCCTTTCCTCACCACGGTACCTGGTTGAGGGAAGTCACGGCCAACCTGGGGATAACCAGCTGCATGATGAGCTGCAGGACAGAAGTGACCAGCCCAGCTAGGATGGCCCAGGTGAGTGGCAACGGGAGCATGCTGTAGGTTGCAAAAAGCGTGAAGAGCACGTAGCCAATGCCGTCCCCAAGGAGGCCACAGCCCAGACCAGCTGCCAGGATCTGTGTGGCCATGGCCACCCAAGTGACCACACCGCTGTACTGCAGGTAGGTGTACGAGGTCGTGTCCTTCCTGACCACCACTAAGGCACAGATCACCACCTCGATGCCTGTGAAGAAGCCCAAGAGGATGCCCTTAATGGGGTCCATGGGAGCAGAGGCCAGGGTCAGGTGGAGGAACAGAAGGGTCAGCTTGGTCAGCACATCCAGGATGTTCATGACCACCTCGGACTTGCGCCGCTGGCCCAAGAAGTAGCGCTGGTAAAGGCGCTCCAAGTCCCTGGACTTGAAGGAGTTGCGGAGAGTGGGGAAGATCACCCCGCGATAGGTATAGCCCCAGTTGAGGAAGAAGTCGGAGTTGCTGGGGGCACAGTCTAGGGGCAGGAAGCCCAGGTCCCCGCTGCTGCTCGTGCGCTCCGGGAAGACTTTGGTGCCTCCGTTGTTGTGGCGCTCGCCGCCCAAACTCCGGCCGGCCGACTGTCGCCGGAGGTGGTGGTGGTGGTGGTGGTGGTTGGGGCAGCAGGTCTCCTCGGAGCTGAAGCCCTTG
>NW_009954020.1:2143095-2143295 GCF_000747805.2 Chaetura pelagica
GATGCCCGCGACGTCGTGGGGGCTGCCCGCACCCCCCTGCCCGGTTAAAGCAGCCGCAGCTGCGGCGCTAAGGGAGGACAGAGGGCGGCAGCTCGGGGGTGGCTAGGGGCAGGTTCCTCCTCCTTGTGTCACTTCGGTTTGTTCAAGCTGTGCTTCTCTAGGTGGGCCGGACTGTCCCGCAGTGCTGAGCAGACTCATCC
>NW_009954020.1:2143405-2150582 GCF_000747805.2 Chaetura pelagica
CAGGCCTTGCTCAGGAGTTTGGGGGAGCACTTGGAACCAGCCTACCTGGGCGAGCTCAGACCCTCTGAGAAATGCGCTGTCGCTGCCAGGACTGCGTCTCTAACAACCCTGCATTAAGTGTATTTGCGTGTTTGATGGCTCCTATCCTGTCAGCATTTATCCAATGTATCACATTTTATTTGTCACATTTTATTTATCACATTAAAGTAGCTGGATAAAGAAAAGAAACTGTCCTGTGTGCAGTGACTGGAATCTGAGCCACTCACTCCCCCAGGTTGGCACATGAAATTTGTCCTCCCTTCTCTGCCTGTGGGCTCTGTCTGTGCCAGCAAATCTGGATGCTTTGTGCATGGTGGCACAGCCTGGAGAAGAGGGATAAGAGGTATCTGCCTTTACCTCTCCCGTCCCTCCCTCTGCCCTGAATAAGCCTTGTCAAAGTGACTGAACCATGTCCGGGGGGAAGACACTTTTGGAGCTGAAAACCTATCACTAGAAGCAGCTGAAACAGAAAGTCTACACATTGGACTATTGCAAATGAAGGCAGAAGTGTTTTCTTCGTGTTTGAAAAGACCAAGAGTGATGCCTGTTGAATTCTTGGAGATAAACGCATAGCTGCCTTCTGTCAGCAGCGAGGACAGAGGCACTGCCTGGAAGGGAGCTGTGCTGCCCGGCTCTAGCTCTGCCTTCTGTCGGGAGCCCGGGTGCTTGAACATGGCACGTGATGGCACTTGAAGCGGGCCTGACCCTTCACGGACCCCCCTTCAACCGTGATCATTTAACTCACCTTTTATTATTATGGTAAGGAAGGCATAGAGATTTAGGAAGGATTTCACTGATTGTTTCTATATTTGCACTATAATGGATCTGGGGACTCCAGCCAAGTCTGTGTCTCATGTGTGAGTCAGGTTTTGTACAGATACAAGCAGAGGAAATTCTTGTTCTCAGGAGCCCGGGTAAGGAATGAGTGGTGCTTTTGTGAATAGGATTGGGTCTTTCCTGTGGTTTAGCATTATCCTGCTAATCTGCAAAGGGTTAATACTAGCTTCCTAATGATAACAGAGACACACATCCTTACTCCTAGATAAATCCAATGGAAATTGCAGCACTACCTGGAGATGAAAACGTTACTGTAAGTGGGAAAGTCTTATATAAATACATGTATTTATTTTTTTAAAATAAATTCTAATTATTAATGGTGTTACCTCAGAACAGAGCAAGAAAGTGGTATTACCCCAGAACACAAATCTCACTAGTTCAGAAGGCTCAACATAGATCATGCTAAATCAAAGGAAAAGGAGACAAATTTGAACTTAAGTAGCTTAAGGAGACACCCAATTCAAAAGAGATAAGATGAAACTAAGATAGGGAGCTCTCAGCTCTTTAGCATTGCTGTAATCACTGATTCACAGTGCTGGAGGGTCCTTGGGCCTCATGGCAAAGGAATCTCAACCCTCACCATTGGTCCTGCCATGGAGACTCTGCAGCTCCCCAAGCAGTCTATTTCTAAGCTTCTCCATCCTTATTGTTTTTACATCTAACCTGAACTTTCCTTGCAGCATTCACTAAGCATATCAGTTCTTGTCCTGTCCACTATGGAGAGGGAGAACAGATTATCCTGGCAGTAGTCAAGCTGTATTTAATGATGTCTCTTCCATCCATTCCCTCTTCCCCTTTGAATTTCTTAGGCTAAATAACCTAATTACTGTTGGTTTTTCTTTGTTTGTGTTTTTGTTTTCTCCATGGGTCATATTTGCTAGGTCTCTGTTCTTTTTGGTTTCTTCTGGATTCTCTACACTATTTCATTATTTTATTATCCTTTTTTCCCCTCTGTGAGATGCCCACAACTCAACTCGATTCTACAGTGGAAAGATGTCTTATGTCTAAGAACTATCTTTTATGATCTGCACTCCTATTTATACATCCTGTGAGATGTCTGTCTTCCTCCCATCATAGGCTTATCCACAACTGATGACCTGATGAAACTTCTTTGCTGTCCTCAAGGTCTGGACAGTTGTTACTTGCTCCATATGTGCACAACAGCCTACATGAAGTATTTTGTATTTGCCCTCACTAAACAGTGTTGTAGTTTTTTTCCATCTTGTATGCCCAATTTGCTTAGAACCTGTTGAATACTGAACCTGCCCTCCTCCATGGCAGCAGTCCTCCTCAGCTCTGTGCCATCTGTGTGTTTGTTGAGCCTACTCTCCCTTCAGTAGGGATGGAAAAGTATTGCAGTTCATTTAGGTAAGAGCTGGGGTGCACGTTTCTTGCATATATTTGTGAAACTGAGCCTCAGAAGTACGAGATAGCTTTGTGCAGTGCTACCAAGAGGGGCCAAGATCTTTCTGAGCACAGGGACCTGCTGCAGCAATGCTCTGGGCTCTGCAGAGGAAGCAGGAAGCCTGACCATCCTGGGGGGCTGCAGGGGGATGAGACTGTCAAAGTCCTGGTTGCCAGTAAAGGCTGAATGAGCAAGGGTCCAACGAGGTAATTTCACACATACCCCCTGAATCCTGTAAGTCCTGATAGGGCTCAGTTGGCTCTAGATTAATACTGTGCCTTATTCAATCTTTGTTGTTACTGGATTTATCTTTTTTTAAAATAGAACTAAATTACTTGGCAGAGTCACAAAATCACTAAAAGCCATTTATAAATAATACTGTCACTAGAAAGCTTCTGAAGGATGAAATCAGGCAGGATTCATTCCTCTTTTGTCACCTGAAAGTATATATCACACTCCTCTCCTCTTCCCCCTCTCTACCCACAGCAGTTACATTTATGTACATTTTAATGTTATGATATTTAATCATGCAAATAATGATCTCATTCACTTTGGTGAAACTATTTATGTCCTCAGGATCTCAAGCCTGGAACTGTGCTCTGCAAAACACTCCTGGGTTCTCTAACAAAGGTAGCCTCAATATCTAACTTATTATGAAGGAACACTTGTGTTTCTATAGATTTATATTTAAATACAGATTTCACATTAAAACTAAAAAAAAAAAATTAACAATTGACATGCAGCCTATTTATCTCTTCATGTACACATGAAATGTGAAACTTCAGTAACCCCATGAACATATTAGCTTTGATTTCTTCCTTTTTGTGAGTTTGTTTTTTGTTGTTGTTGTTGGTTTGGTTTTGTTGGGGTATTTTTGTGTGTGTGTTGTTTTTTTTCCCACCCTATAACTCTCTCTCTTCCCCCTCCTCTTTTGTCCTTGGCAACAAGTTAGACATTCTAATAATAATGAAAAATAAAAGGAAAAAAAAAAAAAAAAGCTTCTAGTTTTGATGAAAATCCTTTTTTAAAACCTGTCCATCATTTTTCTCAAATTAATGCATATCTCAATATGATGTCTGTATGAAGGGTGTAAAAGACTGGATTTAAAATTGTAACACTAGTGGGTAAAGCACTCAGTGTGATGAATGAAAGTCATGGTAAAATAAAAACAAGGCTTCATGGACAGAAAGATCAGAGAGAAAGAGGACGAGGACCATCATATTCCATCATTAAGAAATGATGGAACAAATCAACATTTGCTGGGGTTTGCAGATACTTTTCTCAGTACAGTGCAAGTATCAATGCAATATTTTAAAATTTGCAGGCAATGAAGCTAAATTATTGCATTCCTAAAAAATAGCATATGGCAGGAAAAAAAGTAAAAGGAAATAAAAAAAGTAATTTTTAAAAAAAGGTCAATTATAGTATAAAGAGATAGCAAGAAATGTAAATGTTAATGTTAATAAATATATATTTTTATAGTCTTTTTTTTTTCCAGTTTTTCTTTTGCCTGTGCACGTTATTGGTTCTCCAACAGTTTCCTCATATACAAATTAATTTCTTCTTTCTCTCTCCATTTACAAGTTCACACACCTACAGACAAAGACAGTCTAAGCACGTGGGGGTTTTAGAGAAAGATATGGGGCTGGAGATTAATAATTCACCTTTTAACCAATGGGGGGAGCTGTGATTTTCTGCTCTCCCAGGTCTACTCTTCCCTTATCCACCCAGCTATTGTTCCAGTTTTTAAAATGGATTAGCAACTCTGACCATTATAAGTCTTCCATCTGTGACTCTGTGGGCACTGGTGCTGACCAGGAATATATTAGCCAGGCTGTTTTGTCCTGAAAAATATTGTTCTGCCTATTCAAGCAATCGTTGCAGTTTCCCTGAAAAGTAACCTTCAGAAAGGCAATAACATGATGGCAATTTTCAATCCTTAGGGAAAAAAAATATATATATATATATATGTATGTATGTATAAATATGAGTGAATTTAAGGTGGTTTATTTTTTTTTCAAATTATTTGTTCAATTTTTCATTGTGGATGCCAGGTTTGGCTTTTTTTTCCAGAATCAGAGATGAAACATGACAGAGTCCTTAAAGTAAATTAGATTGATTAGAAAAACAGCCTATTCTTCTTCACTGGGAAAGGAGGGCCTTTATACTAACACAAAATCAAGTGCAGTTTCAGTAATTTGAAAAAAACTTCCCACAACAGAACTGCTGCCCTTTGTGCTGCTCTCTGGGCCACCCAGAAGTTTCCCTCCACCTTCTCACACTTTTCCAACCAGGTTTTAGCGATCAGCTTTTTTTTTTTTTTTATTGCTCATGTCTCTGTTCTTCACACAACATCACTCTCCTGTAAGGCTGTTAAGTATCATGAATTCCTTGAGCACCTGCATTGCTGAATGAATAATACCTTTTACAAATCAGAAGACAGATCTTGATGCTTTATGGGATTCCTTTGAAGAAGAGAGTTGCTTTTTTTCTTCTTGATGCAAACAACCTTTGACTTGCTTGTTAATTGCAACAGAAGCTAAAAAAGAAATAAACTATGAAATGCATTTCTCAGTGAACTACAAGTGAAATCTTTATAATCAGACAAAGCATTTTATTCTTGATTTGCTATCTGAAGCAGCAAGTGGTAGGAGCAACAGCCTGATGGGTGAAGCTACAATTGAATTGAATGCTAGAAAGGAGACTTGAATTTGAGACATTTAAAAGAAATTGGAAACCTAAAAAACACACATAAGGCTTTTCTGTATAACTTTTTCACTTGGAATAATAACTCTTTGCTCTGTGTAGAGGTTTTCACAAGCAGATCTCAATGTGCTTTTCGTGCTACAGGATGGAGGTGTTTCCTGTGGATGTATACAATAAATCTAATTAGGCTGCAAATAGGGAGCTGTTATATTGTATGAGATTTTAAATCCATCCAGATCAGTATCCTGCAGTTACTGCAGTATAAGACATATCCTAGGAGGAAATTCCTCTGTCAGCCAGATCAAAGGGGGGAAAGTCTGGTAAGGTTGTGTATGCATGTGCTTATGTGCATGTTCCTTGGAACAAGAACAAGAACAAAACCTAGGAATGTTCATATATCCAATGGAAAGGAAATTCCTTTTTGTTTCTTCTCCTTCTTCTTCTGTCTAGGGGAAAAGAACTCTATTCAATTTTTAAATAAAATACGAAGCTGACTATTTGGCTCCTGGGAACTCCTTTCTTTGCATCCCTGTTTCTTACACAAATCAGGGAATCTGGAAGCCCTGTTACTGTGGCTTGGACTCCCAGGGATGTTGGGTTTGCAAGGATGGTAAAAGGTACAGAAATGCTGGGAATCAGGGCTGAAAAAGACTTTCACTCTGTTTTCTTAGATGCAGAGGCCCTGAGTTGAATTATCAAGCACCTCTTTAAGGAGCTGATGGGATGCCAGGCAGGTTTTTGAAAGAACCTGGCCTATTTATTCTGAAATATTTCTTCATCAGATCCTTTGCATATGTGAATGTTTAATACTCTGTGTGTTGCTGGTCTGCAGATAAGCACAAGGTTTAATTCAACTGGGTTCCTACGCAGTACTTTTAGCCAGCAAAAAACCCCTCTTAGCCCCCACTCCCTTATCTTCTATATGAAGGTTTCTTGCAAAAGAAAGTGGACAGTATGTAAAATAACCCTGTAAATTGCTTGTAATATCATAGAGAGAGAACTGTTGCCTGGTATGCTGGTATTAGTAGCATTTTTTTTCAACCTGTGCTCTCATCATAACTGAAGCATGTTAATCTGCTCATTGCCAGTCAAGCTGGGGATGGTAGGTGTTCTTAGACACAATGTTTAGGAGGAATCGTTGACTCATGACAATCTTTAGTCATTCTCTGAAATGATACTATTAATGTGTATGGGATCAGCAGAGTACTTGTTTCTCCATTCTGTTATCTTGTTTTATATTCAGTAACACCTTCCTTGGCACAGGAGGAGGATAACAGATTCATGTTTGAGCAATCTATTTGATATTACATTTCTTTAAATCACCCAAACCTGTCATTTTCTAGTGTTTCAGGATTTGTTGTAGCAGATTAAATGTGGTCTCCTTTTGATAGCAATGGCAAATTGTTGGTGCTCCAGACAAAGATGAAAAACTGGCCTGTAGGTGGTCTATCCTACATATAAGATTAATTTGATCTTTTCTTACATGACTAGAAGAGCCAATGTCAGCCTTAAGAGCTCTATCTATGCAGTTTTCAACTTTGTGAGTGTTCCTGAGAGCCAAGCAAAATACAATCTCACACAGAATTCTACAGAATATACTAAAGCCTGTTCTAGGAAACAGGCATGGAGAATACCTGCAACACCTATAGGGTTCTAAAGTCAGGTTAAATAGCTTCGTATGAGAATGAAACCACAGGTTCTGTTATTGTGATTAAAATTATTTGTAATGGCAAGGTCAATAATTTACACAGACAATGTTTGTGGCTGCTCTCAGTTGTACAGGGAAGCAGACAAAATTATTTGTTCTGGAATTATAATGGGACATAAAATATCTTAAATTCCACTGCTTTTTAAGGAGGAAGCTCAGTATTACACTACACTCTGCTGTATAATTTTTGGCATCTTTCTAATAAAAACATCTCCAGTAGATGTTTTCAGCATGTAGCAGCTCAGACATTTTGGTTTTGTGGTCAAAAAATGCTATTGTGCCACTGCCTGTTCATCCCATGTGTGTTCTCCAACGTGGTTCACACCAGAACATATGAGAGATGCCTCTGAAATGAAAGTCCAGTGTGGTTTTGATTGCTCTAAAGTACTGCATTTTTTTTTTCTTTGAATTACTGTCTCAAGTTGTGACTACAACCCCACTGTATAACTCTTCTACAAATGTATAAAACATCCCCCCCCCCC
>NW_009954020.1:2151061-2167657 GCF_000747805.2 Chaetura pelagica
CTTTTCCCCCCCCCCCCCCCCCCCCCGAACATTTCTAATTCAGTAGAGTTGCAGCCCAAGATGAGACACAGCACTTAGACATTGTGAAGAGCCATATGGAATTACAGATAAAAAAGACAAGTATGTGTGGGAGCAGTTGTGACCACTGTGGTAAGCAATGGTCTTTACATAGTAGTTGACCTCTTTTGAGATTTCTGCAGGAATTATGGCAGGGAAATATTTAAATATTGGGGGGCAAGATGATAGCCTCATTTCTGCAGAAGCTGACAGGCTCTTAGCAAAAGGCTGGCAAAGTGGTGAAGATTATTTAGTGTCACAAATTTAATCTAGAAAATGGAAGACTTTATCCAGATTTGAACTAAGAGTTGTCCAAAACCACGCCAGCAGTAGATGTACTCTTGATCGTTCAACTTGTATATATTTTTTTTGCCAGTTAAAATTGGGAATTCTTAACAAACATCCTGGTGCATCATTTTGTCTGTGATCATAGATCACTCACTTGTTAAAAATTCAGTAGTATGGCATTATTTATACTAGAGTAAAGGCCTGAATGATGAAATAATTGCTGGTTTTACTAAGTACAAGCAAGAGCACCAGTAGTTGAAGGGCAGAACTAGATTTAAAAATAATTTTGGCAAATTCAAGATATAGTCTAGAAAAACAAAGAAAAGAAGATGCAATTCTGTGGAAAGTACTGCATATAGGCAGAAATAATCAGTTACACTAGCACATGATGGGGAACAGCTGCTTAAATAGCAGTTCTGCAAAAAATTGATCTTGGGGTTATTGAAATTGAGCCAACAATGTCATGCTGTTTCAGGAAAAACAAACATTGTGGTGCATAAACAGAAAGGTAGCCTTTTAAGGCTCGTGAAAGAAACCTTCCACTCTTCAGTACTGGTAAGGTCACAGCTGGACCCTGTCCTGTTGTAAGAGTACAACAGAGGTCAGAGACTATCTAGAGGGTGGGTACAGGGGACACTACCCTTCTGGGGCCATGCAGCTCCAGGCCAGGTCATCAAGAACCTTTCTGGGGTCAGAGACAGGCTGAAGCTGAAACATCAGCCTGCAGAGGTGAGGACCAGTATCTTATGGCATCACTGGTGCAGGGAGTGATGGCCCTGGGATAGGTTGTGATGAGGTCCTGGGCCATGGGCAGTAGTGGTGGAGGCCCTGGCTAAGGTGGATTAGGACCAATAAAGAGCTCTTAGTGTCCCCAGGGGAGAGACACTGCTTTAAGGAACTGCATTTCAAGAAATACTGGACCTTTCAGAAGCAGTTAAGAGAAGCATGATCTGAGATGTAGGAAATGAGGTGAGTGGTCAGGCATTGGAACAGCCCACCCAGGGAGGTGGTGAAGTCACCATCCTTGGAGGTATTGGTAGGTTACAAGTGGGGTCCCCTAGGGGTCGAAATTGAGCCCAATGCTATTTAACATCTTCATAAGTGACCTCGATGTTGGGATCAAGAGCACCCTAAGGAAGTTTGCTGACGACACCAAGATGAGTGGAGTGGTTGACACTCCAGAAGGGAGAGCCACCCTCCAGGATGACCTAGACAAGATGGAGGAGTGGGCTAGCAGGAATCATATGAAGTTCAACAAAGAAAAGTGTAAGGTCTTGCATCTGGGAACACATAACCCAGGAGTGCAGCTCAGACTGGGATCCACCTGGCTGGAGAGCAGCCCTGTGGAAAGGGACCTTGGGGTCTTGGTGGACAACAGGCCCAGCATGAGTGAACAGTGAGCTGCAGGGCAAAGAAAGCCACCAGGATGCTGGGCTGCATCAGGAAGGGCATCACCAGTAGAGATCAAGGAGTCATCATTCTGCTCTACTCAGTGCTTGTCAGACCACACCTGGAATGTTGTGTTCAGTTTTAGTCTCTGATCTACAAAAAGGATGGGACAGGCTGGAGAGGGTCCAGAGAAGGGCCACAAGGATGATCAGAGGACTGGAGGACCTGCCATATGAGGAGAGGCTGAGAAAACTGGGTTTGTTCAGCCTTGAGAAGAGAAGGTTTTGGGGAGGCCTTATTACTGTGTTCCAATACTTAAAGGGTGGCTACCAAGAAGATGGAGACTCCCTGTTTACAATGAGTCACAAGGACAAAGACAAAGGTAATGGGCACAAGCTGCTCCTGGGGAGATTCCAATTGGACACAAGAGGTAAATTTTTCACCATGAGGACACTCAAACATTGGAATAGTCTCCCAAGGGAAGTGGCAGGTTCATCCACATTGGACAGTTTTAAGTCTCAGCTTGACAGGGTGCTGAGCCATCTCATTTAACTATAGTATTGCCTAGAAAGGTTGGGCCAGATGATCCTTGAGGTCCCCTCCAACTTGGCATTCTATGATTCTATTATTACATGTATTCAAGAAATATGTAGATGTGGCACTTCAGGGCATGCTCTAGTGGCCAAGGTTGTGGTTTTTTTTGTGGGTGGTTTTTGGTTGAATGCGTGTAGTTGGTTGTGTTTGTTTTGGTTTTTTTTAGTGCTGATGGACTTGGTGATCTCAGAGGTTTCTTTCCAACCATGACAAAAACAACTAAATGTAACCAGCAGGAGAGTTTGAAAGGAACACTTGCTTGGTTGTATTCAGGCATGGCCTTCAAACATTGTCTCTTAGTAAAATTAACTGTCAATATTATAAGAATAGTAAAGAAATAAAGCAATGCAAAGCAAATATTAATATTTTATATCTGCAGAGAATATTGCTGTTTAGGTATTTCTACCTGACTGACATATTTCACCAAAGAAAGAAGTCATTCAAACTGCATTAGCAATTTTCTGAAGAGCGCAGTGGATGCTACTTAGATGTGATGACACTTGTCATCGCCATATGTAAACTTTATGCATAATGTATTCTTGACTCACATTCACCTTTGCATGCAGCAGTATCAGAAGGGCACAAGTGAAGAATTTCCTTTCAAAGAAACGTCAGCTTTAGCAGCTGAATTTTAACAATTTCTGCAGCACAGGGAAGAATTCCTTTTTTTTATCCTTGATGGGCTATTAGCTGTTGAAATGTAGCTATTCATCTTTCATTATCTCAATAGCTCAGAGTCATAGATGCTTGAACATTTACCTTGACAATGCTTTGTATTTTTGCAGACCTCAGTATTTTGTATGAGCTGAACATACAAGACCACATTCTCATTCCATTGAGACTCTCTTGACTCAGCAGACAGAGGCTGTCTGAAGTCCATCTACTTCTCTCCAGTTCTGTGTTTGGCATAGGGCCAGAGTCAACAGAATTACCCACGTCTGAAAGGAGACTGATCCCCAGAAGGCAGGATTCACCCTTAGGGATGCAGTGTGTGTCTCTGTATATTATTTCTCACTGTATCTTAGAGCAGTGCTTCTGCAGAATGAATTCAGCTGGACTTCCCTTTTCTACCTCTTATTTGCTATAATGGTTCCTTGGGAACAGCAGAACAAAGGTCACTGAAAGGCAGTGCTGAATTCTTTAGCTGTTCATTTTTTCCCAAGCCAGTTCCACTGACACCTGCTCTGGTCTGCTCAGTACAGAAATGCTTGCAAGCATCTTGCTCTGCTGTGCTCTCCTGGGAAGCACTGTTTTCATCCTAAGAGTAAAGCTAATGCCAGCTTGCCTCCCAATTTATTTTTATATAGTCATGGGGTATCAGAGCTGTGCTGAACTCCAGATGTCTGAAGCTATAAAATTTTGACATTGATGCCATTGAATGATTGATGCATTTACTGACAATCTATGCTCTGAAACTCTCAAACTTGGACATTGTGGAATGGGACTGTTGGTTACAGTGCTTGTAACAAACAAAAGGACACATCAAAGATAGATAATTGCAGAGGTTTTCTGCCTCTTCACTGGGCAGCAAACAAAGCCAGTTTTTCCACATATTCTGAAGTGTGACATCAGAGAATGCCTACAACTTGGGCATCTGTGTTTCAGCCTGGCTCCTGGCTGTGTACCAGCTGAGTACCATCAGGAAATGGACCCACTGGAGTAGATCTTAATCTAGGATAGAACCTTCATTTTGCCTCCTGCTTTTTAATGTAGACTATTTCCCAGAGAGGAGGTATATTGAGGAGATGGATTCCCAATAAACTTCTCTTAGCTCACCCAAAGGTCATATGGTGTTGTCATGGTTTGATTCAGGATCGACAATTAAACCAGCAACAATAATGCTCTCCATTCCCCCCCTCCCACCCAGGTAGGGAAAAGAGAGAGAGAATGAAGAGAGAGAGACTTTTTGAATTTAAAACTAAACTAGACAGCTTTAATTAAATACTAATGATAAAATAAATATGTACAATGTACAATGTACAAAACATACAAACACTTTCAGAAATGTGCAAAACCCTTGTTACCCCCAGAAACTCCCCTGGCTGGCATCTCCTGAGCTGTGAGCACCTCTGAAATGTCCCAGACCTGCTGGAGAGAGGGCAGAGCAGACAGGAGCTGAGGAGAGAGTGATGAGGGTCAGGAATGCATGGACCGAGGGATCAATGGTGATGGATAGATGGAGTTCTCCCTGGATACTGGCCATGGATGGAAGGGAAGAAGAATCAGGAAGGAGCTTGACTTGCAAGATTCTTCAATTATATATGGTGTGGAATACTCTCTGGCTAACCTTTTTGTCTGTCTTGTCTGCTCCTAGGGTTGCAGCTATGACTCTTCTGCTCCTTTAGTATCCAAAGCAGAGCTAAGTGTCCTTGATATCTCAGCAGTAACATAAACATTGCAGCATTACCAGACCACTAGATGGAAAATTTTCTGCTACTTAAAAGAGAGTTCACTGGAAAAATAAATAAAAACATAAATAAATAAATAAAAATCAGTAAGAGGAAAACTGGCTTCATCCTGGCTCAGCCCAGGACAGGTGGATGTTCCTCTCCTTTGTCATGGGTTTTCAGAAACCAGTGGTGTGGTGAGACCAAAGCATACAGGGATATTCTCACTCCCACAGTCTCCTGAGTCATACAGTGATTCTAGTGTGAGTCCAGAATAGGAAAAAATGGCAATAGCAGTGATAATCCTGGGAAGATGGAGGTGCTGCCAGCTTAGGAAGATTTTGTCCCTCAGAAGGTGCCAGTGTTAAGAGATTAATGCAAGTGGCCAGCAGCAAGGACTTGCACTGCTTTACAGGAAATGAAGAAAAGAGCCCAAAGGAAAAATTCCATATTCTACTGTCAATTTTTTTTAAGGAATTCAAGGAAGATATTGTTCAAAGCTCTGAAAGGAGAGGTAAACTGTAAGTGAGGAAATATAAGAGAAGTATATGACAACTATGGTCCAAGGCAGGAGCCTGAGACAGCACCAAGGAACAGTGCAGGTGTTTTACTCAGTGCTAGTCATAGCATAGTTTGACAAAAGAGTTTTTTTGCCCATAAAACCCTAACAAGAAAAGATTTTTTGACCTTTCTTGTCAAAATGAGAAAAGCTTTCAAAGGTACTCCTAGCAGAGATCTGCTGGTTTAGATACTCATCTGAAATAAGGGAAATTAATCTACCAACTCCAGTTCTGTCTGACACAGAGCAGGATTTGAAGCTACGTTTTCAAATGTCCTGTAGGCCCATTATCACACAGGTGCTGGGACAACTTTTGTCTGACCCACTGAGTGTGGAATCTTTCATACAAAGGAAAACCATGTGAACAGAAGCATGAAACTGACCCACTCAGTGTGATTCCACACTTTCCCAACTACCTGTGACTGTGTCTCACATTAAATTAATTAGTACCAGGAGTTGTAGGGGGATGCACAATGTCATCTGCTCTGCCCCTTGACATGCAGGCTTCGTTTACCTCAGCCTTCTATTCATGTCATAGTCAGGATTACCAAGACTATTTTGGTAATATGGATGACCATGAGCCAGCAATGTGCCCTTGAACGTGCAGGCTTCATTTACCTCAGTCTTCTATTCATGTCATACATTTAGTCAGGATTATCAAGATTATTTCAGTAATATCTTATTTGAGACTCCTTCACTCTCTGAGTCCTTTGGATGTAGGAAAACCTGCTGGGAAACCTCACAAATTTTCCATTTATGTTAAAGTAGCTGCCTCAGAAAACCAGAATGACCTTTATGTTTTTTCCCCTTAGAAGTGCAGTGCAGTCAGAAGAATGCTGGATGAGCTGGAGATGCTACAATTTGTATAGTTTGTGCCATTAAACTTGATAAAAAAACCCAGAGATGATATATAACTGCAGTGTCTTCTCTAAAATACACACTTTGACATCAGAGGTGTTTGCAATTTGGAAGGCTAGAGCTGTATTGTACTAGGCCTTTAATTTAACTGGAATGAAGACAGTGAAATGCAAATGAATATTTCTAATGCAGAATAATAATCACTCTAGTTGGATGAGCAGTAAATGTGCAGAATGATCCAGGCTGAAAACAGTTGGTTTCAGCAGAGCTGTAGGATCCTAAAAACACCAGGCAGAGTTTCAAGGCAGCAGATTAGAAAAACAAAATATCATTATCCATGTCACAGTTAAATGATCCCATTTATCTGAGGAAGTCTGGTGGCTAGGATCTCAACTGCCAAGGCAGAGGACACACTCAAGAGACCCTCTGGCTAAATGAGATCTTAACCTATATAGCTCCTCCACAGCTTGGTATGTTGGAGGTGAAAGCTAACTGAAGTGTTGGGAAGTGGTCTATGAGGATAATAATTGAATGTCCAGGAGAATGGAGTGAGTTTCTTGCATTTCTGCCTCATGCTTTTAAGGAAAAAAAGGGTGAGGTTTCTCTATTCAGAGAAATGAGACTAACAATAGGGTAAGAGCTCCTCCAGAGCAATCTGAGGAAGAAGGTTGCCTGCCCTTATGAAGGCCTGGGAATACGGAATAAGTGTGGGAACTGTCCAGGTGAAAAAGTGCAGAAAGAAGGCAGAAGCAAGGGGATATCTTGGATGAATGCTGCAAGGCATATAGATGGGAGAAATCTGTTCTAAGAAACATTTTCTTGCTCCTCTCTGTCCCAGGATCTGTTAAAGGTGCTTGGAGAGGTGTTTACAAATGCTGTTTGGTCTGGAACATCCTTTACTTGACTCTGTCTCTTTCTAGCTGTCTTGCTGATGTCATCTGACATGTGGTAACATGCTGGTGTGCCACACACCAGGTGTAAACATCACTAGGACCTCCCCCAGAACACCTTTCAGCTCCCTTTGCAAGTCTGTAGAAATCTTTCTCATCTACCTCTGTCAGGCCACCTAGAAGGCAGTGAGAGAGAAACCCAGATAAAACATGGAGCAGTTCAGCAAACACACAGTTCACTCCTGTAAGGGATTAGAGATACCATGACAGTTTAATTGAGAGAAACACTAGGTCAGCCCAAACTATCCAAACATTTCTCTGCAGCTGCTGATTGACAGTTACTCTTCTTCTTTAGTCAGTAACAATGTGCAGAATGAGCTCACAGGGACAACTCCCAAAGTCCTGCTATCACTCTCCGTGACTAAACGAGGAAACAGAGCCCAACAAATTTCATCTAAGGATAAAACTCAGATTCTCAGAGAAATAGCTTGAATATGTCACCAAATTTTTACCAACTTCGGTAGCAGTTATTCCAGTGCCTTTTGCAGGTCTGTTTTGACTGAGATCTAAAGGCTTTTCTGACTCAGCTGCAATCAAAAAAAATCATCCATGCTCTTTATTTCCTCTATTTGAATAGAAGAGTTTCTGTTTCCAGTTGCCAAATACAAAATTAATCCCACATGCATCCTCCTGAAGACAATGAATTTTAGCTTGTATTGTTCTACAGATTCATTCTTGACTGTCACATTTTTAAGTCAGAGATAAGGCTGAAGGGAAAGTATTGTTATTCAGTAACTTCATCCATTTCTCTGCTTATACAAGATTGACTCTTTGTTCCATTTTGCCCAGTTTTCAATGACTAAAATGCAGCTCTGCCTACCATGGGCATGTTTCTCTCTGACTAACAGATACTACCATTAGTATATTTAGTGGTCAATATACAGGTATTTTTGCTTTGTGATATTCTACACTTTCTATTTCTTTTTCTGCATTGTAAAATAATTGTTGTTCTTCCATCTCCAGAATAAAATAAGAGACAGTTTTTTCTCTTGCGTGTTCACCTATGATAGAATCATAGAATCATAGAACCATTCAGGTTGGAAAAGACCCTTGGGATCACCGAATCCAACCATCATCCCTGCTCTACAAAGTTCTCCCCTAAACCAGATCCACCAACACCACATCCAAATGACCCTTAAGCATATCCAGGGATGGTGACTCAATCATCTCCCTGGGCAGCCTATTCCAGTGTCTAACCACTCTTTCTGTGAAAAAAATTTTCTTAATGTCCAGTCTTTGGTCAAGGAACACACAACCTCTTCAGTCTTTTTTGTTTTGTTTTAAATAGTACAAACCCTGATCTTTTTGTTTCTTTAACTTGCTTCATCAGGTATATCCCCTGGCTTTGAGCCCCACATATTCTCAAAGATCTTAGAGAGTCTAAGGAACCAATAAGGAGAGGTGCTGTGCTGTCCATCATATTTGAGAGGTCATGACAGTCTGGTGAGGTTCCCACTGATTGGAAAAAAGGGAACATAACCCCCATTTTTAAAAAGGGGAAAAAGGAAGACCCAGGGAACTACAGGCTGGTCAGTCTCACCTCTGTGCCTGACAAGGTCATGGAGCAGATCCTCCTGGAAAGTCTGCTAAGGCACATGGAAAATAAAGAGGTGACTGGTGACAGCCAACATGGCTTCATTAAGGGCAAGTCATGCCTGACCAATCTGGTGCCCTTTTACAACAAGGCTACAGAGATGGTGGATGGTGACAGAGCAACTGACATAATCTACCTGGATTTGTGCAGGGCCTTTGACACTGTCCCACATGACATCCTGGTCTCCAAACTGACAAGGCATGGATTTGACAGATGGACCACTTGGTGGGTAAGAGATTGGCTGGATGTTCACACCCAGAGAGTTGTGGTCAATGGCTCAATGTCCAAGTGGAGGCAGGTGATGAGTGGTGTCCCTCAGGGGTCAGTACTGTGACCAGAGCTGTTTAACATCTTTATTGGAGACATGGACAGTGAGATTGAGTGTGGTTTTAAACTGAGAGACGAGAGATTTAGGTTAGATCTTAGGAAAATATTCTTCACTATAAGGGTGGTGAGGAACTGGAATGGGTTTCCCAGGGAGGTTGTTGATGCCCCATCCCTGGAGGTTTTTAAGGCCAGGTTGGACAAGGTTTTGTGCAACCTGATCTAGTGGTAGGGTTCCCTGCTCATCGCAGGGGGTTTGGAACTTGATGATCTTTAAGGTCCCTCCCAACCTTAATGATTCTATGATCTTAAAACTGTGTTAAAGAGCAAATCTCCTGAGCATTAGAATATGTAAGACATATTTAACTGTTTCCCTGACAGGTCTACCAAAAAGACCTTCCAATTTAGACACACACTTTGCCTTGTCAACAGTCTCCTCAGTATGCAGCAGAGCAGGTGGAAGGAGTTTCAAGGTTGGGAAAAGAACAGCTTGTGTGTACACAGCATTGTAATTCTCTTGCCTCCAAAACAGAGGTTTCTCAGGATAGCTACACCTCTAACATAATCGCCAAGGATGAGGATGAAAACTAAATACATCTGACTAGAATCTGCAATGTTTTGAATTGTAGGTTGCCTCTCAGATGTGTTGGCAACAGCTAGAGAGAGAACTAGTCAATAGTACATGGAAGTATTTTATCAAAGATTGACTATATCTTTATACCATTTTTGTGGCTCTTTTATTGTTTCTCTGACTAGAGTAAGTCACAGTAAGTCCAGAAGTAACAGACCAGGAAAGTTAAAATCTTCAGAACAACTCCATTAACTCCTTCTGTAGCTGAGGCAGAATGCATTTTCAAAATGTAAAGTTTTAGTAGCCCATGAAGGTGCCCAGGTTCAGATGCCTTTGTTGTCTTGCATATAATTAAAAAACTTCTACCTTACTGAGGATGACAGGCAGCCTCTCACTGTGCTGACCACCAGTGCCATGCTTCAGTACTCAGGTTCCTGCCGTGTGTGGAGGTTGTGCCAAATTTGTCATACACATGCTCTTTTATTGTCTGATTTAGGATTTTTAAAATGCTAGACCAAAGCATGTTGTTTATTTTCCTTCCTCATGTGTAGTGGTTCTTCAAGACTGAAAATCTCTGTTCATGTGTGTCAGGAAAACCAATGATTACTCCCCAAAGTTATTTTGTATGTTAATAACATCATAACTTTCCATGTCTCCTCCTGCTAGACAGTCTTCTAAAGCCTTTCCTTCTTCCCGTATTGGAATAACTAAGCCAACCTTGATGTGCTATTGTGTTATGAAGAAGTTTTTTCTCCTTTCATGTGAAGTCAACAGCAGAATGATACATGTTGGCACTGACTATTACAGATATGCTGATCCACAGGTACTAAATAATTTTCTTCCTTCAGATATGTTGTTCCTGGCTTTCTGCAGTTTCAGATAGATTGAGTATTTTCTGCCTGATGTTTTGAAGGGTTTCAGTGCAACCTTTCAGAAAGCAGGATCTTGGAGGACAATTACAAAGTTTCTCATAACTGTTTACATCCTGTTTATGCTACTTTGTGGGAGGAAGATAGCTGTGATCCCCCCTGTTTACTCCAGTTTATAAATATTTAGCCCCATTCTGTATCTACCATAAGTCCATGAGATGAACAGCACCTACACCACCAATCAAATGTGGTTCATTGTCAGGGAGTGATGAGACTTGACTGTTCTTTGAGGGAGACAGGTAGAGCCCTGTTCAGGGATTGCATGCACTAATGGGATAGAGTTCCTCAGGGTCTTGACATGGTAGACAGAGTTGGGTGCAGGTGGCAGCATCCACTGGCAGCCTCAGACATGGAAAATTATGAACCAGAGCCAGGATTCCTGCAGGGGTTTCAGTCAAGAGTACATGGTGATGGAGCAAGGGACACGACTGGAAGTCAGGCTGCAAGACTGGTCTCCTGAGTTCATCCAGCAGGTAGCATTAAAGACAGGACTGGGTACAGCATAAATCTGATGGGTTTGGTCCATGTAGGAAGCATGATCAGAGACAGGCTAGATACCCCAACAGAGAGCAAGAAGGGACTGAAGGTCTGGGGCTGAGATGAAATGAGCATCCTGGGCCCATGGGCAGAGGGCCCAGGTGTAGGCTCCAGCCAAGACTGGTCAGTGACATTTAGGTTTATCAGTGCCCTAAGGGTTCTATCTCATCTGCTCAGGATGGCAACTGAACAAAAGGTACCTAAACTTTATTCCTGTGCACCTGTGATTATTGCTCAAGTTCCATTGGGGCCGATACCCTCTTATGGCTTAATAAATCTGCCTAAACACAGGCCATAGGTCATTGGCCACACACAAGTGTATCTGAAACATCTACAGAGAGCTGACTGGAGACAATGTGCACACCTCTGAAGTGTTGGAGGCCGGGTGGAAATCACTAGGGCAACTCAGCTGGCCTCAGGTGTCCCTGTCAGTCATGTTACAGACATATTGAGCTGAGCAGTTCATAGCAATCAGCTCAGATACCTATAGCCAGTATCTAAGCCCATTTTAGATACCATGGATGAGTTATCTGACAAACTCAACATGGAGATGAGAACTTTCCATGTTGATGTAATAATCTTATCTTTTTTTTTTAATCTTTTTGTACTCAGTTCCTATGTCATAATAATTTTGGCAGATGATTCATGTTCTTTTTTTTTTTCCCCTCTCACCACATGGACAAACCATCCACTGATCTCAAACAATTCTTTGAACTCAAACTTCCTCTTCAATTATATGTACTCCAGCTCCACGCTGGCCTCCATGCTATAAAGCTAATATTCAACTTCAAAATCAGCTTGTGTTACATTGGCAGCACGTCCTCCACTATGGAAACTGGGATGCTGACAGATAAACTTGTCCAGAAAGGAGAGCAGTGCACTTAAACTATAATCATCATGAGTCACTACAGCAGCTTTTTAGAATGAAGGGAAGTATTTTCACTTGTGATCCATTTTCAGTCAAAAGCCAGAATGTTCTGCAGAAATCAGACACTATAAAAAATAGTAATTTCCTTGGTAGTCGAAATTTTCCTCTACTAGGTATTTTTGATGTACACTTTTTAGCTAGAAGTTGGAATAATCATGTTTAAGACATGATTCTTTCAAACATTAATATCAGGAAAAGGTAAAGATGGGATTAAAAAAAACCACCACAGTCTAATCAGTGGGAAAACATTTACGTGAAAGCTAGACACCTTAAAAAACATCCATGTAGAAGTTTTATTTGCTGTTTCCTTGACGAATATTTCTTAGAGCATGATTGGTTTTGGTCCTCTTTGTGAAAGCTTATTTGAGACTTCAGGAAAAAGAACAAAGAACTATAAGGTATGTCATAAAAAGATGCTCTGCTGAGAAGACAACTGTGTTAGAGAAGCCTGGAATTTTAGAATCTCTTTCCAAAAAAACTTGAAAGATGAACATATATGAAGAAAAAAAAAAAAAGTCTATAATGAAGGATTGGAAGCATGAAATATAACTTGTTGGGTTTTGTGGAGGGAGGCTGGAAAATGTCAAAAAGTAGTTATAAATAATTTACACCACTGGAGAAGGGATAAAAATTGATCACAGGTTTTGGGGCTTGGTTCTGATGAAGCTACTCTCCCAGCTCATCATGTCTGATGCCACATGCTCAATGCACGTAATCAAATGTAAACTTCTTTATTGTAAGGGTGAGGTTGTGGAGTCTCTTCCTCTGGAGACTTTCAAGACCCATCTGGACACATTCCTGTGTGATCTGCCCCAGGTGTTCCTGCTGCAGCAGGGGGGTTGGACTTGATGATCTTCAGAAGTCCCTTCCAAACCCTTTGAGTCTATGAAATTGCATTTGCATTACACTTTCTTTAAGCCACACACTGGCGTATCCAACAAGGCTTCACCCAAATGTCTGTCAAAGGGCAGGGAAAACCTTTTGTCATTTCTGTCACTACACATCTAATGAGATACAGATGTAGCTGTAGAGCAGATTTTAGGTCATTAATTTTAATGGTCTCTTCAGTCAAGGTCCTGCAGGATAAAAATAAGTTTAGAAGAACCTCAGACATTTACCTAGGAAATGCAAGGAACAGCAGCCTAATTGGAGTGCAACAGCTGCATGGCAGGACACAGCTGCTTTGATGTGAGGTAGCTCCTTCCCATCATGGACCAGCCCCTAATGTTCACAGCCATCCTTCAGAGCTGCCACACCAAAGCTGGCTGCTCTGATCCCCCTGCACAGCCAACATCTGTGGCAAAGCACAAAGCCTGGGAATAGTTAGCATTGAAACTAGCTAATCTGGGGGTGGAAAGGGGTGCTTTTTCATTATTTCTTATGCCTTAACCTATTTTAGGCAGGACTGGTGCTGGGTTTTTCTCATTCTTAGAAATGAACAGTGAAGTTTATTGCTTTTTTACATGCCAGCTCCTCTTTTTTTCAGGGTTTCTATTCTTAACTTCTCCAGCTGTAGAATGAAAAAAATTGTCAGACTCCTACTCACCTTTTACCAGTCAGAAGGATATGTCAGGCTGTGTCATTAGTGTCTTAAAGCAGTCTGGAAGTTGGAACCATTGCAATAAGCAGTTGTGACGTTTCTCCCAGAGGGGCTTAAAAGGCAGTGATTATGTATTTGAACCAGATTTTAATTCATCACAGTTGAACTGCTACCTGAGGCTGCAAAAGTCAGTGAGCAAATGAATTAGGCTTGTTCCCAAGGACCTTTCCTCCTTCTTCCATAGGGGGAATAGACCAGCCTCTCTACAACCTTTCAGATGACTTCTAGCTGTTCTGAAGATAAAACCTTCCATATGGCATTCTAATTGCACAATAAAAGTGATTTAATTGGAAATAATTACTTTGTTTTCAAAGTACCATAATTATTTCAGCTCAGAGCCAGCTTTTGGAGTGGTATCTTGTGAGAGTTCATAAATTATGGAAGCGTCTCTTTCACTTTTAACTATTGTGTACATCCTTCCATTTACCTACTTGGTATTGTTTATATTGCTACAAAGAACTACAGACAAAGGGCTGCTGGTAAGAGCAATCAAAAATGAAACAAGGGCAGAGATAAAACATCTTCAAAGAAAAAATCGGAAGGCCTTAAAAGAACAGAGGAGGCCTAGGGGAAGTGTCTGTTTATCTGGCTGCACCCAAATACATGGGCATGTTTGGGTTTTTTTCAATGTTGAGGTCTAAGATAAAAATATAAGTGAACTCCTACAAACAATTTCTATAGAAAGTTTAAGGGGAAGCAGAAGCTGGTGTAGGGGAGCAAGCAAGGCAGCAAAAAAGCTGTTTGAGGAAGATGTTGCAGGAGTGAAACCAAGAGAGGGAGAGGAGGACCAGGAAACTTTGAGCATTGAGCCTGGCTGTTCAAGTTAAACAGGAGCATCCTAAATTTGTGAGGAGATTGGGAACTTTAGTTAGACTCAATGAAGCTTTGCCCTAGGGCTAACCCTCTCCTCTGGCAGCTGTTTGAGTAAATAAGCAATCTTTCATTTTGACAAAGCTCTTTTACATCACTTTCCTCAGCAGCTGGTCAAAACCTTCCCAGAAGAGTTTCTTGGAGGTATAAGTGTGGCTGAGACAGCGAGACAGAGTTCCTGAGCAGCTGTATCTTGACAGAAGGGAAAAAAAAGAGTGCTGACACCCTGACAGCAGGGTTTAAGAGGGACTTGAGGGATGTGATTTAGAGTTTGGTTTGTATGATGATGAAGATTTTTATTTTGGGATAGCTTTAGTGCAAGAGTTATTAAAAAAACAGCCCTGTCAAACAGCTTACTCTTTTTAGACACAGTCATAAGATAGTCTAAAGTAAGCAATTCTGCTGCTGAAATATAAACTCACACAGCCTTTGGGATTACTTTAATGATCCAGGTGTGAGTCCACATTGGCAGCTGCACTGATGCAACTTTCACCTGCAGATTAGTTTGCAGTGATGTGTCTGCATTTCTGCTGTCACTCAGTATATCCAAGCTATGCTTTTATAACACTTCAGAGGCATGATGTCATGCACTCAATTATCCCGGTGTAATGTGAATTGTTTAGGTCATTTTGTTGTTAATTAATTGGTCATGCCACATTAAAATGGTCTCCCTGCAGACCTCTGCATTACAGATTAATGTGAGCTTCCCCACAGACCTAGCAGTTTGAAGTGTCTCACCAGCAATCTAAATGACACTGATGTGCTGGGTTGATAGTTATTCTCTGTGTTGCAGGAGGGAAAGATTTCAATAACATTTCAGCTGTGTTTGGACGTTTGTTAGAAACACTCTCCCTGAAATACCAAATGAAATCCGTGTGCCATAAAGATAATAAGTAGAAAAGTGAAAATCATTTGGCTGTGTCTGAAGAGGTTGTGTGAGCCCACAGAATTAGCAGTCAGATGATGAGAAGCAATAAAGTTACTGCATTTTAAAAATGTAACTGAGAGACTGGGAAGCCACCTGTGGGGAACCTTTAAATGCCTGGCCCACTAAGCAACTGACCATATTGTTTTTAATAATCTCCCAATGTAAACTTGAGGAAGTTTATTCACAAACATCATTGTAATTTCCATGGGCAAATAATCATGGCTATTATAGTCATGCCCAGCTGCAGCTGGCTGCAGCTAAAAATGGAATGCTGGATTTTTTTATTTTCCCCCTAGTTTGTTTTAGTAATTAAGATTCTGATAATTGGAACGGTATTGTGAGAGTGAGAGGCATGAAAGCTTTGCAAAGCCCACTTTGTGGTCAAGCTTTTAATCTAAACAACTTGGTTCAGGGTTTACTGATGGGTCTGATTATTCCCAGAGTCCTCCACTGCTTTCAATTCTTCTTTTGACAGAACTTTCAGGATCCCAGAGTGCTGATCCACTTCCCTTGGAATGAAGCACTTCAAGCCATCTCTCTTCATCCCATTTACCTGATTTCTCTAATTAGCCTCTCCTTGTGAGCTCCACTTGTTTTCCTGATCACAGGGAACTCTTTGTCCTTCAGTTAGGATACAAGGAACATAAGAACATAAAAGAAAAAAAATAATAACCATGTTGGTAGTGGAATAAAGGTTCACAGCGATGGTGGAAGCTCCATTCTTGGGGATGTTCAGACCTAGACTGAATCTGAAATTAGGCTCTGAGCTGCCCCACCCAAATTTGAAGCTAGCCTTGCTTTGAGCAGGAGTTGGGTTTAGACATTTCCAGGAAACCTTTCTAACTTCAGATTTTCTATGAATGTGCTCTTATCCTAGGGTGTTTTTTCCATTTGGAAAAGTTCATTCAATCATGTCATCTGAACCATTGTGGAGTTTTGGCTATGAAAGCTAGGAAGTCCGGAATTGAGCCCAAGAAGAAACTCAGGCCTCAAACACCTCTCTATACATCTCGAGGTTGTCTTTGAGACCTACACCCCTGTACACAATTTTAATTAAGTGGGTGGAAGATATTGCCAAATAAGATGGTGACACGTCTTAAACCCACATCACCAAAGAGTGTATGCAGCTCCTGGGCATGAACTGAGCTGATGTGGTCTCAGCACAGCACAAATTCAACTGCATGTCCTTCATAATGAAAGGGAAAGGGCTTTTCCTTTTTTCAGGAGCCACGA
>NW_009954020.1:2167851-2192457 GCF_000747805.2 Chaetura pelagica
GGGAAAGAGCTTTTCCTTTCTTCAGGAGCCACGAAAGACCAGTTCTGTGTCAGTTTTTACATACATTCCCATGCAGCAACAGTGAGTCACCCAATTGAATCTGATGAAACTGATTGAAATAAAATTAAAAGAAGGAATTTTCTGTCTAGAAGTGGGAGTGCCCAGGCACAGATGTTGTTACATTTCCTAGTATTTTAGGAAATCTCTACACAAGTCTTACAAGATAGTAAAAAAGTATGGTAGAATTAAAGTTATGAATTCCCTAAGTCTGTCGACCAAGACCAGCAGGTTCCTGAACTCTGTGGACATCTTTCTAATCAGTATGAGCCTCAACCCAACTGGGACTCTCAGAAGAGAATGTTTCTTGGGTTTTGGTCTCTAGTGAAGTAACAGCAATGTCCATCATGGTCCTCTTTGACTTGCTTTATGTAGAAGCCAAACGATTAGAGGATTCAGCACAGAACCAGGGAGGTTCAGCTTACATTTTCTTTTCCATGTTAAAGCTTTGGAAGTGACTAGCCAGTCATCCTTGCTGAGTAAGGACACTGTCCCCATCCTTCCAAAAAGGGGCCTCTGGGCCTAGAAAAAACACATTAATTAGGACATAACTGTAGTACTAAGGTTACAGCACACAGCTGGGGGAGGGGGAGAACCTTGGTTCTGCTCCTAATTCCCCAAAATTACTTTTGTGTTTGATTACTTATGTTTCTGTATTAACAATTGTTTGGGAAAATACAAGAAAGTCTACTAGAATAGTGAGAATACTGTGCAATGGAGAATGCAAATGAAACACATGATTATACTTTGCTTAGTCTGTAGGCTGCTAGAAAGGCATAAATGAAAAACTATGTGAAGCCTAGAGATGAGGAATTTAGATTCTGCTTCAGCTCTTCCCAAGACTTTTAATAAAAAAATGATCACAAATAAAGGAATATCTACCAAATTAATTTGCATATGAAATGAGGCCGCTTGGAATTTGCTGATATTTGAGCTGCTGACAAGATATTTCATTACAAAAACAACAAAAAAGAAGTTTTACAGGAAAAAAAAAATAAAAAATAATATTTTAACTGATACTATTGGAAAAAAATAAACAAGTGTGAAGGCAAATAAAACCTTTTGCAGAACTGTAGATGGTTATGGCTACAAGAACATTACTCAGAATTAAACAATAATAATGACATTTTAATTGTAATAGCCTGAAAAGGTCAACTGACCATTTTTGGGGAAAAAAATGAAAGAGCTACAAAACTGTCTAGACTTCTCAATGTCAAATAAGTCACTACAATTATTTTATTATTTAATTATTTTTTTTAAAAAAATTTAAATGCCTGAGAAACTTGTGCAGTTTCAGAAATTAGAGGAGACTTTCCATAGAATCATAAAATGGTTTGTGTTGGAAGGGGCCTTTAAAGGTCATCTAGTCCAGCCTCTCCACACTGAGCAGGGACATTTGTCATTAGACCAGGTTGCTCAGAGCCCTCTCCAACCTGACCCTGAATGTTTCCAAGGATGGGGCATCTTCCGCCTCTCTGGGCAACCTGTTCTAGTATTTCTCCACCTTCATTGTAAGAAATTTCTTCCTAGTATCTACTCTAAATCTACTGTCTTTCAGTTTAAAACCATCCCCCCTTATCCTATTGCAACAGGACCTGCTAAGAAGTTTGTCCCCATCTTTCTTATTAGCCTTCTTTAAGTATTGTTTTGTTTTGTTTGTTTGTTGGTTTGTTTTTTTTTTTAAGAGATTACTCTGGTGAATGTTACTAAATAATCTTGAGAATAAGCCAAACAAATCCAGCAATATGAATATCAGATAAAGATACTAAGTGGGGAAAGAGGAAAGTTCCAGATATCTGAAAGTAACAGAGAAGAAAGTTGCTAACTTTCATCCTCATTTTACATGAACTAACTGGAAAAAATAAAGCCATTATTTGCAAAAAAAACCAATCTGCAATGTGGATGCATATGTTTCAAGTGATTCTTAATTAAGATACAATTTTCAGAGTTAAAGGTCCACCTGATGTGAGTACTTCAATAGTCTTGGAATTTGATCTTGCATATCTAGATCACAGACACTGTGAGATCAGAAATAATTTTAAAAATCCAATAGTTCTGAAAATTTGATCCATGACCTTTCTTAATCTGGTTAAAAGTCCAAAATGGCCATAACCAGACTCCTACTAAGCTCACTGGCAATATTCATATTGACTTATGTTCATACATTGACTTGAATTTGGCACAGAGACAGGGTAGAATTTATTTTGTATTTTTATATTCTTTAGGAAAGTAAGATTGTTTTCTCTAAACATGTTCATTGTGGATAAAGTGAACATACAAAAACAAATACATATATTTTAAATTAAACACAGAATTATTTCATTCATATTTAGTTTATATTTTCCATTCTGTGACAGTGTCAGAGGTCCTTGGGACACACACCTGGTGTTCCTTTGATGGTGATGGATTGGTGTTACTATTCCCTGAAGAACAGCCCAGGCCATTCTTTACTATTTTCCTTACTATTTCAGATATTTTATTAAGCATCAAGCTCTCTTCTTCTAGTGCAAGTTTCCATTTGATGAAAAGCAAATTATTCTCAAAGTCAGGTCTGTCCGTTTGAGAGCCATTTCCTATGTCCATGAAAGCAGGTCTGTCAGATTGTGACCCTTCCTCATCTCTGATATGTTTATGTTGGCAAGGTCACAAAGAGAGACATAAATTGTCTGGCTTGAATAAAAACAATCACAACATTTAAATCACAAGCAGATCATGACCTGGTGGCATGGCAATGGAAATATCTCAAAGTGCTGTCCACATTCTTCAAATGAGATGCTGTTACAGTATTGATTCATGAGCAGTGATATTTTAACAAAAGAGAAGCTTGAAAATATCTGCATCTGGTATTGGTTAGGGGATGTCTGGAGGCAGCTGGGACTAATTCAAGCCTCAGCTACATCTACCCTAGGAAACTGCCTGTGTCCAAAATCATCTTTTGGCACTCTGGCTGACTGCCACAAAACAGCCCATGTCCAAACTCTTAACTTTTCCTGCTCTCTAAAGGGTGAGTAGGTACAGACTGGTTACTGCCCTCTGCTAGGAACTGCTAGATGTCCCATGACTATGCTGGTCTGAAGAACACAGCAATAGAAACAGTCTGGTTGTGGTTCCCATTGATAGTCCCTCATTCTGTTTAATTTATTAGGAAAGTAGCCATTGAGTGTTTCTTCCTGTGTCCAACAAACTCTGCTTTCTTTAGTCCAAATTCATTATAGCTAGTATGCACTTAACTGAGTGATTTAGTGGAAGTGGAGCTGAGATGGCCCCATTTTCCCTCAAGGAGAGAGATGGAGTCCACCATGTACCAGGTTGATAGACCAGGTTGCTTTCTTGGAGCTGCCTGTCTCTCTTTCCAGAATACATGGGAAATTTAAATTTATAGCTCCCTGATGTGGGCACTTATTCCTGGTGCCTGCAGTTAGCCAGAATGAGTCTGCATCTTTGTATTTCCCATGGGAGTTGGGAAATGTACAGAACCAGTGAGGTTTGATGCTTAGGAAGTCATGGGCTAGTATATTTTAAGTGCTAAAAAATACTTAAAGCAGGTGTTCTCACTGGAATTATTCACAATTCTCATTTCTACTATCAGACTCAATTTCAAAGTGTATGCTTTTAACTTGAAAAGAAGACACAAACCTAGATGCCATTCAGGCTGACAGAGAGATCAGCTTAGCCTCAGACAAGGAAAGGAGACTGAGTATTCATATAAACAGCTGGTGAAAGGTCTGGAGAATGAGTCCTGTGAGGAGAGGCTGAGGGAACTGGGATTGTTTAGTTTGAAGAAGAGGAGGCTGAGGGGAGACCTCATTGTTCTCTAGAACTACCTGAAAGGAGATTGTAGGGAGGTGGGAATTGGTTTCGTCTCTCAAGTGAATAATGACAAGACGAGAGGAAATGGCCTGAAGCTGCACCAGGGGATGTTTAGACTAGATATTACAAATAATTCCTTTACTGAAGAGTAGCTAGACAGTGGAACAGGCTTCCCAGAGCTGGTGGAGTCACCATCCCTAGAATTATTTTATAGAAATGTAGATACAGGGCTTAGTGACATGATTTAAGCACTGAACAGATAGATTAGGTTATGGTAGGGGGATTTAGGTTATGGTTGGACTTGCTGATCTTCAAGGTCCCTTCCAGCCAGGATGATTCTATGATTCTATTCTATTAACTGAAGTTCATTACCAACATTGCATGAAATATATAGGAAAAGTTGAAAGCCAAGTAAGCTTTACAGTTACATGACTCTTGCTACAAATCACAGAATCACAGAATGGATTGGGTGGGAAGGGACCTTAAAGATCATCTAGTTCCAACACCCCTGCATGGGCAGGGACACTTCCCACTAGATCAGGTTGCTCAGGACCCCATCCAACCTGGTCTTGAACACTTCCAGGGATGGAGCTTCCACAACTTCCCTGGGCAACCTGTGCCAGTGTCTCACCACCTCACACTAAATATGTCTAACCTAAATCTCCCCTCTTCCAGTTCTGATTCATTACCTCCTGTCCTCTCACTGCAAGCCTTTGTAAAAAGTCCTTCCCAGCTTTCCTGTAGCCCCTTCAGGCACTGGAAGGCTCCTATAAGGTCTCCCCGAAGCCTTCTCTTCTCCAGGCTGAACAACCCAAATTCTCTCAGTCCATCCTTGGAGGGGAGGTGCTCCAGCCCATCATCTTTGTGCCTCTCCTCTGGGCTTTCTCCAGGAGATCTATGTCCTTCTTATGTTGGTGGCTCCAGAACTGGACACAGTAATCCAGGTGGAGTCTCACGAGAGCTGAGTGAAAGGGAAGAATCACCTTCCTTGACCAGCTGGCCACGCTTCTTTTGAGGTAGCCCAGGACATGGGTGGCTTTCTGGGCTGCATGTGCACATAGCTGACTCATGTCAAGCTTCTCACCCCCAAGTCCTTCTCCTCCAGGCTGTTTTCAATCTGTTTGCCACCCAGCCTGTCTCTAAATTTGTATGAAAGGCTACCTCCAGCTGACTGTCTTTAAGGTGGATAACCCAGTGGTTTAGTGCAATTAGAAGTGCCTAGCTATTCTTTGTATGTCCTCAGCAACATACATGCATGTCATCATGGTATATACTTGCACTTCACTTCCCCAAAAAGCTCAAGAGTATCTTAATGCCACAGTTCACATTTGGGCAAATAAGTTTTGTCCTGTACTTTGAATGAACAAAAAGGAGCATGACTGTAATAGCACAAAGCTGAATTGAAGCTAAGAATTACCTCTTGACTTTTGGCTTACTTTTCCTTGTTTCAGTAATAATTTTGTTTCTTCTAGTTCAAGTGGCCTATGTGTTTTAGGATCAAAAAGTGATGGAGAGCAGAGATATCCATCAAGTAGTCTGAGAGGAAAATACTGATACTGATAATAAGAATAATACAATCTCTGCTCATGCTGGAGTCCACTGCTTTCATCTTCTAGGCGGGTGAAGAGACAGGACAAAGCTAAGTGTGCTTTCCAGTGAGCAGTCTGGATTGTCAGAGCCCCCTGTTAGCTGCAGAAAAGGGAAACAATTCAATCTCTTCAGCCCTCTGCTCCCAAATTGACTTTGGTTTAGAGAAGAGGGCAGGCAGGAGCAGACCTGAGTGGTGCCTGGTACTTTGCCTTGGAGGAGATAAGTAGAGAGTGGAAGTGGGGCAAGCCCTGGAGTTGTCTGCTCCTATTTTAGTGCTCAGGATACCTGGTGTGATGGCTCATACCTTTCTTGTCCTCCTGCCTGGCATCCAGGAATCAGGAGACAGACAGTGGGAAAATATAAGACTGCTTTAAGCAGAAAGGTATTCTGAAACTGAAAGAAAAATAACAGTATTGGGTTTTTAATTAATCTTCTGATCTTAGATATATACAGAAGCACCCTTCTATATTCAGAAGGTCTCTTTTATTACAAAAAGAAAAAAAAAAAAATTCTAGGAATTAGGGCTTCAGGAAATACAACATATTGTGAGACTGGCAGTTAATCACTGCAGTTGTTAACCTTGCACTCACATTGCCGGTTTCTTACCTGTCCTGTATGAGGAAAAACACCAGCAGTTCAGCCACATCCACTGAGGCACAGACAAAGCCCATGAACATATACCTCTTTCTCATTTGTGGAGGCTAAGACCCTGGTTCTTCTGCAGTGAAATCTAGGGATGAAGTATCTGGTACAAATTAATCCTCCTATTGAATTTTAGGTCTTCTTGGATTTCAGACCTCTGTTTTCAGCAGTGAGCAATCAAACAGAATATCCTTCCATAAAGCCCTGCTGACACGGCTCTTGGTCTTCTGAACCCTCCAAACTGAGATACTCCATTCACGGTGTCCTTTTGCAATTTTCTGTGAGGGTTTTGGCAAATCTCTTCCTCTAATAATAAGTCAAGATGAAAACTCTAAGTGTCGAGTCTGGCTATTGTGAAATTGCTGGTACAAACACAAGGTTCAGTCTATTTCTATTACCACAGGCTAAAAGAAAAATTGTTGTTAGAGGAAATCCAGCACTGCCTGTTCCTTCCAAATACATTATGTGTAAATATAATTTCCATTTTATTTCAATATCAAATCCAGAATTGTCCCTGGTTCATCTCTATAGAGAGTTCAGGAAAAAACAATATTATTCTTCTCACAGCCTTTCTTTCTCTTTCTTCCATGGAGGACCTTTCCCTCTGCCAGACCTTTTCTCATGCTTGGAACAAACTCCCCATTCCTCTTGGCTGACACATTGCCTTAAACCTCCCTGACACTTGCTTTGCATCCAGCTTTGCCATGCTGTTCACTTTTGGTATACGATTTGGTGTCAGAAGGATCAGGGTTCTGGGCCACCCACTAAAATAACAAAAAAACCCACAACGGAATACAACAGAGAATAAAAGAAAAACAATAAATTAATAATTTACAAATAACTGAATTTATATTCCAGCTTCATTCTGTGTTCCCATCTGTTAATTTAAGAGGAGTGCTAGCTCTCTGAGAGAAGACAACTTCAGGACATCACTTCGGGACACATCCCAAAAAAGATATTTGGTGAGCTCTCTCCTGTAAAGAGCTAATGAAACTGTTCATTCCCACATTTCTCACTTCTCCTAGGCTTGATCCTGCATTGTGTAGTGCAGTGAAATAAGGGTCAAATTGTTTGTTTTTTATCAAGGGGCCTACAGAGGCCACTTGTCCCACCCAAAGAACACCCCACAACAAGGTCTGAGGCATCTGGGAACTTTGTCCCAAGAACAGTCCTTTCCCTGAAGTCCCAAAGGATACACATTATCCTAAAGAAAACCAGGGAGGGATAGATGAAAAATACAACAATGGGCAAGTAAATCCATCTTTGATTCACTCATCAAACCAAACCAGTAATTAAAAAAAGATTGTGTTTTTATTTTTCCCCAGATACAAGTCACTCCATTGTGTCTTGAAATGCCACTGCCAAATGCAAAATATCAAATACTGCCTGTGATAAATTTGCAGATCCAGAAGCACAATCAATTTAATTTTTGTTTTCACTGCTTTCCTTAATTAATGTTACTTGGTAGAATTTAGATTGAATTTTCAAATACTTTCAAACCTGATTTATTGATTATTTTTTTTTTTCTTGTCAAATGAAGTACTCAGCTAAGCCCTCTTGCATGTCTCTGAGCAGGAGGATCTTCACCTTTGTCATACAGTCAAGGGGCTAATGGATGTGTTGACCTGCAACAGCCCAGGAAAACAAGAAAGTTGTATCTTAAGGCCTCAGGGATGTACCAATTATAGCTTGTTTAGATAGATGCATCTGTGTCACCTTTAAAATGGCAGTGGAAGCTGGGCAGCCACTCTGGTATTAACTCAGCTTCTCAGCTGTGCTGGACCCAGGTTAAGCTGGCTTCTTCCTTGCTGTTGCTATAGGGCTAAGAATCTCCTGGTTTTCAAACCACCTAGTGTAAGACTCCAAGAGCAACTTTTCTCTTTTAGTAAATTACTCAAATTCCTGGAAAGAGCCTCTGGGCAGATACGACACCTTCCTATGTGTCAGCAAAAGGCCATGCTCATCTATCTTGCATTGCCCTGTTTGAGGATTAATTCTGGCTTGGAACATTTTGTTCTTTGATTTAATTCCTGATTGCAAAGCATACTTACATGAAGCCAGATCTTAGCATCTGGAGTGTTTACCCACTCTCCTGAAGTCCTAATTGCTTGTTAGTCACCTCCTAATTGATTGCTGTGGAATAACCATTTGGAAGGCCCAGGGAGAGGATAATTACTTCAGGTGGGATGTACACTGGAAAGTCTCAGTAATATTAGGCATTCATGTAAATCGCTTTCCTAACAAACAGGAGGTGGGTTGGGGTCAGCCTGGAGGAATGTGCCAAGCTGGGGGCGCCAGGGAAGGGGGGAAACAGGTTTCCCCAAGGGCCACATGCAGCAGAGGCAGAGGAGGAGAAACCCAAGGAGGAAGCAGCAGCAGAGGGAGCTCGAGGGTGGGCACAGGAGGAGGAGGCAGGAGCAGGGAGAGGGGTGAGGAGGGAGGAGAGAGGGGCTGGCAGGGACTGACCGACACCCCCAGCCCAGCCCAGCCCTGGGGGAGAGGAGCCGGGGGGGTAGGGGAGAAGCTGGGCAAAGGGACAAGGGGAGTGGTAGTAAAGCATATTTTCGTGTTTTCCCAGTCCTCCGGTTTTGTGGGGTTTTGTTTCGTGGTGGTTTGTTTGTTTGTTTGCTTTTGTGTGGTTTGTTATTTTTTTTTCCCTCTCCACTGCCTGAATCTATTTTAAATGGCAATGAATTAAACTAATTTTCCCCAAATTGAGGCTGTTGTTCCTTAACTAGTAAAATATCTCCTTGTCTTTGTCTTAACCCATCAGCATTTTATTCCTTTGTTATTCCTTGTTCACCTGGGGGGGCGTGGAGGTGGCAGAGCATCTGGGGGGCTTTCTGGTTGCTGGCCAAGGTCAACCCACCGCAGTTTCAGCCCTTCTCTTGTAGCGTGAAGCTAACTGTGACTTGATGCAAGACACTAGTTCTGTATGAGCACTCGTTCAGCTCTTAAAGAGCTACCCTAAATTGGTAGTATAGACATTATGGTGCCTAAGCATGACCATGGCAAAAAAAAAAAGGAAAAAAAAATAAATAATCAAATTAACTAGTAGAACTGGGAAAACAAAAAAGAGCCTGGACATTTTTGCAGGTATGTTAGCCTTTCTTCAAGTCTGTGTGTTTATAAGCTTATTCCGTTTTCCTACCACAATCTAATGCTCAAATAAAAAACAAAAAAACAAAAAAAACCCAATCAAGATCTGAAAAGCCTGCCTTGCTGTCAGAGATCAACATCTTGCTTCCTCCGTAATTGTTGGAGACAACTATCTGTCTCTGGTGGGTGACCCAGGACATCTTAAGAGTGAAGCAGTATAGTAGGGATTAATTGCTTTTTTATTATTTTGGGGTTTTTTTCTATCACTTCAGAGGAAAATTAGACAAAAAGCTTTTAGTTGGCTGAAGTTCGGTGTTATTTATTCTACCCTTTGTTCCAGCCATAATCAATAAAGTTACCAAGGTGGGCATTTTGGCTGGGAAGGAGGGTCAGACTGACACCACCCAGCTAGTTTAGATACAGTGCAAGGGACCAGTGTGGGGTGTTACTTTTAGCCAGTACACAGCTGCCTACAAGGATCACTTTCAAAGCCCAGAGTTAGCTGCCAGCTACATACATGCATCCACAGAAATGTTCCCCATGGGTATTAGTGCTCCTGAAAGAAGTGACCCACTGCTGTGCACAGGCCCTGAACACTGCATCTGGTTTGGAAATGGGACCTTCCTGGAGTGTTTAAATGCCTTAAAGATGTCTGGATGATTTGCAAAAAGTCCAGCCAGGTAAGACATTTAATGTCAAGGAAAGTAAAGGGGAAACTAATTTAAATGTTGTAATAGCTCTCCTTTGACACCTCTTTATCTTTAGAGGTCTAGATACCACTGTAAATATTGTCTGATAGGCTTACAGCTGCATGGGGACTTAGTTGTGATAGTACTTAGGTGTGATAGTACTTCACCAGCAGCTAAAAACAGAGTGCATCTTTATTTTCTCAGACTTCTTTGAATTGTTATTTTTCTTATCCATTTTTATTTGAAGAGAAAACTGTCATTTGCCTTGTCCTTGTACTGGTTAAGCACAAAAACTGTTCCCAAAAGTTGATACCTCCATAGCAAATGACAGCCTGAGGCTTAGTGGCTGGGTAGTCCAAGCAAACTGGAAGTGTGCAGTTTCCTGGATCCAGTGGCACAGAGAAGAGTAACACAAGTATCTGTCTTCCACTTTTAATGAGCAGATGTCCATTTCATCTGGAAAAATCCAGGGTAAATTATCATGCATACTGTTGCTTTGTTCCTAGTATGCCAATGTGCCAGCTCTATCAACAGCATCATCCAGAAATTAATTCATGGATACAGCCAACAGGTGCTGAGGCATCCTCCACTCCCCTGATTGTCACCAAAGGTAAAGCCTGTGCTGTGCAACTGATAGAATCTCTCAGCAGGCATACTTTAAGAGAATGTTTCTCCTTTAGAGAGTGCTCAGCTCCTGTCAAGCAACAAGGTTTCTCCAGGCCTTCCTATGTTTGTGGTTTGGTTTGGTTTTGTCGTGGGTATCATTTTAACACCTGCGTACTCAGAATCCGAAGGTACTTTGGTGATGAAAATGGTTTCATTTGAACCTGTTGAGCTAAGCAGCAGTTCATTTTGCAACGGCAGAAACAGCAGTTTGGAGCAGGAGCACAAGGAAAGACATGTTTAGGTCCAGGATGAGTGCGTGCAGTCTGTATAACCACCATGGAGGGTATAGTGAGGGAGACGCATCCTAGCAAGGATCACTGTTTACTTGTAAATCTTTGGACCATCAGTTTTAGCTTGGCCTTTGTTTGTGATCTTGAGTTGAAAGAATGACCTCTTCATGTAGGCAAGATCATTCCAGGTTTTTTACAGCAGAGAGAAGTTGAAACATACACTTCTTCTCTCACCCACACAGAGGTAGCTGCATCCAGATTCCTCCTCTAAAAGGAACCCATCACGCTTCAGGCTGCAGGTCAGTGCAGCACAAGGATAGCACTGAGAGGAGCCTGTCCTCTGCTCGTGCTGCCAAAAGCACAGCCTGGCTGCTCTGGTTGGAACCACATGGCTATATGTGCCACCACTTCACCCTTGGCAGCTTGTAGACAGTTTCTATTTTTGACCATGTGCTCCAGCTGTTCCCCTTCTAGCTTCATTGCACCTTCCACCCAGTTCTGAGCTGAAGGATAGGAAAGGATTAGCAAGGTCTGCTATGAGGGCTGCACTTTGATCCCTGTAGTTGCTTCTAAGAAATAATATGCAAGTTCTCAGTAGCACTGCCTGTGTGTCTCTTTATAACAGTAATTTTCTTAGTCCTTATTTCTTCTCAGTTTAAATAGCTTGAATTTGACCTTTCCCCATCAGACTCTCTGTGTGCCAGCACTGGGTTCACAGCTTCTGTTTGTGCCACTGCTGTAAGAAACTGGGACCTGCAGGCAGGCCTTTGCTCATGTATGAATGTATCTGACCATTGATTTAAGAAATCCACCTACATTTGCTCTTAAAAAATGTCACTAAATACCAATACTTTATTAATTTTTAAGTCCTGAGGTAGTACCTTCCTAGCATCTAGTTACTGATCCTAGATGAACTTCCTTAAATCCAAATCTGTGAGTTTAATTTGTTTGTACAGTTATTCACTTATTTATGAATCAAAGGTCAGAGCAGATGATCACCATGTCCTGCCTGTGGTATCAAAAAGCAGCTGAGTGCAGATGAAATCAGTTCAGTTAATTGAAGAAAAAAAACAGCTGAAGACTAAGCTGAGTGAAACTTTGTCAATGTTCACTAGGATAATGTTGGTTTTTGCCATTTCCAATTTTCTATTTCAGATTTATATTCAAGCAGCCAAACTTTGGGAAGCAGTGGAGAAGTGGTATGTTAAAACATATTGGCTGCTACAGTTTTTCCAGGACCACTGTGCTTCAGCACTTCAGCTGGGCTTTTCCCTGACCTGACTTTGGAACTAATCAGAAATAAATATTATGACTGGTTTCACTGGAAATACTTGTATTCTCAAGGCCAGGGAGCTCTGTTGCTGTCTGGGAGATGTGAGGAGCCAGGTAAATGGAGAAGGATTATCTGAAAATCAGGTAAAGCTGTAGCCTCTGATGCTTAATCTATGATGCAGAGAGAGGCTGGTTGTTCATTTTCATTTAGTAGAAGAGGAAAGTAGAGCTTTTAATGCCAAGGCTGATTAGGCAGCTCTGAGTAATTGAAGGAAGTGCTATTGTGTTAAAAATTCTGGGAAAGTAAATATGAAAAAAGGGGGGCAAAGTCATCCTCAGCTGTAAGGAAAATTTGTTCATGTTGGTGCATTCAAAGGCTTCGTAAAAGGTCCTAAATAAGTGCTGGGGAGGTATCAGCTGCTCTTCTCATTGCATCCTGGTGGGAAGGCTGGGAAGTGATGAAGCAGTCAGTGTGGCCATGTGTTAGAGAGAATCTCTCCTGGCTGTAACACAGAAGAAGCCTTCATGGATGGGTTCACAGACACACTCTTTAATCCCATGCCTGGAAGCAGATCTAGATCTCCCCACAGCGATATGCTACGGTTCCTTGCCTGCTCTTTATTAATTCTTGTTGCTGGAGTCCCAGCTGCATTTCCCAATTACTAAAACCTGTTTTATCCTTAGAGGAGTCTCTCTATTCACAAATCTTCAGAAGTTTCCTTCATTTGTAGCTCGTAGTCTAGAAAATCCATAACTCTATGTATCTATATTTTTGAATGATCTTGCTAGGAATGACAGACACTGAATCCTTGGTCAGGCTCTTCTGTAAGAATAGCCACTCTTGAACTCTACTTTGTGGGGAAAAAGAGAAGATAACGAAATGGGAATTTCTGTGCCCCATGTGAGCAACAATTGTTTGATAACTTAGCAATTAAGGGATGCAGCAAGGGATGCTAGAAACTGCAAAACTTTCCCATTAGATTTATTTTAGGGTAGCTGTTGGCAGCATACTTCTCCCTTATGAAATCTAGTCCATGTTTTTAATGTTTCTTCATTATGGTGAGCTAAGCAGATGTTAAGTCAGAATTTCTGAATTCAGTTCCTATCTCTATGATTTACCTGTCGTATACCCTAGAAACAAATCCTGCCTTTTCCGTACTGCTCATTTTTTCTGTTTTCATCGATACTTTGATCCTGGATCTACGATAGTTTTGTCACTGTGGATAAGATAATACAAAATGGAGTAATTGCTTATGTCTCCTTTAAATCCCCTTTTTTCCTAGGAGGGAGTGAAGTGTATGTTTGTATGTGTGTGCTCATGTCTTTGTACAAATTCAGCAGACTTTTAGTGCTGTGAGTTCATCAGCTCTTGCAAATTCAACAGGAGACTCCTAGTTTCTGGACCCGTTAATCTCCATCACAAGCTTTCATATAATGTCTAAGTATATTGTTTTCCTCTTTCTGTTATCTTGTTTTCTGGTAACTATTTTCCTGTCCACAGGTACAGACAGCTACATGATCTGTTCACTGAAAAAGAAAGAGCCTTAATGACCCCCCCTCCTTTGACCAATAAATATTTTTCTCTTTAGGCCATTTCACTTAATGTACAAGTGGAATTTCATGTTGTACTTTGCTTGACCTAAAGTTAAGTTGCTGCTGAAAGACCAGATCTCCCACCTCCTCTCCTGCATCAAATCTGATGTTTGTCTCCAGGACGACTTCAATCCCATTGCTGACCTGAAGGAAAAGTAAAACTTAAAAAAAAAAAAAAATAGAAAAAAATTAGATCTGGAGCCCCCAACAAAAGAAGGATGTAGATTTGTTGGAGTGTGTCCAGAGGAGGGCAACAAAAATGATCAGAGGGCTGGAGCACCTCTCTTATGAAGACAGACTGAGGGAGTTGGGATTGTTCAGCCTGAAGAAGAGAAGACTCCCAGGGGACCTTATAGTGACCTGCCAATACCTGAAAGGAAGGCTGGGGAAGATCTGCTCACTAGCACGTGACGATAGGACAAGGGCTAATGGTTTCAAGCTAGAGAAGGGTAGATTTATATTGGACATTAGGAAAAAAGTTCTTTAATATGAGGGTGGTGGATCACTGGAACAGGTTGCCTCAAGATGAGGTGGGGGCCCCATCCTTGAAGACATTCAAGGTCGGGCTTGATGGGGCTCTGAGCAATCTGTTCTAGTAAGAGATGTCCCTGCATGTTGTAGGGGAGTTGGGCTAGATGACCTTTAGTGGTTCCTTCCAACCCAAGACATTCTATAATTCTATGATTCTTTTTTTCCTGTGTGTCAATGAGGTGGCACAATCAACAGCTTGAAGGCAACAAGGACTATGAGAAATCACACCTGGGATGCATGGGTGTAGGGGTGCCACAGTGCTGGTTTCAGAGTTGAGATACATTAATGTTGAACTTCTCCCCAAAACCTAGATGGCAAATCCTTGAGCTTTTCCACAACACTGTGCTGATCGTCAGAGAGATGTGATCAACAAAACCTTCTACAAAGTGCCATTTTTATACATTCCCTCTAGTATGCATTTGTGGATTCCTAAAGCTATGGAAACATGACTGAGCACCTCAAGAGAGTGGATTGTCTCACAAATGTTCAATGCACATAGCAAAGCTAAAAGCAAATTGCTTCATTATTAACAAAGCAGTAGCAGTACAGCCTCACTAATTTCTGGAGAGATCAACTGGTTTTTACATTTGAAGGAGAGAGGTGGAACAAACCCATGAAAAAGCATATATGAAACACCAAAGATAAACCTAAAAATAAAAATGTCACAACTCCATTGTCGACAGGCTCCCTAAGATCAGAGAGGACACAAATGCTTGCTGAGCTTTTAATAATCATTTTACAATTGCACCATTGAGGTGAGACTGTTAAAATCTGAACTGAATACACTGAAGGAAAATGAGAAAATTGGGGAAAAAAGAGAAATTACTGCAGTTACCTTTTATTTTTATGCCAACAAGGCTTTAAGCAGAATCTGACTGAAGAGGTGATTTTTCAGCAGTAAGAAAAGATTCTACAGCTTTCAGACATTTATTCTAACCCTGAGTGTGCTCCCTTGCTCGTGCTTTCTTTTATATCTACCCCGAGTAGGGACCAGGGTCTCAGCTTCAGTAGAGTGAGTTCACAGCTCTGGAGCATTTGGGTACTTACAGTCTTAAACTCCTGTTTCGGGAGGCTACACCAAAATGCTAAACTCAGATGACCTCAGAGCAATTCAGTAACCCTCATGAAGATTTACTTCTTAATCCTACTGCAAGAGGGTCAGTCTGCACACCTGAAGGCCGGCTTGGTACGACCTGATATCAAATGGTCATTCATATGAGCAGAGGCAAAGGGCAGGACTCAATTGCTATAATCTAGAAGGATGTTACGGAAAAAGGAGGGACCCAAACAAAACTACTTAACTGGCTCTGTTGAAGCTCTTCTGCAGATCACAGGTTATCTCAGATGACTGTACCCAGGCACCCCTCTGCTGTTGGTAGGTATTGATAGTTCAAAGGCACTGAAAAAGCAATAAACACAGTCTTGACTCACCAGCCTTCTGGCTGTCAGCCCTGTGGAGACACTTAATACTTCCTTTGTCTGAGCTTTTTAGATTATCTTCTTGGTTTCTCTGCTAAGAGCATAGCTTGAAAGGATTTTGGTAACAGATGTGACTACTCAGAATTTGAGTAAATCAAACCCTAAGGTGTGCTGTTTGGCACCTTCCCAATAAGAAAGGAGCTCAGAGAACAATGTCTTCTGAGGTGGTCTTGTCCAGTGTCATATGAAATCTGTAGCAGAGGGAAGGAGAATCATAGAATCATCATAGAATCATAGAATCTTAGGGGTTGGAAGGGACCTCGAAAGATCATCTAGTCCAACCTCCCCTGCCAGAGCAGGGTCACCTAGAGTACATCACACAGGAACGCATCCAGATCCTGTTCTTCAGTTCAACCTGTCATCCTATTAAAACTGCTTTTCCGTTGTAATAGGCAAAGGAGAGTCTTGCAAACCCAGTGCCTCTCCTATGTGAGTTTGGTTCAATCCAAGGACAAGGAAGCAAAATAATGCATGATCAGATATTTAAATATGGCATTGTAATGCTTATACACAAGTCATCATTCCCAGGGACGTGTTGACTGTGATGTTTCCTCATTTCTGAGTGCTTTGCTTTGTACCCTCAAGCATTCATCAGTCTGCATTGGAGTCACTTCTGGCAGGGAGTAGGTTATCTTAGTTTAATTGCTTCTACCTTAAGGACTGATAAGTATGAAGTCTATCAAGGGAAAATTTATGTCTGACAGAAAAGATCTAATGGTAGTTTGGGACTTCTTGGATTTAATGCTCCTGTGCTCCATGTCATGTACAGATTGTAATGCCCAAGCAAAATGAACATCAACTGTGCAGAAGGTTGCATTGAGATGCATAAGAAATTATTATATTTTCATGCTTAATTTAGAAACATGAATTAGTAATGGCCTTTGGGCCTGGTTTCAAGTTTTACTTTTCCTGCCTTCTTCTCCCGTAATCACAAGTTACTGTTAATACACAATGTTATGTACTTTTAAGAGGATGCTACTATATAAAAATGGATCTATAAAAAATGTACATAGAGATGCAACTCAATATAGGAAAGGGTAAAAACAGCACAGCTTCACTTTTCTGCAGGGCTAAATTTCAGGAAGTTTAAGAGAGGTGATTTAGTCACACTACTTTCTATAGAAAATGCCAATAAATACTGCAACAGCTCCGTGAAAGTAACTCTTTCTCCTGGCCTGAAGTTAGACACAATTAAGTGGTTTTTTTCTGATCTCATGGTCATGATGCCAAAGAAGATACTGAGTAGCTGATAGAGCCAGGCAACGTGTCATATGTCAATATCATTGGTTAGACTGCCTCAGGTCTCGCCTCTCAGTGCCATGGCACAGTGCAAGTTCTCAGGTCAGCAGTAGGAGACTGTCCCTGTCCCAAGTTATGGAATATCCTGAAGGAAGGAAAGCTCAAACAGTCACAGTTCTGCTACACTCGTAGCCAACAACATGCATGAGAAATTAAGAGGTCATGGGAACTGTATTTACCATGTTGAACTATATACCTCATTCATGAGAACAATCACATCTCAAGGGATTTAGATTTCTTCTTCTCACATGGTCTTCATCCTTTCCCCCTTACTTCCTTCTCTTTTTTTTTTTTTTTTTTTTTTTTTGTTCATTTGGAAGAGATTTTTAAATCACTGAGGAAGAGAAATGGCAAAACCAAAGCTATCTCAGGCAGTTCGTTACAGCATCAGAAAGAGAAATGCCTTTTGAAGTTTACATAGGGTTGTAGAATAACAAAATACCTTAGGTTCATAGAATCATAGAATCCTAGGGGTTGGAAGAGATCGCTGAAGATCACCAAGTGCAACCCTCCTGCTGTAGCAGGAAGACCTAGGGCAGATCACACAGGACAGACAGGTATTGAAAGTCCAGCGAAGGAGACTCCACAACCTCTCTGGGCAGCCTGTTCCAAGTGCTCCATCACAATTTTTTCCTCATGTTGACGTGAAACTTCCTGTGTTGTAGCTTGGAGAGGACTTTAGGTTCCTCCCTATATGTTGGGTGCTTCAGCCTCCTGACCAGCTGGATGGCCTTCAACTTACTGCACTTTGTCAATGTTTGGGGAGCCCAAACTTCTGGTTTAGTGTCATCCACCAGCTTGCAGGGACCACATTCCACTTCCCTGGCTCAGTTCTCTAAGAGGAGGCAAAACAGTATTCTCCCCAGTATTAAACCCTGAGGAACACTACAAGAGGTTTGTAGAAACCTGACCAGTTTCACTGAGGTGATCATCCTCCAGTTAGTTCCCATCATTGACACTCTAGCTGGCATCATCAAGTTGACTCTTCTGGGGAACAAACTGCACTTTCCACAGTGAAATTTCTGAAGTCACAATCATCCTCAGGGACTCCAGTGAGCTGATCATCTGAATCCTTCATGTTTTCATTATTACATATTCTTTAATAAAATCTGTAATGAAATCTGTGAAATCTAATAGCAGTGCACAAAAAGATGAAATTTCCAATTTGTGAGAAAGGGGCTTCCTTTTAATCCTGCAGCAAATATTAGAGATAAAATTAAATACAAAAGGAAAAAAAAAGTAGGAAATATGTATACAACGGACCTAGAATCTACATAATATCTTTACTTTTTTCTTCTGCTTCTCCAGTGAAGGGCACAAATAGTTGACAGTGTTCTTTGCAGAACTTTTGTCCAAAGTGCATCTGCTTTTTTCTACCAAAATACTACCTACAGAGTAACAATTTAAGCAATGACAAACATGGCAATAAAAAATTGTAAATCAATTTGTATAGTGGCTTATTGCAGACATAAACTCTGTCTTTGGAGAGACAAAATGAATTCAGTAGACCATCGACCTGTAACAAAGGCCTTAAAAATAAAACTGTCCAGAGATTGTTTATTTTATTTATTTAACAGATGAGGTCTGGGACTTAACCCATGCACCTTCATTGCCTGAACCTTCTCACATCTATAGCTACTGCTAACACCTTTCCTGCAGAGAGAGACTCACCACTTCAATAGTTCAAACAAATTTTCCTAGCAGAGGCAACGCTACACAACATACAGATTTGTGTTCCAATCATTTAACAAGTATGTGAACAAAAATGGCCAGTGGCAGAGTGGAACCTAAGAGGATGATATTGTCAGAACCAAACAAATGAGATTTATAGTAGAGTTGGTGTTTTTTTTCTAAATTACTATTTATTTTTTACTTCAGGTAAGAAAATTACTAGGCAGGAGATTTGTTTTGGAGAACAATTATTGCTGCAGGCAAGAAAATATCAGTGCAATGTGCATGTACTGCAGATATCTTTCCCCAGCTAAGTTTTGATCTGTTTCCAGTTTTAGTTTCGTATTCCTTCAGATCACACATTGGAAAACAGATAGGAAAAAGGAAAAAAAAAAGTTTTAAAAAATGGCACAACCAGAATTAACACCACTAAAATAAATGTCCATGCATATATTATTATAAATTGTATTTTAATATTTCATAATACTTAAAACTAAATAGGTTAAAATATTTTTTAAATGTCTGGATTGAATATCCCAGGAGAACTTCAGCTCATACTTAAATAAATGAGGTGACATCTATGGGGAGAAAAATGAAGAACAAGAAGAAAATTAAGGAATAGATCAGAATAGATGTATGTGTATACAGACTGAAAGCAGAGGGATTTTCCTTCTAGTGTGGACCACTGAGTCTGATGTCTCATGTAAGGTGGTGTGAATACACTTATTTGTATGGATACGGCCCATCTGACCTACTGCAAACATCTACACATGGCTTGGTCATCTGACCATCTCTACTGCTTGCACAGTTTGTGAGAGAAACCTGGTACCACTCACCTCACCCAAAAAGGAAAAGTCTGAAAATGAACACAGAAATTTTTGCTTCAGAAATGTTCTGTGTCTCCACCGACTAAATCAGAAATTTATTTTAAAACTGGAGATGTATTTTTTAATGGTGTGCACACCAAAAGTTGAATAAGATGAAGTCCATCCTACATATCTGTTATTAAACTCCCCATCTAATCTAGTCAAACTTCTGTTAGCTGGTTTACAGAAAGGCTCAGATTTCGTCAGAAATGTAGTTCCCCAAACAGTTATTTATCAACTGTGATCTTTTCAATATTAAACACAATCTCTGCTGAGCAACAGGGGTTAACCTTTTCTACTTTGTGAGAACAAGATTTAGAAATTGAAAATCTGTTAAAGACTCAGTGATCAATACATACTAGCCTTGTTTTAGATAATTTTATGTAATCTGAAAACATTCCAAGGTAATTTCTAAAATAGCTGTATGAGTGCTTCATTGATCTGCCTGCACATAAAGCTAAATAATGACTAAAGTTATGCCCGGATTTTGTAAAAGTAACATTTTCAAATCTGAATGCCTAAAGAGAAGCATAACATCCATATTCAGATACCTACGTGATTTATGGAAGTGCTTATCAAATTCAGCTTTTAACATTAGAATAAGACATGATCCAGCTGCATAAGCACAGACATGTAGTTCAATTTAAGACGTTATCAAGAAATCAGCATGACTCCAGCTCATATGCCACAAGGTCTATGAGAACCTCTGCTCTCCCAGCTGGACACTGGAAACCAGTCAACCAGTTTCAGGATGAAGAATGGACCCCGAACCATGGAGGCAAAATGGAACAGAGGAGGGTTTTCAGATAGAACCTGGAAATCATGTCCACCTCTGTAGATACCGTCAAGTCAGAAAACTTTAACCTCAGCTATTGGAGTAATGCACTTAATGCCTTAATGGAAGGCACTTTGGAACTCTGTGTGGTCTCTTATTCTAATGGAGATGGCTGCTAACGTTTAATATCTTAAGTAAAACATCCAGTCTTTGTAGTACTGCAATTACAGAGAGTGAACAAACACAGCACACACTGCAGGTGAATGAGATCAACTGAAGTTTGTTAGAGGTAATGGAAAAAAAAGCTGCAGGTAAAGCAATGCACTGCACTTTGTTACCAGGAATATCTTACCTGTGTGATCTCTCACCATCCAGAGAGGGTCTTGTGACACTTTGCCGAAAGGGAAAATTTCACATGGAAGCAGTAGGATAGAGCAATAATCATTTTACAGCAGAAAATCATATTATGGGGCAGTTTAGGCATGGGGATTACAAAAAACCAAAACAAACAACACTCTTTGCAGTTACTTGTCTGTTTACTAGTTGCTAGTAGTGACAGGAATTATAAACAACCATAGATAATAAAGAGCTGGATCATTTGTTAGCCATCCACTTGATTTGTGACTGATGGGAATTTCCGCAATGCATTAAAAGTAGCTATCCAGTTTGTAGGCAAAAAAACAAGTAATATCCCCTCATTGCTGAGGTTACTCAAATATTTCATCCTTTCTCCTCAATCTGCTTCTCCCACTGCCTGTCTTCTTGCAACACCTTCAGATTTCTCTTCAGCTTTCTCCTCTACTTCTTGTCTTCAGCAAATATATCACATTACTATGTATCTTCATTCCCCAGTCCCAGTGCATCTTCCCTTTTCTTTCACCATTCTTACGAACAGTTGTCACCTTTTGACTTAGGTCTGACAACAATGTTCTTGATCCCCTCCCCCTTCCACCCAGGTAGGAAAGGAGAGAGAGAAAAAGAGAGAGACTTGGCTGGATTGAAAACTAAACTACACAGCTTTAATTAAACACTAATGATATAAGAGAATATATACAATTATATACAAGTGTGTTCAGATATGTGCAAAAGCCTCTCACCTCCCCCACCCCCAGCAACTCCCACAGCATCTCCTGAGCTGAGAACAGCCCTGAAAAGTCCCAGAGCTGCTGCTGGAGAAAGCACAGAGTGATAAGGATCAGGAGAGCTCCAGCCTGGGGGCTGGTGGTGATGGATGGACAGAGTCCTCCCCGGACGCCAGACAGAAGAGAAGGGAAGAAGAAGCAGGAAGGAAGTTGTCTTCTGTGATCTCTGACCTTCCTCTGAGCTTACATAGATACATGGAATGGAATATCTCTGGACAATATTGCTGTCTGTCTAACTCAGCCTCCTACAGAAGGGTCATAGATCTCCCCGTAGTGTCTGAGCCAGCAGAGTGAAGGTGCGACCTTGAAGACCCAGCAGTTAAAAAAACATTCCGCTGTTATTAGCTTTAGTTGGAATGCTCTGCTGCTAGTTAAAAGAAAGCTTACTGAAGGGGAAAAAAAATAATAATAAATCAGTAAAAGGAAAATTGGCTTCATCCTGGCTCAAACCAGGACAACAGTTTTCTGTGTTTTTACTCACATTTCTCTCTTTTAGCTTCACTCCGACTCCTGTGAGCAGCCTCTTCAGCTGTACAACTCTAGAAAACAGTGATTCATAAAAAAAACCCTGGTATTAGATGACTATTCCTTTTGTAGGACTAAGAGGACTTACTCAGACACCCTTGCTTTCATGTGAGAAGAGATTTAGAAAACCGCTATTAGTCTCCCATATTGATAAGCTATTAGCATTGCCTGCAGTGAAGTGTTGTCCCTTGCCAACCTGCATTTTCTCAGACAATGGCTGTGTGGTTTGCATAGTCCAGGGACCATTCCTAGTCAGCAATTTGGATGAAAAACCTTCTTCCGGGTCAGTAAGTTTAGCTGTATGGAGGCAAAGAAAATGTGTCTGACACGTCAGTGCCAAAGAACAGCCCTGGTCCTTTTAATTTAATAGTAGAGAAGTAACTCTACATTCTGAAGAATGGTTAGGTCAGGACCCCCCTACAAAATTCCTTCAATAAACAGTGAAACTGGAGAAAGTGTAACGTGAGCTGGATATTGCACTCCGAAGATATTACAGTTCTGAGGAAACCTTTTGTGTCCTCTGGCTGAGTTTCTTCCATATGACATAGCTGGAAGTGTCATGATTTTGCTGCTAAAGGTGATTTCTGGGTTGACTTCGGGGACACTTGTAAGTCTCTGCATAAAAGTCCGTTGGTGTCCCTGTGCCAGCTCCTCAGAAGTACAGCCCAGTTGCAGCCCTTGCTTGTAATTCAACTGTTTTTGTTCTGTTTTGTTTGCTTCTTTGTATTGTTTTCAAATTTGAAGAAGGAAGGGAACAATGTTCAACAATCCCAAACACTTGTGTTTCTCCTCAGCATTTCAACTGTTTTACCCCAGCTGGAAATCAAAGCAGGACCCTGTCAGCTTAAAAACTCCACTCAAAACTTGACTGCAAACTATGTGTCAAAGCAGAAGAAAAAAGAAGACTAAATTTGGCAATCATATTGACTCATGTTCGTTAATGATTAATATACCCAAACAAACTCATGCCTGGCCACTGGGGACCATGTTGCTTTCTTTTGCACCTCACATTTGGTGCTTGTTCAAGCAGATCTCGGTCCCACATTCTGTGATAATTTCTGCAGATTTTGAAAGACTTTGGAAAGCCTTGGTTTCCTACAGCTAATATCCACTCACATTGTTTAGTCTAATATTAAGCCTATATTTACAATGCTCTTTATATGAAACATCTCTGAGGACCATGCAAACTCTCTAAGATGTGAGCTAAGATTTTCAAGAGTCAAGCTCATTCAAGATACTCAGTCGCTCTCCAGTGCTAAGGATATTGGATAATGAACCTTTTCTTGGAAATATCAGAACTTGTGTTTGCAGTAATCTGCTATTATTTTACTTGATCACCTATCTTAGGTAGGTCTTTACAAATATCCTCAAAAGTTTTTTCTTCTTTAATCTAAATAGTGATGTAATATTATTAACTCACCAATACCACTCCTTTTCAGGAAATGAATATTTAGTTTTCAGTTTTTCCATATGCAATATTCCTTTTGTTTCTGTGTGCAGAGAATGTGTGGTTTAACTTCTCCTCGGTGTGTCAGACCCACTAGTCACAAACTCTACAGCAAATTTTACCAAGAGAAAACAGAGAATCCTAAATATTCACTCTGACATTAGTCAGCCACCATCATGGCACTGAGCAGAACCAAACCAAATTCCTTCCTTATGAATCCTAGTGTTTAACCTGTTCTTGCATTCAAAATATTTATCAAAGACCTTTCAAAATGCTAAGTGTAAAGTCTTAATATATATGTTGCCATAGTGATATTTCCTTTATCCACTACATTAATGCCATATAGAAAAGTCCAAGGAAGTAGGGTAATATAATTTTCTGCTGCAAGAGTCAGGATAGTTGGTTCCTCTCTTGAGGTACCCTCCAGACATTTGTTATTCTGGCTGCATTTGTTTACATATGACATTTACTGCTACCTTCTGCTTTGGAAGAATAGATAATTTGAAAAGAGACTGCATTTTTTTGTTGATTTTTTTTCCCCCCATACTTATGCTCTTTTAGAACTCCCAGGTGTTTCATTTGGGTCTGATTAATTTTATCACCCTATAAATTATTGTTTCATCTCCTGACATTTCAATATCCAAATATATTTCCTTTTCCAAGCTAGGAAAGAACAAATTCAAGGTGAGTATTTACCCAGCAGTCTCCTTCATGAAACTGATAAAAAGACTTCTAAGCCTCTCATCAGTGTGAGTATATTATTTCATAGATCCCTTTAGCCCCTGATGATTCAGCAGAGTTCTATTGATCTCTTGCAGACTACCCAGTTTTCTTTTGTTTTCACATCATTAGCAGTTTATTCTTTGAAATCCATCTCGGCCTTCCTAGTTTTCTTCATCCTTAATAGCTGTTTACTTAATATCTCTTGCTATTTATTGGCTTCATTAGGGTCAGATAGTAAAGGATTTCTGTTTGACTCCTTTCGCTATTTGGAAGTTACCATTTAATCATGTCAGATAACTTCTGTCCTCCCTTCTGTTCCTCTTCCCCACAATTGTTTGTGCCTCCTAATTCCATTCCAGACTTGATTTGTAGAACGTTGGGTTTGTTTGGTTTTTTTTCATAACTGACTTTGCCAGTGGCTTTATTTTTATCTGTGGAATATTTCACCTAATAGTACATGCTTTATTTAATTTTTTTTTTTTTTTTTTTTTTTTTTTTTT
>NW_009954020.1:2192623-2207437 GCF_000747805.2 Chaetura pelagica
TTTTTTTTGGTGCCATTTTGGTGCTTTTGGGACTCTTCTCATGTCCTTCAGTAGAAATGGACTAGTCTGTGTTAGCAGTTAGTTTAGACATTCAGGACTCTGACTCAAGCTAAGACAGTGTCCTCCATAAGTGCCTTCCCTCAGCCTCATAGGCTGCCTTCCTGAGAAAGGACACCATCCAACCCCATTTCTGGAGGAGCTGAGAGAATGCTAAGTTCACATATATCACTGTCTGAAGACTCATTAAATACTAACTTTCTTCAATGACTTAGGCCACATCTTTTGGCTGCTGGAGTATGAACTGGAACAATTCAGTGAGCATTATCCTTCTATAGAGATGAGGCAGGTAGGTAAGAGATTACTTAGAAGGATTTCTGGAGGTCATATCTCAAAGTCTTCTCATACTGGCACTTAGATCATATAATAGAATCATTGAATGATTTGAGTTCAAAGGGACCTTAAAGATCACCTAGTTCCAATCCCCCCCTGCATGGGGTCTGGAATTGTTTTCTATATAATACCTCAGACAAAGAAAAAAGCCTACAAGAGTGAAGATGTCTCTTTCAAGTCTGCATATTCCACATCCCCTTCTGCCAGCCCAGGTTTTAAACAGACCCTCTACCTGCTGCCCCAACAGTTTGTAGCTGTATTGTGGACATCATACACACCAAGACTGTGCTGACACTGTCTGCATTTCTGTGCATGTCACTGAGCAAGTCTGTCTCTCCATTTCAAGCAATAGTTATGTCTGGAGGAAACTAGAAGATGCCAGTCCAAAGAAAAATAAAAAAAATAAGCTCCTACCTCGTGGGTCACGTAAGCACCTCATGGGTCACTTAAGCAGTGCACTGTTCACCAAGGACTTTATGGATAGTCTAAATTTTATGACAATGCTGTTTCCGTCCACTGAAGTCTTAAAACTACACTTCTTTCTTGGGCTTGAAAAAGTTAATGGTCTTTTTCCATTCTGTTCTGAAAAGGGAAAATACATGGTGATAGGTTCTCCTAATGGTCATTAAGAGTGACATGTGCTTACAGTAATTTGTGCAAAGTAGAAATCCACTTTTCTCCCTGGAAAATGAAATTATTCCCAGTGTTGGCACATTTCCCTGGACAGCTGAAATGAATAGACAGTTCATATTTCTTGGAACCATGTTGCAAGCTGCCTGCAAACTTATCTGTTATTACTTTCAGATAGTCAATCAGCTGTGAACCAGTGTCACAGAAGGTGAAGGCTTTGGAGTGTAGTAGCTGTGTATCTATCTGTGTGTGCCCTCAGAAAGCTGATATGAGTTGCTGCAGAGGAGGCTAACCCTAAGCTAATGGAGCAGTCCCCTTCCACTTAGGCATAGACAGAGCTCATACCTACCTCACCTCCAACACTGTGTATTTGTCTTATGCATTTGCCTAGTGTGTGCAGAGCAGTGGTTCATTTCACTGTTACAGATTTCCTGACTCATCTGCTCCTCCCCTTCAGTTTAATTTGATTTTTCAATCTCACATCATTGGAACAAAGGTATGTTTCATTACCATACGTGAAAAACATTCTTAGGTGATTATGCCATATATAAAACAGAAGACAAAAGTTAGTCATGCATGAGACTCTATTATTATAGACCTAACATGTGTTTAGAAAGTTGTTAATTTTCAGTCTTTGATTTCTTACTATTTTTACACAGACTACATGGAGAATTTCCAAAGGCAGGTGATAAATGTAATTTGTCAGGTACAGCAAACAGTAACCTGTTTGGTTTTGTTTGTTTGTTTTTTCCTTTTTTTTCCTTTTTTTTTTTTTTTTTTAAATAAAGATAACAGTTCTATTTCAAGCAGTTTTATCTGCATACAGCCCAGGTATCATGAACGTAGCAACTTCCAAACATACTTTAAAATCCCATTTTTTTCTGAATAGGAGCAATGCAAAGGAGCTGTGAAATGTGTGAATTCAATAGATTTTCAGTGACATGAATGTTGTAATTTTTATATTACATATTGCTAGCTTTTTAGTCTTGAATTATAATCTTTCTGATGGTCAAAAAAGCCCAACCAGAAACATTTTGCTCTGTGCTAATTTTAGCAATGAAGTGTGAATGTGATTATAATTGTATGCTTTCCATGAGGAAGCATCTATATTTCTGACTGAATATATTCCACATATTAGAAAAACTCTTCTAAATTATGCATAGTATAATTATAATTAAAACATTGCCCAAAGGCTTTTTCTCATTCCTTCTCAGACTCATCTCTTTCCTCACAGTCTCTGCCCTTCCCATATAATTTCTTATCTACCCACATAACAAACTATTGATACACTTAGACACTTCCTAGGATTTCAGTAGCCATTCAACACTGCCTCCATTCTCAAGACTCTTCACTGTGTACCACAGATGATGTTAGCTTTAACATGTGAATAGACAAGAGATTCCTAGGAAAAACTGTAGACAGAACAAGGAAGATTCTAAATCCTGTCTTTGTCTGTGATCAGTTAAAATAAGGGTATCTTTTAGCAAAGACAGCATGCTTTGACAGTTATGTGGTAGCTCAGTCATTCTGAACAGTGACTACAAGGCCTCCATCCATGGAAGTGTAAGCACAGCACCATGTGCCTTGTTCAGCTCCTATTGTGGCCCACAAAAAACGGTGAGGATGCTGGAAACAATGGGGAGAAGAGCACAGGTTTGATTCCCCTACTTTGCTCATTCAGAAGCTTAAGGCTCAATGCAGGAGCTTCTGGGTCAAAGACCTGTATTGTGCAGATATTGAGTGTAGCTCCTTGAATGTTCTTATAAATGAGTGAAGAAGAGACTGGTAGCATTTCTACTCCTCAATACATAGAGAGATAAAAGGTATTTGAGCATACGAGTAAGGCATCTATCCATCCTTTCAGAATTTATTACTCCCACACCTTGTGAAGTGCTGCTTGCTGCAGTAAAAATTGCATTTACCTTATCTTACTCATGGGAACAGATAGGAAATGGAAATGAGAGAGAGCCTTCCTATGTATCTGATCCAATGAGAGGTACCATTTTTACCTGCACCTACAAATGAAAATAGGAAAACAGCCTGCTCTTTAGGAACCCATGTGTATTGCAGCAAAGGCACAGGCAGCTCCATGATGGTGTGCTGAGTAGGAGCATGAAAGAGGATAGGCAGTCTCAGGAAGATACAGCTCTGCACATCCCCGTGTCCACAGCCAACTGGACTCAAAAAGGAAAATCTGTTGCACCTTTAAAAGGGAACTGTAGTTTATCTTTGTGCCAATAAGAGAGACATAATCTGGATCTGTGATACTGAGACAAATGTCTTTTCCAGGGCTGTTTTTAGAGTACGTCAAAACACTACTGTATTGTTTTCTCAGGAATAAGCCCAGAGATTTGTTTACTGCTGTAATAGTCAAATAAATAAACAAACAAACAAAAGTTTTTAAAGTGTGCATTAGTCTTTCACACATTTTGTTTTCACTCAGTTTAATTGCAATGTGGTTTTAAAAAGTACATAAGGAAGGTCTTTATACTCTCATTGAAAAAAAAAATAAATCAGTCAAGAAATAATTTATCAGGGAAACATATTCCATTTTTTCTGGTACTCCACTTGTGCCAGGATTTTTGATGGAGTCAGAGTCATGCATAGGTTGCAGTAAGAATTAAGTTTTATTTCAGGAATTAAAAAAACAAAACAAACCCCAAAAGTACAAAAAAAAAAAAAACAACAAAGAAAACCAAAACCAATCCTGAAAACCTTACATTTACAAAGACAGTAGTTTTTCATTATTTGTTTATCCAACCTTTGGGAAATTCACATTCTTGTTTATAAATGCATATTAAAAGGGAAATAGTGCAGATAGTATTCTAACTTAAATCAAAATAAGAAAATAACAAAATATTAGATCCCTGTACATCTAAGAAGTCCAGGATAATTGCAGTTTTTCCTTCCAAGCCTTCGGTAATAAGCTCATTTGTGATGCCTCATTTCCATAAAGATAATATTTCACTTACTATTTGACAGGACTGTTTTAAGATGGACTACAAATTAGCAAAGATGTTTACTTCTCCCAGTGTTTTCCTATAACTTTCCAATAACTGCAAATGCCCCTGCAAAGTGTCTTTTCCATAGGAATGTTTCAATATTTAAGCAAAGAAAGGGAGGAGAGTGATCCAAAACCAAATGAGACACATGTGCATCAGCCAGTCGCTCCCTTGGCCAAACCACTGAGCTCTCTCCTAGTACTCACCACCTGAGCAGTCACTTTGCAGGCAGTCAGCTCACACTGTTGCTCTCTTGTAGCTGTCAGAGCTAGTTCATGTCTGCTGAAAATTAAATAGGTTCATTTGTGGAAGGTCAGAAATGCTCCAGATGTGGAAGTGGCTGATAGTGTCACATAATTTCAGGCACTTGAATCACCATCGGTGTCTTGACATCATTTGCCAGAAAGATTGTAAAACAGTGAAGATAACTGCTGGAGAATTTCTGCATGCCTCTTGCCCTGCCAGCCTGCAGACATCCACATACATGAGGGAGTTGAGTCTGTACCTAGTGCTGCTGGAATGAAAGAAAATGTATGCATAAACTTCAGGTGTTTTGCAGAACTAGGCACAGGAAGCCATTTTTGACTGCCAGTATTTTTTTTATTAAATGTCTTTTCACCTGCCTTCCTTCTTGTCTGCCTTCCTGTCTTCTTTCTTTCTGCCTTTCTCTCCTTCTTTTCTCCCTCCCTCCCTTACTTCCATCCATCACTGTGTATTCTTGAAGAACACCCAGTAAATATCAAGTACCACAAAATTTATGAAGAGGTTGCTGATACATCAGTAATGAGAACATCTTGTAGTCTAAGATGAAAACAGAGAGAACTCTGAAGCATGAAATTGTAGCAGGGCTGCAGAGTAACTTAGCTGCTCCTAAATCATGTCTCTGAGCACATTACATCATAGCAGTATAAGATAAACTGAAACTGCAACCACACTAGCTCTCCCCTTCCAATTCCCTCTCCTAGGAAAATGGTAAATATTAATTTTTTTTAGATTGAATTCAGATATTTCTTTGCCAGCTCATTCTGTGCTGAAAATTCTGCTAGCCTGAACTTGGATTAAAGAGGAGCCTAATTTTGGTTGGAAGTCTGGAGAACAATATTTAAGTATAACTGAGTTTTACTTAAATTGTTCTGAAGTCCTTCCAACACTGAACTGAAAGTGAGATGCTGAGAGTAACTAAAAGAGCTTTAAGAACACACACTGAATTCAAAGTGCTGTTTCCCATACTTAGATTTGCCTTTGGAAATGTCATCACTCTCTGTAATTGGCTGTGAGACAGTAAATCAGATGGGGAAACCAAGGCACAGCAAGTTACCCAACTAGCCCAAGGCCACATGGGTGAAACAACAAAGCAAAACAAACAAAAAAGAAGTCCAGATTATCATCTCCCCATCCCCTGCTGTAGCCACTAGAAAATTATCCACACCCTAAATTTTCTCTCCCATGTCTGCACTCTACAGTGAAACACATTTAAACTCCAATTTTCCTGCAGCTACTTTCTGAAGCTTTCTTAAAATTACATTTTGCTAAATGCTTATCAGCCTCTGGGTCTGAAATTATTTTGTGACACCTGAGAAGTCTTATTTGCATAGGGAGACTTGATAGCAGGAGGGAACATTCCTTCAGAACAAAAGAGGTGCTCAACACCCTGTCGTGTCCTTTGCTGTGATTGGTGGGACAATTCTGTGTGGAAGTGTATTTGTACTGCAACCTTTCCTATTAGCAACTGACCTTTCTTCCTGATCAGACCCTGTGCTTTTTAGTTTTTATATAAAATGAGGAAAAGGAAAGAAGGATCCTCAAATGTTTTTTCAAGCAGAGAATTGGAAACTAGCAAAGGACTCAGCTATGACGAGGAAAATCTAAAAATATGTAACATCAAAGAAAGCTGGCATATCATAAAGTAGATTGCAGGAGAAAATTCAGTGTGGGAAGAGCAGAAGAATGGTAAAGAGACAGGAAATATTAAAAGTTTGGAAAAAAAACTAAAGAGGAGAAAGAGCCTCAGTTATAAAAAACAGGGATAGTTCAGGGATAGAAAGTAGATTAATTAAATTAAGCTTTTACAATAAAATACACTTTTTTCTTGGCCAGAAAACTCTAATAATTAGTTGCAAGATGCTCAGACAATCAAGTGCTGTTCTTTATAATGCATCTCACCTGTGTCCCTGAAAGTCTGCCCCATCAGGAATGGGATGCTGAGATTAAAGATTTGAGCTTAATATTCCAATGGGTTTTCAGTAAGAAAACTGTACTATACCCTGGACTATACCCAGCCTCAATTTAATACAGATTCACTGGAGCTCAGCAATGTGTCCTTTGGGGAAAAAAACCCAAACAATTCAGGAAGCTTGGCATAACAGTAAAGGTGTGATAGAGCAATGCTTTATAGTGCAGTCTCTTTGTGGTGATTTGTGTGAATAGAGTGTAATCTAGCAGACTGTCTCAAAACCTGCCAGCTACCCTGCTTGTGAAACATAAGATTTACCACAATGTCAGAAATAACATTTGTCAACTCATTTATCCACTCATGGACTAGGGCCAGCACCAAATACTTCAGAATAAGATGAAAAAGCTCTCACAGGAGACAGCTATATGATAATCTGCCTGAGTAATGCTCTTATCCTGAATCTTAATAGTTACTGTTTGTCTTGAGCTTTGTATCATGAGGATTCATCTGCCTTTCTTAATCTTGGTTATTTTCTTTACCTTAGCTGTTCTGTGTCTTGTCATTTCTAAAAACATGCACTCCCTCCTCACCTCTGGCTGTGTTCTTGCTCTTCAACAATTCCAGTGGAAAATTGTTGCACATTGAAAAGGTGTGTTGGGGGTGGGGCAGACAGGCACTGGAATGATTGTATTGAGTTTTGCCCCACCACATTTAAAAGGAGGCCTTTGACAGTCTACTGTTGATTTCCAAAATAGACCTTTCACACAACATAACAGATGCTGCTGTTGTTTACTGTAATGTGGGGTGTCCTGTGCTGTGGCTGGCCTTTGAGAAAGGTGGGTGGGAGTATGACTACATGTTGTATCTGTCATAAACAGCTGGTTTTTTTTTTCCTAAAGACTACTGAAATTGAAGGAACTAGCTAAACTTTGTAGCTTAGCAACTCCATTCATGTAAAGACTTGTATCTGAGGCTCCAAGCCAAATCCAGCTTTCTATACAAACAGGAGAGTCTGTTTTACAGGGGGTTTAATAACTAACTGGTCTAGATGGAAGCAGAGCTGGGAAAGGTAATGCAACAGATAAACATTATGATCTGAGAGAAGTTTGGCAAAACACCTTGTTTGCATCAGAGATGACCTTTTATTTTATCATTTGGCTGTCATTTTGAACATTCTAGGGCAGGGATTTGTTGGAGCAGGAGTAAGTGGACAAAAAATATAACTGAATGTAGATGTTATAGGCTGAGTGAAGGAAAAGGGCACGGGGTAAGCAATTTAATGTTACTGTGAAGTGGGAAGGAAGTCAGATGGCAGACAGAAAGCAGCATCCACAGCTGAGGAGGGAGTGGCACTGGAAAAGCACTGGAGTCCTTCACTCTCTTGTTGTTGCTGGCTCATCCCATTGACCTCTGTGTTCCCCAGCTTAGGTGGCTGGGACAGTAGATCATACTCTTCCTAAGAAAATTCTTGTTTTTCTCATCCTGGAAGTAGTCAAGGAGGAGGGCAGGAAACAAGCCTTGCTGGGTCATGAGTCCTCTTTCCCCTTTATATTCTGTGCCTGCTCTACTGTGTATGTGATGCCACAGCAGGCGCTTTTATCAGGGTAAACTAGACATTTATGATCCTTTTCCCCAAGGATCATAATGACCTGCTAATTTTAACATTAATCTCTCTCCAACAATGTGAACAAAATACTTGCTTGATGGAGGGTTTTTTTTAACCTCCTCACCATGGCTTTCTGCCACAAACTCCTCTGACGTTCTCTGCAATGACAGCTGATCTCTGATTCTCTCTCACAAATGACTGCAGGCTCATACAAGAAAACAGTTTTTTTATTTTCCCCACAGAAAAGAGAAAGGTCGATCCATGTGTTTAATGACACAGTCACCAATTACATGTGTGTTGGGTCTTTTTTAGAAAAAAAAACAAACAAAGAAAATAAGCTTAATTCTCTTCTAAGGCAAATTAGTACAATTCTTTAAATTCAATGGTTTCACACAAGTGTAACAGAGCTGAAAATAAGATATATTTATGTTGGTGTAAGAGAACACATGGGAATTATTTAAGCATAGACTGATGATATGACTAATGTTGGGGTTGGAATAGATGATCTTTCGAGGTCCCTTCCAACCCCTAGGATTCTATGATTCTAGGATTCTATGATTCCATCCTGACAACCTGCTCTGGTGCCTGCCTTGACTTTGCTTCCAGTCTTAAAGCTTGTGAAGCACAGAAGTATGCTAAGCAATGAAATGAATTAATGAAAATAAACTCAAACTCTGGGGAAGATCCCTTCACCTCTCCATCTCTCTTTTCTTTCTGCCTCTTTGCCTATTACATCAGCAGTTGATTATTTTGTTTAGTTGTTGGGTTTTGTTTTTGTTTTTGTTTTTTTTTGTTGTAGTTGTTTGTTGTTGTTGTTTTTTTTTTACCTGTAAAAATTTAAATACCTAAAAAATTACAGAGCATTGAAATATTTCAGTTTGGAAATGCTTCAGGGGCATTTCACATGTAGCATAGCTTGCATATATGTGTATCTTCTTTCTGTACATTAGCAGGCTATTTCATGTCTTGACTGATAGATTGCATGGTCTTTATCAAAAAAGATACAGTATTCTGGGTGTTTTCTGCTTCAGTGAATCATGGGAGATGTGGTTTGGCAGAGAAAGGTGTCATGATGCAACTGGGGTAACAGTTTGAAATACAGAACTTCCAATTGTTGCAACTTTGGGCAATTTTTGTGTTTAATTGTTGAAGTATAATTGAAAAACAGATGCTACCTCCTCTCCCCAAGAAGTGTTCTAGATTCTAGCAGCACTTCTGACCAAGCAGTCAACAAGTGCAACACTTTCAGCCAGCACTCATTGCTATGCCTTTTCACAGTGACTAGATCTCCAGTCTCAGCCACTGCTCTATAAATAACCACTCAACCCTAATAAGAAAGATAGGCTCAAAGAAATGGGCTGCAAAGTCTGGAGGCAGCCAGGCTTACTGCTGATTCTCTGAGGATTGATGGATCCAGCTGCCTTGTCTGCATAAACCCTAATCTTGAGACAGTGAATTTGCAAATTCAGTTATATTTCATTGTCTAAGTGTGTGTGTTTTACAGAAGAGGCTGGGACTTTAAAGCTCATTTCCACATAGCCAGGTTGGTGGGTTACTTCTTGAGAAGTCATGAGGAGCTGGTAGTTATGTAAAACCTTTTGAATGCTTGTTTTGTGTACATAATCATTTTAGATACCAAAAAAGCCTGTCTATCCAGGTGAACCAGATTCTCTAAAGTCAGTGAATAAATCACAGACAAAGATCTGATCAGGAACCTCTCTGACAATGTCCACTTCCCAGAACTAATCAGGTCAGGGCCAAAGTCAAGTGCTTATTCAGTGTCCACCAGATTTTCCTCACTCGACCTTATTGTGTTTGTGTTTCATCCTCATTTCTCAACATTTCTTGCCCTTTCTATAAATCATTCTAATTTACCAAAATAACAAAATAAAATATCTTTCAGACAATACAGAAGGAGCCTTACCTGCTTGCACAGAGACTGTCTCTGCTATTCACAGGAACAGTATTGTTCAATAGATCTGTCTCCAAGTTCATCACTCACATTAATCCACAATAATAAAAAATAAAAGTAAAATGTATTATTTCATCAGTCATTTAAATGCCATGATCTATTTCTTTAATAAAGAAAAGAAGAAACTGAAAGGCTTTATATTTGGAGCAATGTCAAAATGAGAGCTTGCTTGCTTTGAAATTAAGGGTGTTTTTATCTTTTTTGAATGAACAGGCACTGCATTTCTGTGTCGTGCTGTCATCTGCATGAATGACTCTGAACTTAAGAAACTTAAATGTCTGAAAGTTAAGGATCAGCTGCTGTGATGAGACCAATTATTTCATTAATAGTACAAGCACTGTGAGGTCATGCCTGTGGCTCTGAAGTTGTGGAAGGATTTCCAAGAAAGGTGGACAAGTGTGGGGCTGAAGCCACAGGGAGTCACTGTACATATTGAAGCAAGTGGATACTCTGTTTTCGTGAGGACTGTCATTCCAATGCCCATTAGCTGTCCTGACATGAAGTGCAGTGTTTGGACAGGGGACAGGTACCTCTCCCAGAAAAGTGTGTTTGTAGGTTGTATTGGTCAAAAGGTGAGGCGCCAGCAGGAGGAATTCTGTATGTGCAATGTTGCTCCTTAATTTTGTATTTCCAATACAACTTCTTATTGCTCATGACTTATTTTCCTCTGTTCAGCTTTCTACTTCGTAAACTTTATCGGGTGGGTTGTTAAAAACATCTCACTGGGGTTTTTTCTCTGAATAGTTTTGTTTTCTCTGCACCATTATCTTTTCAGCTCTCTCTGGGTGTACTCCTGGGCAGAGCTGTTTTGTCAGGCCAGTCATTAAAAAACCCCCATGAACTGCTATGACTTTTTCATAAAAATACTGGTATTTGGGATTGGTACATTGGGGGGTTGTGCTATTGTGTGCAGTCAAATCATGGTCCTACTTTTTTTCTTTGCCATTTTAGAAGCATACAGCAAATATAGTATAGTCTACAATAAAAAAAAAACAAAGGTGGATTTAGTATGAGGTATGAGTCGGGAAATACTTCTTATTTCGGTCACAGTGTTTCCTCTGGCTTTTTCTGAACCAAGTCCAGTAACCTGTGTCTGGCTAAACTGTTTCTTTCAAAAAAGCATCCAAATTTGATTTGAAGGTATCCAAACATTTTATCATGGCTGGGTCTCTGCCACAGATGGGTCTGATGGTGAAGACAGATAAAGGTGACCCTTACGGAATCTGTGGTGACTTGAGGAGATGTGTTACATCACCTATTAGGTGATGTGTTAGGTGACCAACATAAAAGCATTGCTGAGAATAGAAAGAGAATTGCTCTTATTATTTGGAATCTGGTAACCTCTAACTGCCTCTCTTGTTCCAGTTAGAGGCTCTGATATAATAACAGCCTGCAGAGTTTCATAGGTACTAGTCTTAACCTATGGTGAGCACAGCAAGTCAAAACAGCCTTTGTTTGCATGCATTTGCCCACCACATCATTGGCAGGTTGCATTCTCTGCCTGTCCATCCACACTGAGATGCTTCTCAATAGGAAGAAAGACTTCATTCCATTGCACTGCAGGTATCATAGGTCACTGGAGAATGGTCTGCTGCATCTGACACCAGCTGGTCTGGCTGAGTTCATGGCACCAGTGTCTCCTGCAATGACTTTTAAGCTTACACCATGCTGAGGAGCCTGTGCAGCTGATGGTTTCAGGTCAGTGGAATTGCAGTGCCACCCTAAATACTTGGCAGTTTTTCCTATCACAGGCCTGGTGCCTTGGCTTGTGCTGCTGTGCCTTGTTCAGAGGCAACTTCATACCTTATTAGATTGCCTCAAGATATTGCCTCAGCAGCTGTGTCTTGGAGTTAAAGTCCTTAATCCCAGAGTCAAATCTGAACACAATTTTTCCACACAATAATTGCAAGACAAGAATGAAACAGATGGCAACAAGATGACTCTGAGAAAACTCAGTGGGGATGCCTGCAACTTCTTGCCAGCTGCCGTTCCTTTACTTACCCAGAGGAACAGTGCAGCTAATAGTGAAGGAATCCCTAGCTTTTATTTTCTGAAAAAAACCTCCATAGCTCTTGTCTGCAACTTTAAGTTGTATGTATGTGTGATTCAAGAAATAAAGCTTGTATTTTCTTGCTATAATTCAATGCTTTCCTCCACAGTCCCTTTGGCCTGGACCTGCAAGTCCTGGCATTTGAGCTTCTCAAGTTCTATCTGCAGAAATAGTGACACTTCTACGGGCATGTCTGTCATTTCATAGTGAGGTTTACCTCTTGTTGACTTAACAACACTGACAACATTTTCTGTCCAGGATGGACCTGTTGGAATGAGTTCAGAACATAAAAATGATCAGAGGGCTGGGGCACTTCTCCTATGAAGACAGTGTGAGAGAGTTGGGGTTGTTCAGGCTGGAGGAGAGAAGGCTCCGAGGAGACCTCATTGGGGCCTTCTAGTACTTAAGGGGGCTAGAGGAAAGCTGGGGAGGGGCTTTTTACAAGGGCTTGTAGAGATAGGATGAGGGTGATGAGACACTGGCATAGGTTGCCCAGAGCTGTGGATGCCTGACCTCTGGAAGTGTTCAAGGCCAGGTTGGATGGGTCTTTGAGGAACCTGGTCTAATGGGAGGTGTCCCTGCCCATGCAGAGGGGTTGGAACTCGATCTTCAGGGTGCCTTCCAACCCAAAACATTCTATGATTCTGTATTTCTGTGATTCTATGATTTTTTATATGAAGAGCAACTCAGTAAGTATGTACTGTCTCAGTAACAGAAAAAAACATGAATCCATGACAAATGCTGAATTCTTGCACATGAAATAATCCAAAGGAGAATCAGCATAAAAGCTCAGAACTTTGGGGTCTGCCTAGCAATGTAGTATTGCTTCCTGATACCTTCTTTGGTTTATTAACCCTGCCATGCTAGTCAAGGATGATAAAGCACACAGGTTCTGACTGAGTGCCCAGAAATGTGGAAAAGCTCACAAGATGTCAGAAAAAAACAAGCAGCCAAACAAAAAGCACGGGTGTCATCTGTCCTAATCATGTCACTGTGGTTCTCAGCAGTGATAAATCATGTAATCTTTTTGGTGGTCATTTTTCCATTAAGGCCTCTTTCTTGCAAGAAACAAACTGGCCTCAGAAGAAGGACTGGGATGTTCAGTTCAGCTTTCTATCTGATGTGCACTCACTGTAGTTTTGACTGGGCAATCCCTATAACACCACAGTACCTATTAACAACCTTGTCTTTCTTGCAGACTCTCTTTACAGCAACAGTCATAGGTGGGCCTGTTTCAATTCCTTTTTGTTTTTGCAACATAGCACAGATGGTTCTACATATGCTGTTTAATGTGTCCACTCTGGGGGATACTCTGACTGCCAGGTCAAGGAATACAGAACTGTTGCACCTCACAGTTTGGGACTGGCTCACCTGCAGTGAACTGGCCATATTTTCATTCCATAATTCTTGGAACAACTCCAGGATCCATAGATCTCCATGGCCCTAAGATATAATGACCACTTTTAATGTATTTTTTCAATTAAAAAATAATTTAAAAAAAAATATGTGGGACCTGTGCTAAATCCTGTGAGAATAGTGTGGTTCTAGGATAAAACTAAATGTCTTCTCTCTCTTATTTTTGTCACCATTTTTTTTTTTTTTTTTTTTTTTTCCTGGAGTGCAGAATGAGAACATGTAGTGATATAGGAGGATGGAAAACCTGCTCAGATAGTGTTAGAGGACTGTACGTTCAGTGACAGAAATCCCAGTCTCATACCCACTAAGAGAGGTTTCTCTGGAAAAATAATCCTTCTACATATAAGTTAATTTTGTTTAATGGGGACTTTGTTGGTTCAATCCACAGGAGGGCCTACAACCAGTTACTAAGTGTTGCTGCTCAAAGAATCAGAATTTGGGCTGAATCTGATAGGATATTTGACCTGGCATGGTAAATCCCATCACTGAGCACATGTCAGTGGAGAGTTTGCTTAACAACTTCCTTCTATCACCTGAGGTCTGGCTGGGTTGTCAGTGGGAATAAATGGAACTGGGGAGACAGAGGAAGCATCCGTGGCACTGTCTTGCAGCTTGGATAGGGTGGTTATCCCAGGCCATTGCCTTGCTGTCACATCAAAAGCAAAGTTTGAACCAGGAGTCTAGTGCAAAGGGAAAGTCCCATAAAACGTGGTCTTATGCTGCAGAAGCTGCAAGGTGAAGGGCTATAGTTCAAAAAATCTCAATAGAGTATTTTTATTTTTTTTTAACTGAAATCTCAAGTATGGACTTCCATATCTGTATTTTAAACAATACTAAAAACATGCCATGATCTGGACTATTAGGGAAAACAGACATAGAGATTGGGAAAGCAGTGGTGTAGATGGACACTAGAGCAGACACAAACAAGCAGAACAATCATATTCTGTCTCAGTGCTCACACATCATGGCACAGGTGTTATGATTCTATGATTCTATGATCTGCAGCTAGTTGCCCTACAGACAGTTTTAGCATATCGTTCAACCATAACCAAAGTGTGCAGCATCTCCTTTTGGCATTTTATACTATTGGCTGATCAACTTAATTGTTAAAAGCATGTGCCAAATTTCCAATTTCAATTTCTGTGGCTGAAGCTTGTAGTCATTCATTCTTGCTGTGTTTTTCTCTGCTAGATGAGAGAGCTCTATTTTCTCCTCATTAAAGCAGATGTTTTGCAATCAATTCATCTCTCAGTGATCTTTTGATAAGCAGAACAGGTTCAGTTCTTCAGGTCTCCCACAGGAAGGCATGTAGTCCCTCCCTCTAATTATTTCTGTAACCATTTTTTTTGTACCTGTTCCAGTTTTCCTCAGTCTAGCTACTGCATCTGGATGCAGTGTTCCTTTCTTGGTGTTTTCTGTGATGTATCCAGAAATAACAAATAAATAAATAAGTAAATAAATAATGAAAAACCCCAAACAAATAAGTAAAGGGTATTTCTGTTCCTCCTCTATCACTAGCTGGATCAAAATTCTACTAAAGCATATTATCTTCTGCATCCAATTTGAAATTCCTGC
>NW_009954020.1:2207659-2210370 GCF_000747805.2 Chaetura pelagica
TCCTGCTGGGTGACTTCTGCATTACAATGCCTAAATCCTTGCCAGAATCAGTGACTTTTTGAGGATATAATTCTACCTTCCTGTGCTTTGGGTTTCATTCTTTTTCCCAGTTTGTCATTTGGATGTAGCAAGATTTCTTTCTGTCTTTTTGGATGGGTACAGGTAAGCCAGAGAGACAGATTTCTCCATATGACAGCCTCAGCCTCACTCATTCAGGAAAGCTTTAGAGCATCTGCAAACTATACTGTCATTTAAGTAGAGACAGATAACAACAGTAAGAGGAATTATGTAGGAGTGAGACCGAAGGGCAAGGAAACACATCTTACCCCATTTCTGCTTCATTAGAGTGTGTATATCTGTGCATGACTGAGAGCTGTGAAGAACTGAAGCACAGCAGTCACCTCAGGTTTCTCCATAATTGTCCCCATATTAACACTGACCTCCCTTCAGGAAGGGTTCTTTTGTCTCTTCCCTCCTCTCTGGGCTTTTACCATGTCTTTCAAAAGTCTGATTCTTAACAAGAAAATACTTCACCATGTTGAACACAGTAAATGAATCAGTGTGGTTCACAGGAAAAGGAAAAAAAATCTGTGAATGAATTTAGGATCTTTTAAGGTACAATAAGAATCGAAAATCTTTGACAGATTCAAGTCTTGTAATGACAAAAAAAAGGTATTCATTAAAAAGGTTATAAGGAACCACTGGGATTCTTCTTTATGAGAATATGTAAATTAAAACTATGGCTTCCTTTGATTTTATGCAAAATCCAAAGGCAAATAAATAAGTAAGAAGCAAAGGTAATTTATTTAATTCTCATGCTCTCGATTTACAGGAAAATATCCTTCAGTGTGATGCTTTCTTTTCATGCTGTTAAAATATATTCTAATGGCATTTTAGGTTTTACTGCAGTGCAGCATGAATTCTCCTGCCTACGTGTGTTTTGCAACAAATACAAAACAGGCCAGACCCTCAGCAAAAACATTCTCTGAACAACATTTGACTCTTGTATTCACAGCAGAATTTCATTAAAAGCAAGCAAGCTCACAAGACTGAATCTAATATCCTCACATCACTTGGAGAGCATAATGCTCCAGTGCCCCCATTTTGAGGAAAACAAATTTGAAAGATTTTCTAGAACAGATCAACCCACATATCTAAAGGGTACAATTAAATAATGAAATAGTTCAAGCAGTTCAGCTGCAAGTGTCTGTAATGAGTTTTATAGGCAAAGAGTAGACTCACACAAGTGCATTCACAGATACAAATTGCTTTCTGTGTAGGCTAAATTTTGCTTACATAGATTTATGGCAGATCTTTGCTGTTTCTCTAGGGCTCTTTGCTTCAAGAGAGAGGAAAGGAAAAGAGATATGAAATCTCTTTAGCACTCCTGCTTCCTGTCTGCATGCACTGCCAAATCTTTTCTTTGCTTTATGCTAATAGCTACTTGTGTCACTGGCATGATCTGGCTGGTCCCAGCGTACCCAGAGCAGAATAAATCTGCCTGTAAGACCTCCTACCCTCACCAGGCTGAAGGAGGCAGTAGAGTACCAATAATTAATCTTTGCCATATAATCCTTAGGCCAGTTTGGCTGTGATAACACTGCCTTGATGACATGGAAGTTACTGACATAACATGAAGAGCAGACACAAAAAGGACTGTGTGGCTTTAACAGTTTGGGCTTTTCCCAGCTATACTTGCCTGAACAATAAAAGATAGAATATTTTCCTGCAAACGTTGGCTTCCTTGTATCCACCTTTAGTTGAAAGAACAGCACAAGTAATAATTACTCTCTAGTAAATTCGCTTCATCATTTCAGTATCTCTGTTGCCAGGTTTTCATCCATGTTTCATATGAGAGAACTGCTCTTTGTTGCTCTCATGCCAGAAAATCTGTAGGATGCTTTGAAAGGTGAAGTGAACTGAAAATTGTACTACCACTGGTCCAAAGGTTGCTTACAAGATGTGCTTTTTGTGGACTAGAATCACCAGAGAACTTGTTCAGAATTTAACAAGTTGGCTAACGATCTCCTTGAAAGTATGACTAGTTAGGTTTTATTGTGTCTGTTAAGAGTCTTTTAAAATTTCACTCTAAATTTTCTACTCACAATAAATGTTGTCCTACTGTAGAACAGAAGTTGGATTTTGATTCTTAGCATCTAGAAGCCAGAGAAAGGAAATAAAAAGAAGCAGCTAATTCCTGTTTCAAATTCCTATTTCTTATTGGATTTTTTTTTTATATAAGTGAAATAATCCAAGAAGTTAATTTGCAGTTTTGAAGCAGGTCAAGAAGAGAACTGCTTTTTTTTTCTGGTTCAGATCTTGAAATATGACAAAAAATTAGTTTTGTATTAAATTCTTAATTTTGGTCCACACTTCCTATGTGACCTTGGAAAGCTGCTGTAGGATTCAGGATGTGAATGGGTAATGACAGATTTGACTCACATAAATATCCGAGATACTGACCTCCATCTTCCTGGACAGTGTGCCAAAGGGGAGTTCAGCTGAGGTCCTTGACCTCTGCAGAGCTTATTGGGTGAAAGATAGTGATCTCATAAAGAAGCCATAAAGAAAAACTGTAGCCCAAGAAAGGTGCTTATTTCTCAAAACAGGGGAATGACATCAGGAATATCTAACTTAGTTCTATTAGGAAATACTGCTCATTTTCTGTGTCAATCAAGCACAAAATGCTTTTTTTTTTTTTTTTTTTTTTT
>NW_009954020.1:2210474-2225820 GCF_000747805.2 Chaetura pelagica
TTTTTTTTTTTTTTTTTTTTTTTTTTTTTTTATGTTAGATTCATCAGACCATGTTCAAGAGAGAAGCTGTCCAGAAATAAAATCACCCTCCAGCAAATAACAACTAACACTGCAGAATAAATACCTATATATAAATTTTCATACCTACAGCAGTCAGGTGCTGTAAGGTTCTTGAAGCACTCTGAAGTGGCTAGTCAGGTGATGTACCATGAATATTACTTTCTACAGTATTTTTAATGCTAACACTAATATTCTCACTTCTGCACTGAATTCTAACCATGTTGGGTGTTCCTGGTTGCTCAGAACTCTCTTGCTGATCCCAGTTTGCTCATCTTTCTACTTATTTTCTAAATATTGTGTCATAGTGTTTGAGCATGATGTCAGCAGAAGATTGAAAAGCTGATTCAAGTTCATCCTGATTTTTTACTTGGGCTGTAATGATTCTACCAATATAAGTATCCTTCAAATTATTTAAGACATGTGTTATCCTCAAATTATGAGTTAGGACAATAGCAGCAGTGAAAGAAAAACGAAAAGAACAATATCTGATGTAGAGAGGTACTTGTGTCTGGAAGTATGTTAGAGTTCCTGGATAGCCTCTGACATTTCAAAATGCAATTGCTTTCTGTTCATGAGAGAACACGCTCTGCTGCACAGTAGAGGGTATTGTGCCCTTCCTGTTCATCATCCAGAAAGTCTATTTAAGTTTAATTGACCCATACCAAAATTCTGGTAAGATCTGAAGGGAATTATTTTGGGGTATTTTGTCATCATCCATTTTTCATTGTAAACTTTGTGGAATTTGTTCCAAATAAAAAAAGCGCCAGCAGCAAGTACTGACTCCCAGAAAGTCTGAAAGAAGAATTAATAGTCAGGTGAAAAAAGCTCAGTGGAAGTTATCTAACTGCCCCTTCAGAAATGTTTGTGTGATTGACTATCTCCAGCCTGGTTCTTACCTTCATGGTTGTTCCTCTTGTTCAGTGGAAAGGAAAAAGCATAGAAAATAATTCCCATAAGAACAGGGCAGGAGCACGTCACCTACTTTAATTTTGTGGTGTCATTGCCAATAGTGAGAGATTTGTTATAAAATAAAAATAGCTTTTCTGCAAAGTTGAAATGGAAAAAAAAAACCAACCCTCCAAAGGCAGTAAAAAGTACAGGTTGGGTCTTACTATTTTTATCAGATTCTTTCTCTCCATATGAATAATGAATCAAAACAGAAGCAAGAGTCAGGGAAGTTGCCAAGCCCCTTTAATAGACAACAACAGCAGCTGCCTGACAAAACTGCCACCAAACCAGTGGAGCACAACTTTCTCTAATGGACTGTGTTTGTGAAAGGAAAAATTCTTCAGAGCTGAAGAAAAAAGGAAGAAAGGCTTGAAATTAACTTGAGTAAGCTGTAAAAACAGAGAGTGAGAGCCATGCTTTAAAGCACATATACATCAAGGGAAAAACATCATCTGGGGAATCCTCTCTCTGGGTTGAAATCCTACTACTACCTCCCACAGACCCTCATCAATAACAAGGTTGACTAGATCCCTTAGCTGCTGGTTACAGCCTGAGCTGGTGCAGGAGCCCTGGCCACCCACACCAGTATGTCCCATCCATGGCAATCCCAGGCAAACATATAACAGATGCTTTGCATAAAACAGCCCACAAGATTTAATGTGTTCACTCACACAGCCTACAAGCCATACAACACTTCTTGTTCCATCAAAGCACATAAAAGACCTGGTAGGAAAAAATGGCCTAGAGTTTTAAAAATGTTGAAGGGTGAAAGAGAGAGCTGACAGAGGGCATGACTGCATTTACACAGGTGTTATTTTACTGAAAGGTCTGTTCCTCATCTTTCCATGTCACTACATAATTTATCTCCTGCTATCATCTCCCTCTTTCTGACCATAAAAGCATAAGAACAGACCTAGTAGTTATGATTCTTGCAGCCTGAAACTATTTTCCTCTGAGGGGATTTCCTGAGGCTGACATGGTTTTCCATTTAGGAGAACCTTACAAACATGTTTTCCAGTCTTCTCCAGTCCCTGATTTTTTGGCAAGGACTTCTGTAAATCTATTGCCTGTAACTTGAAGAATGTCCCTTTTTTATATTTTCATCCTGAGCCCTTTTAATTTAATTTGAAATTAACTCAAATTCAGTTACACAGAAACTCTTCTCACATATTTGTTGATGAATTCAAAAAGCTCTTAGATGCACTTAAGTTCTACTACTCGCATTTTCTAATGCAAGCTTCCACAGGTCATCTTTCAAAAGTTGCTGGTAGACTTCAGAACCTGAAACAACTTGTTCTGCAGTGGAATTTAGTACTAATATCACTTTAGATCCAGACAGTTCAGCTTAGCAAGCTAGCTGAGACTTAAAGTAGGTAGCTATGGAAAAGCTGCACAGCAAAGCATTAGTTGAACAGTTTCATACTTTTTTCCACCCACGTACACAACAGAACGTAGAAATCCCACACTCTTGAAGGCACATGCATGCTGGTTTGTATTCTTTGCCTGCATTTCTTTAGTTTCAGTCACTGGCTGCATTGGAGTCACTGACTCAGCCTTGAACTCCACTGCATTTTTGAATCCTCACAGGCAGGTGAAATTAAAACAGCTCTTAGGCTATGATCTTAGATGAAGGAGGGACCTGGGAGATCTGAGCTTGTTAACCCTGCCTTGACTGTAGGTAAAGCCATCAGGTCTGGGATGAGAAGCTGCTGGTGATGGCTTCTGTGAGTTCACTCAGAACAGGCATGGGTGACAGTGAACAGCAGAAGCTTTCAGGCTGGCTCTACCAGCAGGAGAAATTTGGGTTTTTTTTAAAAACACAGCTCCTGACATGGGTACCAGAGATGGGGCTGTAACCAGTCTTTCCCAAGGTTACTTCTCTCTCCACAAGGTGCTGCCCTCGTAACCCATCTGCTTAGTCTGAAGACAGACTCTGTACACATTTTTTTCTGGAATAGAGTTTTATTGAGAAAGATTCCTTTTTTGGTACTGATAAACAGCCAAAATATTTAGCTCATTAGCTCATTCACTAATGTGAAGTAGTATGATGGAAAAATACTTATGGAGTTCCTGCATGAAAAGTTTCTTTCTGTCACAGCCAGTGAGGACATCAGCAGTGCACTGGGTCAGTCAGCTCTTACAACTTCATTGTTAAGGAATATTCAAAAAGAAAATTAAAAAAAATTAAAAGAGTCAGCAGAACTCAGGCTTTGATCCTGCATCTGTGGGACTTCATAGCAAAACCTCAGGTCTCTTCCCTGTGATGAAAGTGTGTTAGTTTTTCTACCAACAGCACCATCTTTTTCATTAGATCTACAGGGAAAGGTGGATTTTTGGGTATCTGTAAAAACCCCTGTAAATTTTCAAGGTTAGAAAGGGGTGAAAGCTGAAAAAAAACCCCTGACCATTAAGATAGTAGCACACTGAGAAGCATTTATCTATGACAAACTGTAATTATGTAACTGATTACTCAGATGTCAGGCCCAACCAGAGGACATTGCAGGGATAAGACTGCCACTGTACCAGGCACTCTGCTGGCAGCACTGTGCTCCATGCCAAAGGCAGTGAAGAATTAAAAGGGGAAATGAAGACATCCCTAAGTGACATGGCTTCCTCAGTCACAGAAAATGTTGTTGGCAGCACTGGTCTCCTAATCCTTCCTAATCCTTCTCCACTTTGAATGAATCAACTTTGCGTTTGCTTTCAGTTCTTTCCCACTCGTTTTATTATTAATTTATTAGCATGTATACATTATTGATGGATATAAATTATTAATACCTATTAATTTACTAATCTTATTTTCTCCATGAAAAATTACAGTAGATCAACATTCAACTTGAAAACCTGACAAAAACATTTATGAATGGAAAAGTAATCCCAGAGTAGTGATATTAGGAAGCAACTATTAAGACGGTATCGAACATAGAATAATAAACTGCATTAGTTGTTTATTTGTTGCAGAATTGACTCACACAGCAATTCCTTTGATTAATTTTTTTCTTTGGTTGGGCCCATACAGCAATCCCAGTTCTTTCCATGTAGTTATTCAACACAGCTCAAAGGTCCAATATGGCAATGAACTGCTCATGAACAATTTATTAATTGGCTACTTTGCAAAATTATACATATCATTTCAGAAAAACAAACAAACAAACAACAACAACAAACCAACCAACCAAACAATAACAAAACCCAAACCCTGTTTTTTAGTTTCTTAGTTATAAATTGTTCTCCTGGTTGTGTTCTAGAGGCTCTAAAACATAAGTCAAACTGGTAATTGCATTTTTCTTTCACATTTTCATTTGCTTCAGTTATATACAGCCTTCAAATTCATTCCTGAGACTCTTCTGTACAAGCCCAAGGCAATGACAGTGTGGTTTTTTGTGCATTTAGTGTTCCCTGAGAGGCTTTTTCCCTGACAGTTTTGAAAAACAAACTCCTCTTTATGTGTGTGGCTACATGCAACATGGAAGTGATGCTACAAGTTCCCTGTAAGTCCAACAAGAGATTAGAAGATACATCCTTAATTTTCAGTGTCTATATCTTTGATGACACTTCCAGGGAGTTCAGTGCTTGATATGAGAGTGTTTCATGTTATGGTCACTGGGAGAGGGTTAAACACTGCCAGGTATTTCAGTACTGATTGACTTTTATTCTCCACCAGTATGGGCTGAATTGGATCCATGGACCTCATTTTGATTCTTGCACTGGTAGCAAGTGTGGTACATAAAGTAGATGAGGTGGGATTCTCCTTTAACAGGTGACAATTTGGCCAATTATGGCCAAGATGTATTGTATGCTTCTGTGTTTAGAAGCTGGCAGAACTGCAGACCACATCCCAATAACATTCCCCTTTTTTCCCTCCTTCAAGCAACCTTTTAAACAAGATAAAAGGTTCAAGTCAACCTTAAGGCATGCGCACAGATATCCTCTCTCCCCTTCTCTCTTCCTCCCTGGTGAATTAATTTATTTGTTAAACTAGAATAAAGTGCAAACCACAGAGAGCTGTGTATCTAACGAAAAGGAGGTGAACAAAGCTTGGAGACTCTTTGAGGCAGCCTCAAGCAACCTGTAATGGATTATCTGAGCAACAGAAAGGATTTGGCTAGATGGGGCTTCAGTCTTTGAAGTTGTGACCCCATGACATTCCTGTGCCTCTCAGCTGTGTGCATTTTCTCTTAAATCTTGGCAAGTAGGATGTGGGTTGTTGTTTTTTTTTTTTTCCCCTCTCTTACACTTTTCCCTAAAACAAAACCCCGCAATTGATTTTGTATAACTACCTCGAGAGCAATCAATAGTTCCAGAAATTTAATGCAGCACTTTGTTAAACTTGCAAAATGGAACAACAATCACTCGGGGCCAAACGCTGGGCCCAGGGCTGGTTTGTCCCTCTCAGATCTGGGTGGAGAAGGTTTCCCTCAAATGCTAATGTGGTGTATTGTGAATGGGGTCAATAGCTTCAGGCTAGATCTTGATTAGTATTTAAAAGCATATTGTAGGAATGCATTAGCTGAGACAAGTGAGGAAACCAAAATGTGTTTATTAGCTGGTATATTGAAAATGTACTAACTAATACCTGTAAAAGCACCCCATTCCTGGTCTCCGTGGTGCTTTAAAATGCATTCCCTAGCATAGTCTAATTTGTAATTTGTCTAGAAAAGAATTACCTTGTTGCCACTGCCCACCCCAACCAGACCCCAGCTGCCCAGCACTCTGTGTGAGGTGGCGTGAGGTTTCATCACCTCTCCTGCTCTTCAGAAGCCTTTCTCAAGAGACAGGTCACTGCATAACACAGTCTCTCCTCTGCAAGACTCTGCATGGCCAGCCACGATGATGGGAATCCTGAGGTTGTGGAAGATGTGGGCTGACAGGTAGCTGGAGGGGAGAGAGGTGCTTGCAAGCCTAAAGATGGCACAGATGTTGAAGCAGAGATTGAATCAGAGAAGTAAAAGTGGCAGATCTTAAGCAGGCTTGCCCATGATTTATGTTTAAGGTATCTCTCATTGTGAAGCATCCAGCCCCTCCTCATGCACATGCCTTGCTTCTGCCTTACATGCTCTGTTTAGCAATGAAGTCACTGACCTTTTTGTTGTCCTCATGATGCTTCCAAGGATTGAATGTAGGTTGCTTTCATCTCCCCAAATACTAGCAGTCCTCTTCTCATTATTCTCAGGGTTTCTATCTATTTTATAAGTCCACTTCTGGAGTCAAGGAATCAGTGGAAGAGGATAAAAGGTATCAGAAGTCGCTATTAGGAGCTTGCTGTGAAACCAAATTAGCTAAACCCCTGGATTTCTGCACAGGAAAGAGCCACGCAGGAAAAGTCCTTCCTAAGGACAGATGCAACTTGATCCATGCTACTGGATAATGGTTTTCTGACATCTAATGATTTATTCTCTAAGATTTACACCATCTTGGAATTCCTCATTGTCTAATGCTTTAACTCCTGGAGACAGTGTACGCAAGAACAGCTTCAGAAGTTTCCAGATCCTGCTGGGTTTTTCCTGATTTCTAGCTTTGGATTTGTCTATAGGGAGGCATAAAGGACAGCAACTGGATTTCTCAGCTATTTTAAAGGAGGCGAGACATTAAGGAGAGAAGCAATGATTAAAGTATATAATCCCAGTGAAGTGAGAAAAAAACAAATACAAGGTAAAAGTGAAAAGAAAAGAAAGAAAAGAGAAGAAAAGAAAAGAGAAGAAAAGAAAAGAAAAGAAAAGAAAAGAAAAGAAAAGAAAAGAAAAGAAAAGAAAAGAAAAGAAAAGAAAAGAAAAGAAAAGAAAAGAAAAGAAAAGAAAAGAAAAGAAAAGAAAAGAAAAGAAAAGAAAAGAAAAGAAAAGAAAAGAAAAGAAAAGAAAAGAAAAGAAAAGAAAAGAAAAGAAAAGAAAAGAAAAGAAAAGAAAAGAAAAGAAAAGAAAAGAAAAGAAAAGAAAAGAAAAGAAAAGAAAAGAAAAGAAAAGAAAAGAAAAGAAAAGAAAAGAAAAGAAAAGAAAAGAAAAGAAAAGAAAAGAAAAGAAAAGAAAAGAAAAGAAAAGAAAAGAAAAGAAAAGAAAAGAAAAGAAAAGAAAAGAAAAGAAAAGAAAAGAAAAGAAAAGAAAAGAAAAGAAAAGAAAAGAAAAGAAAAGAAAAGAAAAGAAAAGAAAAGAAAAGAAAAGAAAAGAAAAGAAAAGAAAAGAAAAGAAAAGAAAAGAAAAGAAAAGAAAAGAAAAGAAAAGAAAAGAAAAGAAAAGAAAAGAAAAGAAAAGAAAAGAAAAGAAAAGAAAAGAAAAGAAAAGAAAAGAAAAGAAAAGAAAAGAAAAGAAAAGAAAAGAAAAGAAAAGAAAAGAAAAGAAAAGAAAAGAAAAGAAAAGAAAAGAAAAGAAAAGAAAAGAAAAGAAAAGAAAAGAAAAGAAAAGAAAAGAAAAGAAAAGAAAAGAAAAGAAAAGAAAAGAAAAGAAAAGAAAAGAAAAGAAAAGAAAAAAAATGAAAAGAAAAGAAGCAAGCTCAAAATGTGCTCCAGAACTGTACTGCAAAGGTAAAAACTTGTTTCCATCATGTAAGCAAGCTCAAAACGTGCTCCAGAACTGTAATGCAAAGGTAAAAACTTGTTTCCATCATGTAAGCTAGAGCTAGGAATAACTGTCAGGGAATGTACATCCCGAGTAAAAACCAATTTATTTATTTTTTATCACTATTTTTTCACCAGGAGGTGGGGCTGTTAAGCACTGAATTTATTTAGAGCTACATTGAAAAACTGTAGGTACAATGAAAACTGTCTTTCTTTTCCTTTTCTCTCTGAAATTGGTTGTTAAAATGTGAGCACAAACATGAACTTTCTCGATATTTTAAGCACTGATTTCATATTCTGATGCAAATATGGAAATAACTAAAATGTTTTTGCAATGGTCTAAATGAACTGCCTCTGGGAGCAAATTAAGTACCAATAGCTAATTAAAACATACATTAATTTGGGTGACTGGAAAGCTCAGGAGGTTTGTAATTATTACTATTCCCAAGTTTCTATTGAGTCTATTTTTAGGCCAGCTCAGCAATTCAGTTACAAGGATTAAGTTACAAAAAGAAATCACAGGACTCTGCAATGTGGCTAATTGCATAATAAAAAGGCAAACACATTTAAGGTCGCTTGATTCTAATTCTGACAAGCTGCCACAAGGGATGAAAGCAGCTTTGCTAAAGTAAAGAGCCTGAGCAGAGGGAATTGCTTATTTCTGGTGTTTCCAGAGCTTCTACTTTCACCACAATCTGAGGGAGATTGTGCAGACCCCTCAGGATGGGAAGGTGCAGCCAAAGCATGGTACAGAAAGCCAATGGGTGCAGGGCTGAGCCCTCTCCTTTATGCCCTGGTTACTGAGCCAAGATGCCTCAGTGGCAGGTCCACTGTGCTCTCTTCAGTGTTGGAATTGCCATGTAAATGGTGCAGATGCACTTCTCCACTTCTTAAGATACATGTGATGGACATATAATTACTGGGACAGACTTGCAGCTAGGATGATTTAAAGGGTTTCTTGTTCCCATCATGCTGTGTTACAAGCTCTCACCTAATACAGCAGGAAACATGGTTGTGGTGCTGTGTTGATCTGCTTCTGCACCTGCAGAGAAAGCATTTCTGATAGACGTCATTGGAGATTGCTACTCCTTTTTCTGTCCACACAAATACCCTGGGTACAGCCCAGCCTCAAACAGAGCTAAAGAAAAGACCTGTAGTCCATACAGTGCATCTTAACAGGACTTAGGTGGATCCTCTAACACCTGCCATATCAGAGGTGGCCAGTTTCACAATTTAAAGTTGCAGTCAGGAGTTGACTAACTCTAAGAAGGCCATCAGGACATCCACATTTACCAGGGAGGGAAATGTCACCAGGCAAGGGAAGTCAACAGCTATTTCAGGCCACTGGTGCTATGAGTCCAGGAGTAATGACTGCTCATGGCGTCCTGTGGCAGTCACATCTGCCAGCTCATCCAAATGCTTCCTCCCACTCACAACACCACATTTCCCTCTCCTCCAAGATGACTCATGCTGTGATCACTTCCATCCACAGCCTGGTGTCTGCCAGGCACTAGGAATAAAGCACAGCCAAGATGTGGCCTTGGGTGTCATGACATGTTTTATCTGCAGCATATAGAGGGCATATTTAGGTACCAAGTAAGATGAAAACTCATCAACAAGAGGGGTTTTGTCATGGTCAGCTGCCACTGTGATCAACAGCTTCAAAGGCTAATACTAAGCATATTCAAATAAGAGTGGATACCTTGTTCCTGTCTATGGTTAGGTACATTAAATAGGCAGTGAGAGTTTGATTTTCATATCCATATAAAAATAGACAACAGGAGCAGACCTGTTAAAACTTCCTGATGGCCCAAGAGAGTTTGGTGTTATGACTTTGGCTCAGCTGAAGTACTGGGTCCAGTTCTGGAGCCCTCAACACAGGAAGGACAGAGCTCTTGGAGGAAGTTCAGAGAAGGGCCACAATGATGATCAGAGGGCTGGAGCAGCTCTCCTGTGAAGACAGGCTGAGAGAGTTGGAGATGTTCAGCCTGGAGAGGAGAAGGCTCCGATGAAACCTTATAGCACCTTCCAGTACCTGAAGGAGCTATGGGAAAGCTGGGGAGGGGCTTTTTACAAGGCTTAGTAGTGACAGGATGAGGGGTAATGGTTTTAAACTGGAAGAGGGGAGAGTAAACCCTAAAGTTAGAAAGCTTGTCTATAGCACGTGCTCAAGGGACTATTGTGTGTTTCTCTGCTCCTGACCTGAAACAGTGCAAAATAATTGACCTATGAATTCCTTGATTATCACTAGCTAACACATTTATTTTTATTAGTTTTCTTTTATTTAACTTAGAGAAGCTTTCTGGTCCTGAAACTCTGCTTTACCTCTGGCTGAAATTTCACACTCATTTAATATTAAAATTTGACAAACTGGAAACATTAAAGCTCAACTATCAAGTAGTTTGAGGCTACAATTTAATCTGGCAGTAGTTTTACTGTCTGTGCTTAATACACTATTTTGTTTCTTAAAAGTTACTTACAGCTTAAATAATTAACTACAGTTTATGCTTGACATTACAATATTCTTCTTTGCATAGAGACAAAGCTGAACTGATTTGATTATGAGAACCTCTGGGCAAAACTGCTGTTTCTTCTGTCTTATGCATGACTGAGAAAATTAACAGGTAAAAGTAGTAAAATAATGAATCTCATTCAGGCAAGAGAGGGGTGTAAGATAAAAATAAACATTTGCATCCTGATTCTGATTTGAATCTATCATTTTTTATGGCAGAAATAAGAGAAGAAAATGTATGAGTTCATATCTGGAACCTTCATATGCAAATATTCATAAGCTTTGTTCAATTTGGAGTTTGGTTCCATCAGTAAGAGGTTATTTGAGATTGGTTCCACAAGTGACCAATTGTAACTTTTAGCACCTTTTTCTCAGTAGTAAAATACAACAGTAGAGATCCATAAATTCCCAATTCTGATGGTCGCATTCTCTTTCCTACAAGGCTCTTGCAAGCACTGACATTCCTACACACAGATCATTAATTTTGGGCAGCAAGATTTGATCAAGATGCTGTTGCATCCCTTGCACCAAAAAGCAGAGTTCTCTTTCAAGACAATTCTGTCCCCAGCATGAAGTTGAATGTATTGTCAGTGCTCATGAAAAAGCAAACAAACAGCCCAGCTCTGCTGAATTATACTCTGTGCAGAAAGCACAAATGGAAAGGTGACAACCTTAGCCAAAAGAAAATAAAAGGACAAAAAGAATAGCAGGTTTATTTTAAACATCCTGACAGAGTACCAGTAATAAAGAAAAAATCATGCACACTATAAAAGTAGCAGAAAATGTGCTTGTGTCCAGAAGTCAAAGATCTGCTTGTTTTCCTTGTGCCAGACTGCTCTTGAAGTACTGTGTAATTTTATGATGATCATTTATTATTTCAGAAGTTATTTAAGTGGACTCAGTATAGGAAAGAGCACAATGCAGCAAAAAAACAGCACAAGGGCACACTCAGATCCTGATTCCAGTTTCTCAGATTTCAAATGAGCTCAGACTTGAGACTTCATTTGAAGCTCCTCTCTGAAGACAGCCTATCTCTGCTCATACCATCAATCTGTCTCTTTGTTCTTCCAAAGCATAGGCTATTTGTAGTGGTAGCTTTCACATCTTCATTTGTGCTGCAACACAATTCAGAGGTGCTTCTGTTCCACTGGGATACATAACAACTACTGAACACATAATGGTGAAATAAATCCCCAATAAAATGCATGCAAATGCACCCTTCAGCTTGAATAATTTCATTGATTATTTGAGAATCAACTAAACATGAATAACACCTGTTTAATTATTTTTTTCCAGCCTTTTCATATAAGTGAAAATTCTATTATTTTGTTTCTTCTGAAACACAGCTGAGAATACCTTTTTAGAGGGAAGCAGGGAAATTTCTGACTTGCTTAACTATGAAAAGTCCATCTCAGAATCTTTTCCGAGCTGAAACATTCGTTGAAATAGGCCTTGTTTTCTTATGAGAAGAAATGGAAAATAGCTGTTCTTTTTACAGCTGTTTCAAGGCTGGTGCATATGTCTGCATTGTTATCATTGGATGTTGTAGTCTGGTTGTATCTGTCAAGGATGAATAAACTTGTAATGGATGATGGGTGTGGAGTTCCTGTGCTAGAAATGTTACTGGAACATAACCCAAAGAGCATTACAGATGGTGACATAGTGTTTGCTGTATGTATATATATCTGCCCTCAGTTTCTCAGGGCATAATTTAGGAAGGTATCTGTTTGCTATTCACTTCTTCCAAATGCAAATAAATAGATATATTTAAAAAGAAACTGAAACTATTTAGAAATATATCCTTTTTAGTTTACCTGTTCACCTAGTTTACTTGCTCTGCCTCATTCATGCTGATGTAACCCAGGAGCCATGCCATGCACTTCTTCAGAATTTATAGGTTTACAGAGATAAAAACAAGAATTTGGTCCTAGGCAGGAGTAGATACAGAGCATGCTTATTACTGATTAGATAATTATGCCTTCAATTTAGTTTTTCTCAAGTAGATGCAAAGAAATCTTGCCCTGTATTATTTACAATCTTTGGTGTATTTTTCCATTTGCAGGAGAAGCTTTTTTTCTTTATTATTTTTTTCTCTTTCAGAGTGACAGAAGCCTGCAGCTCTTTTGAAGGAGCTAGAGAGCATTAAACACTGTTGAAATGGGAAAAAAAATCCAACAGAAAAAAGCCTCAAAACCTGGGGGAGTGAGGAGCCCATTCTCATATTATACAATATGGACTTGGTGTCTTATGCATAAAAGAGAAAAAAGAGCCTTTGAAAAAAGCAAACATGAGGAGGAGAAAGCAGTAGAAATCAGACTCAGCCAGTTTGTACAGCAAAACAGAGCTTTGTGGGTGTTCAGCATTTCCTGCACCAAAAATGCCACACGCAAAATAAGTCCTGGTCTTTGCTCTCTCCTCAGCCCTATCACTTCTATTCCATCCACCCCTGCTCAAGAACACCAAACACAAATACCAACTGTTTCATAAAAGTAGCACATTTTATTGTGGTAGGATACAGAAGACAGAAAGAGGAGGAGATTGGACTTGGGGAAAAAAGAAATCACAGCACCCAGAAAACTGCTCTCCTGAGTTGTTTTTTGGTTGTTTGAGTTTGTAAAAGGAGCAACAAAGACATCAGAAGGTTTGACAGGTCCCTTTCTACTGGTGAGGTCCCTGATCTGCTCAAATACCTTTCCACACTATTGCTTATGTAGTTCAGTTTTGAGCAATTTAATTTGCATGCCTTCATTCTTTTTACAGTATAGCCCTTTTGCATTTCCTTGGCTCTAGAAAAGGGACTTAATATTTTATATTTGTATTGATTTGAAGGACTTCTGCCCAATCAGAGAGAAAAAAGAGCTTAATGACTTTGGAAATCTATCTCCATGCACTGTGTCTTGTTTACTTTAGTCTCAGGGAGATTTCTGGCATTAGTATGAAACTGTTCTTCAAAGAGAATATAGCTTCAGTGTCCTCAGTGGAAGAGCTAAGGATTACTAGGAGAGTCTGAAGTCATCTGTCAGTCGAGTTAGTTGCTGAGGCACTTTCACACCCACTTAATTGCAATGTGGCTAGGTTGAGATCACATTCCCAAATCACATGGAGTCCATATGTGAGCACATGAGACTGAGTGATTTGGCCTTCAAGGAGTTAGAAAGGGATAATGTGTGATCAGTGTTCTGTAATTTTAGAACATAAAAAAACCCCTTGTACTCATATATGACAGGCCAGAGAAGTCCTGGTGAAGTAGAACTTGCGCACTCTGTCATGAGCACTGTCTGGATGAGGAATTTATCTATTCCCACAAAGCAATTGCTTGCATCCATCTTGCAGGTGTCTTCTTGGTGAGTTCATCAACTGTATACCTGAGCACAACAAAGAAGACAGTAGAGGAATTTCTCATCCTTTGGATCCAGTCAGTTATCATCTCCACTTGGGGAGCAGAGAAGTGAAGGATGTTGCACTTAGAGACAGCAGGAGATTGTAGGAGTTCCCTGCTCATTACTGTTTCTCAGACCACAAGACCGTACTATTCTTGTGCTGCACTTTGATAAGCCAGGCTTTTTCTTTCAGCCTTCTTCTTTTGTTTCTGGCTTCCTTTTTATTTTTTTTTCCACACATTGAATTTTAATAGCTGAATTTTAGTAACCTCTGAAGCAGAGCAAGATGTGCTTTATACCTTCTCAGCAATGTTCCATTGCCTGTTCTGTCCTTAAAATTAATTCTTTAGTTATTCTTCTCTTTCCTCAAGGGGATTTCCTGTTCTGTATTTTTCTCAACAAGAAGCAAAGAGTTATTTTTCTATTTTTTTTTCTTTAAATAAATTCAGCACATATGAGGAATTCAAGCAGGGCAGTAAAACGTATGGTTTCAACACTAGGGAGATATTGGTGGTAGAAGCACTTTACTGGTAATAGAACAGCAGCAAAGCATCCATGCTACGGATGCAGCTGGACTAGAAATGTTCTGTTTGTCATTGGTAAAGGAAAATAACCCACAAGAAAGGCAAACATCTGTTGGTTTTGGTTTTTGGGTTGTTTTGTTTTGTTTTTTCTCTGTTCAGTTGTATTTAGCCTTGTTGACCTCCTGCTATTACCTGGAAAATCCCACAACTGAAAAAAAGTCCACATAGAGATTGGATTTCTGTGGAAAAAAAAACAAAAAAAAACAAAAATAATTTTACTTAACAAAATAATGAAATACAAGTAAAGAAAGATCATGCCATGCAAATATGACATAGCAAAGGTGTGTGCTGCTGTGACCTATAAGAAATGTGTATAAAGGAATGTGAACACAAAAAGAAAAGAAAAATTCCTTAGAAGGAAATTACTTATTTTAGTGCAGAAATGTTACCTAATTTACCTAAGTTCCACAACTTTCAAGTTGTATTTTTATATCTCAGATGAGAAACCTTATAGTCCCATTCTTCAAGGACAGAAGAACATATTTGGGGTGCCAGAAACATCTTTTATCGTTCAATCAATATTATGAAACATTTTAATCTATAAAAATGTAATTGGCCATTATTACACTGTTTTCTTGCAGTCTAAATAAGGCAAAGACTATGTTTATGTCTGCTTGGCAATTAAGTGGTTTCTTCTAACTTTTTGCCCACCTAGAGCCTTGACTCAGCTCTTCCTCATGCATCTGACATAGTCTGATCCTAGAAATTCCTCTTTATGGCCTTATGCTTTATTATAGCCCACCTAGCCTAGCCAGGATCCAACAAAGTACAAAGGCTTAATACGTTTACTAAATTAAACACATCACCTGAGCTTCAGAAATTAACTAAAAAATTACTGTGACAGAGTGTCAGAGATTCTTCCAAGTCAGCAGGTGTTGTGGCATCATCACCACCCAGTACTGCCCATATGGCTGATTAGAGGCTGGGTTTACTAGAAGTGATTGAATGGAAAAGAGTTGATACTAAGAGACTGAGAAAAGGCAAGAACTAAGAAGTTAAACAATTGCAAGATATATACTGGAGAATGTTATAATTTAGTTATTACATTTCTTCCACCTAAGGCTAAGCCAACTTTATGAGTAAATTGAGATCTGTCAAAGTCAGGATTTTGAAGATATATCATCCATGCACTAAGAAGTGCAATTGCTGGTGTAGCTTGCCTTGCCAAAGGAGGTGCTTTGTGCTATTGGACCCCAGTGCAACATTGCTAGCAGAGCTGTGTACAAACCAGGGGGACTTTGCTGCTGTAATTTACAATTCTCCTTGGGCCATTAAAACACTTGGAAGCTGGATAAAACCATAGCTTATTCCTGCT
>NW_009954020.1:2225844-2231589 GCF_000747805.2 Chaetura pelagica
CTGCTGTTTGTATCTTTATTATTCTTCAAAAGCCTGGAGATTTCCTCTGATTTAATCCATGAGATAGAAAATGTGGTCTTGTCAAAACTCATTATTATTCTAACCACTACTGCTGTGTGGCTTGAAGAAGAAGCATTTCTTCCCTCTGGTTACATCATTTCAAGCCCTTTCCCTTTTTAAAAGGGTAGGTCATACAGGAGATAAAATCTTTGATACTGCAAAGCTGAATATTAGTCTGTCCTCAGAAGCTATTGCATCATCTACAGTGAAAGTATTTGATAATTTCCAGTCACTTCATATTTCTCCTCCAGCTGCTGATAGTCTTTTTGACAGTCGTGAGGGAGATCTGCACTTAGTACTGAAGGCACTGAATGGAAATTACAGTAACTCTGAGTACTTAAAGCCATACACTTCTAGCTGTTATTTATTTCCAGTGTATTACTTACGAAGAATCTTCTATTGATTTCATATTTGCTTTAGTGGGCACAATCAAAACTTACCTTTTCAACAGAGCTCAGAGAAAAGGTTAATAATGAAGTCTGTTTCCTCACTAAAGCCTAGGAAAGCGCTGTGGTTTTCAGGATAACCACCACTGCTCCTTGGTGAATTCTGGTGCTGCTCTAACACATGTAATTAGAGGTATTACAGTACAAAAGTCCTTCTTGAAATCACTCTCCAGAGACCCCTCTCCTTACCATCTCCTCCTTTGGAGCCTTTGTCCCTAAAAGAGCCTGCAGTCTCCATGGTCTCTAAGTTCAGGGACAGCAGTGTTTTCTGGCCAGTAAATGAACTGCAGCTCAGGTACAAGACTCATCTGAGCCACACTTGTATTCTGTGAATCCCAAAGCAGATCAAGAACTCCATAGATCTCACCTAGAACATTAGGCATTTTCAAAGGAAAAGCTTAAAAAATAACCAAATTTTACTGGTATATTGAAATATTGATTTGTACAAGAATGATTTTCACATTTAAATAGGGTAAATGGCAAAATAATTGTTATCACTTGGTATGTATAACAGGAAGGAAGGAAGGAAGGAAGGAAGGAAGGAAGGAAGGAAGGAAGGAAGGAAGGAAGGAAGGAAGGAAGGAAGGAAGGAAGGAAGGAAGGAAGGAAGGAAAGAAGGAAGGAAGGAAGGAAGGAAGGAAGGAAGGAAGGAAGGAAGGAAGGAAGGAAGGAAGGAAGGAAGGAAGGAAGGAAGGAAGGAAGGAAGGAAGGAAGGAAGGAAGGAAGGAAGGAAGGAAGGAAGGAAGGAAGGAAGGAAGGAAGGAAGGAAGGAAGGAAGGAAGGAAGGAAGGAAGGAAGGAAGGAAGGAAGGAAGGAAGGAAGGAAGGAAGGAAGGAATGCTAGATGCTACTTTTCCACAGGATACTTAAATGCCACTGAAATTTATGCACAGATTGCATGAAAGCCATTATTTGCCAAGCCATGTGAGGAAGGTTCCATGCCTATGGCTTACAGAGACTTTAAATAGTGAAACCTTTGTCTTCATCTTAATATAATAGGAAGGATATGAAATGGCACCAACAGCTTCCTAATGACATACAATGGAGTTAAAATATTCTCAAGAGTAATAAAGAGGAATTAAAAGAGAAGTAGACTTCAGTAGATAAGGACCATGGTTACAGTTATAATTTGTCTATTACTGGATATGCTTAATAATAGAATTCTAATATTTCTCCTAAGCTTTGGGAATGCACAGTTCTGTCCTTCCTTGGCTGGTGCAACCTATTTCCTAGGGAATAACACAGAAATTAACTGCCTCAGCCAGAAAAGACTCCGGATTTGCTGTTGTGGACACCTGTGGAGAAGGCGTCTTTGAGATTTCCTAGATCAGTGCTTAAGAGAGGTGTTGTCAGCCTGGTGGAAAAATCAGTCATTTTACATGCATTTATACATATTCCTTTCTGTATGAAGTAGAACCATATTTTGTCTATCAATGAAGCATGGGCACCTTGGAGTGGCTAAACATAACTTACAGATAAGGTATGTAAGCCATCTGGCAGTAGTAGAGTGAGAACTGGCTTTAACTTTTGGTTTCTTCCTCTTAACGACTATACCATGAGCCTGCCTACTAGTAGGGAAGGTTTTGACTGGAAAATGATAGAGACTGATCTTGCAGCTTTATTTTTCTCCCCTGTGCCCTGCTTCAATTCCAGATATGCATAGTTCTGACAATAATCACAGCTTTCCATAATACTTATTCCTTCAGCTCTGTTCAACTGATATTGGAGCTCATTGTGATATGCCTTGGTGAACCACATCCGTTTTTTACTAAATGTGTTGTCTTGTGACTTATTTAATTGTAAATTGCCTGTAACAAATGGACATTCAGTTCTTTTTGTTCCCAGGAGTGGGACTGTTACCTGATATGAGATTTTGGATACAGTGTGAAGCCTACACTAAAAATGATGCTGGACAGGAAAACTCAGGAAAAGTTGCAAGGATGGTTAGAGGTCTGGATTATGATCCTTTTTTTTTTTTTTTTTTCAGTGAAGGACTTAGAAATCTGAATTTAGTCTGTTTAAAGGAAAGAAGTTAGCAGCAGATTTAATCAAACTCCAGAAGTACCAATGGGGGTGGATATTTCTGATACCACATTAAGCTACGAGGGAAAAGTGAATAAGAATCAGTGGTTAAAAGCTGATACTAGACAATATAATTTTAGATACAAACCTTAACTGTTAGCCTTGAGTAGGTAATTATTAAAAAAAACTAACAAAACCTCCATTCTATTAAGCCTCTAGTCTTTTTCTTTGTTTGGAAAATGATCATCCTGATACAGTAATTCCATGGTGAAAAGCTATTGCTTGTGTTTGCCAGGAGCCTAGTTCAGATCACATCAGTGTTTTGTCCTTAAAATTCACATCTCCGAAATGAGGCTTAGATCCTTTTGTGCACACCCAGATGAACAGAGAAGCCAAACTTGGGAGACACAGACCAAATATTTAGTGGAAACGGAGAGGACAGAGAAGTGATGTACCCTGTGTGAAATCGTGGGTAACAAAATCAAGAATAAAAGCAGGCTTCCTGATTCTCAGTGTGTTTCTATATTTGTTTGCTCACAGAAGTTACTATTATAATAACTGTGCTTGTCAGAAAAGTGTTTTTCTTTTTCTAAAAACATTGAATTTTTATAAATAGCAAGAAAACATCTGAAGGATATTTAAAAAGATCTGGCCAATACTCAAAAGTTCTGATATCTTGGGGTTTGCAGTTTGCAGTCACTGTGCTCTTAGCAATTTTTAAAATATTTTAATTTTATTTTTTTTTCCCCGATCAGGGTGTCCACTTTCCCCATTGCTCTTTTCTTGTTCTATTCTTATTGGGATACTTCAGCATGTCAGGAAAGTCCCACAGCCAGAGGTACCATATGGAAGATGTATATAGATGAGTATAGAAGGAGAATGAAAAAAGAGAGGCAAACAAACAACGACATCAGGGAGCAAATTGGCAATATTTTAATCAAAATTATGGCTCCACGTGTATGTTATATATATCATATATTTATAAATGTCATTAAAGATACATAGATGTAGAAGATATAGAATTCTTATAATAACTAATGGTTTAGACATTAGTTATAGAAGAGTTTCATATGTTATGCATATTAAGTCATATTCACATGATACATTAGCAGACCACTAATGAAGCATAGCTTCATAAATTTCTTGGATGTTATTTTCAGGTGAGTAACTTGTAATTTTATTCCATCTGTAAAAATATTGCACTCAAGTTCCCATTTGAAGAAAGGTTTTAATTATTAGATTGCTTCAATTGTTTGCATGACAACATATTACTGTGCAAGATCAGGTGGAATTCAGCATGAAATAGGACCAATGTACCATTTGGAACTGTCTTAAACCTGTGTAGGAACTAGTAGGCAAGGTGTAGCCCTTCTGATTCATTAGGCTCTGCACAGACAGCTCCACTTAGAGGGCACAGACACTGCACCTTTTCCCTTTCCATCTGGGAAAACCTTGAGACTGGGACCCAGCATTAGCTTGATTTGGGGAGTTCTGTAACAAAAGAGGTTTGAGTATCATTGGGAGTTCCTGTTAGCCTAGTTTAAAATTTGAAGTGAAGTTTCTAACCTGCAGATAAGGGAAGCTCCCTTCCACCCTTGCATCATTTCACACTGAGTCCTTTTCACCTCCTGCTCTGATGCTGTGGCTCTTTGTCTTTATGATTTTGGTAAAACAGAAGGATGCAAAAATACAGAAAAATGCAATAATCTATAGAAGTGATTGAATTTCTTTTAGATTCTTACATTTCCTTTGCTACCTAGATAGTTTATTTGATTAGTTTCCTGTCTTTAATCTTCATTTTCTTGGATCAAGGTATTGAGGAAATTAATGGAGGAGGGACTAATGAGGCTGAAACCAGTAATTGTCCAGAGAAGAATTACTTTTGTGACAGCAAAATTTATGGCCCAGATCTCACTATTGAAATTTACAATTAGCAATTAATTTCTTATGTGACCAGAAATTCACTTAGGTCACCATCCTATTTTTTGTTTCCCTTCTCTTTTTTTCCCCCATCTCACCTACTGTGATGTATATATTTTAGGGGTAAGGCTGTCTGGGCCCTTCACAGAGACAGGCACATTTGAAATGAAAATGAGAGGTCACCACAGAACCAAGGCTGAGCTCAACTATGTGATTCAAGAACATGGACATCCTAACAGAGTGTTTGAAAAGGAAGAGAAGACCAAAGTACAGGCAACCTTCTTACTTCAGTGGATCTCCACCTGGTATATATCATATTTCTGTACTGCATCTGTCCCAGGGAGCCTCCTGGCATGTCTGAGACCTGAAAAAAACTACCTCTGTAATATCAAAGTGCAAGAACTGTGGTCTTCTGGATTAATTCAGGATAGCATTACATTCACAAAGTAATTTGTGCCAAATTGTTTGAACAGGATCCAAAATCTTAAGGTTTCAGCAGTGTTAAAACTGAAGTAGTTGCATTTTAAAAATAAATATTTAGAAAACCAAAACAAGACAAAATGAAAAAACTTTCCCTGAAAATTTGGTTTCTTAGACATGAATAAGGTAAAATTAGTTACTCTTCACCAGATCATCATTTATGTAAGAAAGATGGTTTTATCCAAACGCTCTTCTTGTGAGTATTGAACAGCTTTTTATATATTATTCACTCTGACAACTCAGGCCCCTTGGGATTCTTTCTTATCTGATATGGACCTTAAATAGACATTTAGCCATTACAACAGTTCATTGGTCTGGAAGAGAGAAGAGGTTAAGGTATCCTTTTTACAGCAGCATATCACTACAGGAATAACTTTGGTATCAGTTTGGTCTTACATATTATTAAAACCAGTGGCTTGGGAAATTGGAGGGTAAAGAAAAGTTTTTATGGGTTGTGAATCTTTTCTACTTCTCTGAGTAGGACTCATTTTACCTAGGTTTAAATATCTAACAGTTACGTGTACAGCTTCCTTGTAGAACCTGTGAAGGAGAGGAACATTAGACAATAAATAAGCTATTCTTTCTTGGACCCCATTTTAGGATGGGATCAGTGATTTTTTATGATGTGTCTGTTGATCTACAAATAATAGAACAGCCAAAATGAACATTTTAGGCCAGATGATAACTTTTTTTAGTTAGACATACATCAGCAATTTTCTTTTTATTTTCTTTTTTGTTTTTTACTTCTGTGATGAAAGAAGTATCTTGATTTAAAAATTTCTTTCAAATAAATGACCATTTTGGACTTTTTTTTTTTT